>NC_080866.1:27052466-27359531 GCF_030435755.1 Ochotona princeps | reverse complement strand
TCATCAACTTCACATACCATCAGCTGTCCTGGCAGCTATCTAGGAAACCTGGTTTGGTCACTTCCGCTCTAATACCCGTTGGCAACAGTGGCATGGAATCAAGCATGTTGAGCACCGACTAACAACTAACATGGAGATGCCTACACAAGGCCTTCAAAACTCCACAGCAAAAATAAGTTCAGCGCTCAAGCCATTTCGCGTTGCCATGGAAACCAAGTGCTCTTGCAGCACATATGTGGAACAGTGGATGTGACACCTAGAGAACATAGTGTGGTGGTGAATGGCAATGGCCCAAAACAGCAGCACAGCTCTTCCAGTGCCAAAAGAACTCCACCTGGCTCATCAACTTCACATACCATCATCTGTCCTGGCAGCTATCTAGGAATTCCTGTTTCGTCACTTCAGGTCAAAACCCCTTTGAGCCCAGTATAACGGAATCAACCAGGTTGAGCACCCACACAAAACTAACATGGCGCCCCACTAAATGTGCTCAAAACTCCATCACCAAAGACAAATTCAGCTCCCAAGCCATTTACGGTTGCCATGGAATCCAAGATCTCAGGCAGCACATATGTCTGAAACTGGATATGACACCTAAGTAAGGTAGTGTGGTGGTGAATTTCAACTGTCCGAACTTGCAGCACAGCTCTTCCAGAGCCGAAACAACTCCACCTGGCAGCACTTATGTGTGTAAGTGGATATGACACCAAAGGAAGGTAGAGTGCTGGTGAATTTCAACTGTCCGAAGCAGCAGCACAGCTCTTCCAGTGATAAAACAACTCCACCTGGCTCATTAGCTTCACAAACCATCAGCTGTCATGGCAGCTATCTAGGAAGCTCTCTTTGCTCACTTGCAGTCCAAAGGACCATGGAGCTTAGTGTGATTTAATTTGCAGGATAATCATACATAACAACTAACATGGAGCTCCTCACTCAAGGCACTCAAAACAACACATCTAAAGACAAGTTCATCGCCCATGCCATTTCCCGTTGCCATGGAAACCAAGTGAACTGGCAGCACATATTTCTGAAAGTGGATATGACACCTAAGGGAGGTAGTTTCGTGGGGAATGGCAACTGCCCGAAGCAGCAGCACAGCTCTTCCAGTGCCAAAAAAACTCTACCTGGCTCATGAACTTCACATACCATCAGCTATACTGGCAGTCATCTAGGAAACACTGTTTGGTCACTTGCGCTCCAATGCTCACTGAGCCCAGTGCGATGGAACAAAGCAGCTTGAGCACCAAAACACAATTAGAATGCAGCTCCTCACTCAAGGTGCTCAAAACTCCACAGGAAAAGACAAGCTCAGCTCCCAAGCCATTTCCCGTTGCCATTGAAACCAAGTGCTCTGGCAGCACTTATGTGTGTAAGTGGATATGACACCTAAGGAAGGTAGTGTGGTGGTGAATGACTACTGCCCAAAGCAACAACACAGCCCTTCCAGTGCCAAAACAACTCCACCTGCCTAATGAACTTCACATACAATCAGCTGTTCTGGCAGCTATCTAGGAAACTCTGTTTGCTCACTTCCTCTCCAAATGCCAATGGAGCACAGTGTGATTTCAACAAGCAAGATGATGAAACACACACAACTAACATGGAGCTGCTCACTCAAGGCGCTCAAAACTCCACAGCCAAACACAAGTTCAGCGCCCAAGCCATTTCCCGTTGCCATGGAAATCAAGAGCTCTGGCAGCACATAAGTGTGTAACTCGATATGACACCTAAGGAAGATAGCATGGTGGTGAATGGCCACTGCCTGAAGCAGCAACACAATTCTTCCAGTGCCAAAACAACTCCACCTGGCTCATCAACAGCACATAGCAGCTGTCCTGGCACCTATCTAGGAAACACTGGTTGGTCACTTCCGCTCAAATGCCCGTTGAGACCATCGGGATGGAATCAAGCAGCTTGAGCACCAAAACACAAAACTAACAGGTAGCTCCTCACTCAAGGCGCTCAAAACTCCATCACCAAAGAGAAGTTCAGCACCAAAGCCATTTCCCATTGCATTGGAAACCAAGTGTTCTGGCAGCACATATGTTTCTAATTGGGTATGACACCAATGGAAGGCAGTGTGGTGGTGAATGGCCACCATTTAAAGCAGCAACACAGCTCTTCCAGTGCCAAAACAACTCCACCTGACCCAAGAATTTCACATTCCATCAGCTGTCGTGGCAGCTATCTAGGAAATCCTGTTTGGTCACTTGCTCTCCAATGACCATTGAGCCAAGTGTGATGGAAACAAGCAGCTTGAGCCCCACACACAACGAACATGGAGCTCCTCATTAAGGGCACTCAAAACTTCACACCCAAACACAAGTTCAACGCCCAAGCCATTTCCCGCAGCCATGGAAACCAAGTGCTCGGGCAGCACATATGTGTGAAAGTGGATCTGACACCTAAGGAAGGTAGTGTGGTGGTGAATTTCAATTGTCTGAATTAGCAGCACAGCTCTTCCAGTGACATAACAACTCCACCTGGCTCATGAACTTCACATACCATCAGCTGTTGTGGCAGCTATCTAGGAAATTCTGTTTTGTCACTTCCGCTCCAATGCCCATTGAGCCCATCGGGATAGAATCAACCATACTGAGCACCCAAACACAACTAACATGGAGCTCTCCACTCAAGGTGCTCAAACTCCACAGCCAAAGACAGTTCAGCGCCCAAGCCATTTCCCGTTGCCATGTAAACAAAGTACTCTGGCAGCACATATGTGTGAAAGTTGATATGATAGGAAACCTAGGGAAGGTGGTCTGGTGGTGAATGGCCACTGCCCGAAGCAGCAACAAAGCTCTTCCAGTGCCAAAACAACTCCACCTGGCTCATGAACTTCACATACCATCAGCTGTCCTGACAGCTATCTAGGAAACCCTGTTTAATCACTTCCAATCCAATGCCCATTGAGCCAAGTGTGATAGAAACAAGCAGCTTGAGCACCCACACACAATGAACATGGAGCTCCTCATTAAGTGCACTCAAAACTTCACAGCCAAACACAAGTTCAAAGCCCAAGCCCATTTCCCGCCGCCATGGAATCCAAGTACTCTGGCAGCACATATGTGTGAAAGTGGAAATGAAACCTAAGGAAGGTAGTTTGGTGGTGAATTTCAATTGTCCGAATTAGCAGCACAGCTCTTCCAGTGATAAAACAACACTACCTGGCTCATCAACTTCACATACCATCAGCTCTCCTGGCAGCTATCTAGGAAACCCTTTCTGGTCACTTCCGGTCAAATGCCAGTTGCACCCAGGGGGATGGAATGAAGCATGTTGAGCACCCACACACAACTAACATGGAGCTGTCTACTCAAGGAGCTCAAAACGCCACAGCCAATGATAAGTTCAGAGCCCAAGACATTTCCCGTTACCTGGAAACCATGTGCTCTGGCAGCACTTATTTCTCAAAGTGGATATGACACCAGGGGAAGGTAGTGTGGTGATGAATGGCCACTGCCGAAGCAGCAACACAGCTCTTCCAGTGCCAAAACAACTCTACCTGGCTCATCAACTTCACATACCATCAGCTGTATTGTCAGCTATCTAGGAAACCCTGTTTGATCACTTCCACACCAATGCCCTTTGAGACCAGTGGGATGAAATCAAGCATATTGAGCACCCACACACAAGTATCATGGAGCTCCTCAATCAAGGCACTCAAAACTCCACAGCCAAAGACAAGTTCAGCGCCCAAGCCATTTCCCATTGCCATGGAAACCAAGTGCTCTGGCAGCACATATGTGTGAAAGTGGCTTTGTCACAAAACGAAGGTAGTGTGGTGGTGAATGGCCACTGTCCGAAGCAGCAGCACAGCTCTTCCAGTGCCAAAAGAAATCCACCTGGCTCATGAAATTCACATAAAATCATCTCTCTTTGCAGCTATCTAGGAAACCCTGTTTGATCACTTCCGGTCCAATTCCCTTAATGACTTGTGGGATGAAATCAAGCATGTTGAGCACCCACACCCAAATAACGTGCAGCATCTTACTCAAGGCGCTCAAAATTCCACAGCCAAAGACGAGTTCAGTGCCAAAGCCATTTCCCCTTGACATGGAATCCAAGTGCTCTGGCAGCACATATGTGTGAAAGAGGATATGTCACCTAAGGAAGGTAATGAGGTGGTGAATATCAACTAACCGAAGCAGCAGCACAGCTCTTCCAGTGCCAAAACAACTCCACCTGGCTCATCAACTTCACACACCATCTGCTGTCCTGGCAGCTATCTAGGAAATCTTGTTTGGTCTCTTCCGCTCCAATGCCCATGGGGCCCAATGGGATGGAATCAAGCAGCTTGATCAAACAGAAAAATTAAGATGGAGCTGCTCAATCAACGCGCTCAAAACTCCACAGCCAAACAGAAGTTCATCCCCGAATTCATTTCCCGTTGCCATGGAAACCAAGTGCTATGGCAGCACATATGTGTGTAAGTGGATATGACACCTATGGAAGATAGTGTGCTGGTAAATGACAACTGCTCTAAGCAGCAGCACAGCTCTTCCAGTGCCAAAACTACTCCACCAGGCTCATGAACTTCACATACCATCAGTTGTCCTGGCAGCTATCTAGGAAACCCTGTTTATTCACATGTGGTCGAAATACCCATGGAGCCCAGTGTGATTTAAACTAGCAGGCGGATCACACACACACAACTAACATTGAGCTCCTCAATCAAGGCGCTCAAAACTGCACAGCCAAAGTAAGTTCAGCGCCCAAGACATTTGCCATTGCCATGGAAACCAAGTGCTCTGGCAGGACATATGTGAAATAGTGGATGTCACACATAGAGAAAACAGTGTGGTGGTGAATGTCAACTGCCTGAAGCAGTAACACAGCTCTTCCAGTGCCAAAATAACTCCAGCTGGCTCAGGAATGTAACACCAACGGAATGTAGGTCCTCTGATGAATGACAACTACCCGACGAAGGAGCACAGCTCTTCCCGCTGGCCCGACTGACAAAGAAAAAACAAGAGAAAGCAAGAATTAACAGCATCAAAGATGGAAAAGGCAACATAACAACAGACATTACAACCATTAAGAACTTAATCAGAAATTATTACAAAGCTCTGTACTCCATCAAATCAGAAGATCACCAAGAAATGGAAAAGTTCTTAGACTCACACAACCTGCCAAAACTTAGCCCAGAGGCAACAATCAACCTGAACAAACCCATAACTGAAGTAGAGATTGAATCAGTGATTAAAGACCTCCCAACAAAGAAAAGCCCAGGCCCAGACAGCTTCACTACAGAATTCTACAAAACATTCCGAACAGAACTAACCCCAATCCTCTACAAACTCTTCAAAACAATAGAAAAGGAAGCAATCCTTCCAAACTCATTCTATGAAGCCAACATTACCTTAATCCCAAAACCGGGCAGAGATCCTACAGAGAAAGAAAACTACAGACCTATCTCTTTGATGAACATTGATGCTAAGATTCTCAACAAAATCCTAGCCAACAGAATTCAAAAACACATCAGACAGATCATTCATCCAGATCAAGTAGGATTCATCCCTGGAATGCAAGGATGGTTCAACATTCGGAAACACCACATCCAAAAACTGAAAAACAAGAATCACATGATAGTATCAATAGATGCAGAAAAAGCTTTCAACAAAATCCAGCACAACTTCCTGCTAAACACCCTAACCAAGGTAGGCATAGATGGAAAAATCCACAACATAATCAAACCAATATATGCAAAACCCAACGCCAGCATCATAGTGAATGGAGAAAAACTGGAACCCTTCCCACTGAGATCTGGAACAAGACAGGGATGTCCGCTTTCTCCGCTGCTATTCAACATATTTCTAGAGGTACTCGCTGAGGCCATAAGACAAGAAAAAGAAATCAGAGGAATCCAAATGGGAATCGAAGAAGTCAAGCTTTCACTATATGCAGATGACATGATTCTTTATATGGAAGAGCCAAAAGGCTCAACACAGAGACTACTAGAACTTATACGAGAGTTCGGTAGAGTGGCAGGGTACAAAATTAATGAACAAAAATCAACAGCCATAGTGTATGCTAACAGCCCCAAGTTGGAAAAAGATCTAACCAGCAAGATACCATTCAAAGTAACAAAGGAAAGCATGAAGTATCTGGGAATTAACCTAACCAAAAATGTTGGAGACCTATTTGAGGAAAACTACAAAATACTTAAAAAAGAAATTGAACAAGATCTAGAAAGTTGGAGTAACATCCCATGCTCCTGGATAGGTAAAATCAATATCATTAAAATGTCTATACTGCCAAAAGCAATATATACATTCAACGCAATCCCAATCAAATTGCCCAAAACATTCTTCACAGATCTGGAAACAATGATTCAAATGTTCATCTGGAAACACAAAAAACCACGAATAGCTAGAACCATTCTCAAGAACAGGAAGTTAGCAGGGGGAATCACAGTCCCACACCTCTGGACATACTATAGGGCAGTGGTTATCAAAACAGCCTGGTACTGGCAAAAAAATAGAGAAGAAGATCAATGGAGCAGAATAGAAACACCAGATGGGAACCCACACAAATGCAGCCAAATAATCTTTGACAAAAAGACAAACAACAACCCAGGCAAATGGGAAGGTCTGTTCAATAAATGCTGTTGGGACAACTGGTTGATAGCCTGCAGAAACAAAAAACTAGACCCACATCTCTCACCATATACTAAGATCAGATCTAAATGGATAAAAGATTTAAACCTACATCCAGAAACCTTCAAACTTTTGGAAGAAAATGTTGGAAACACACTGGAACACTTAGGGGTAGGCCCTCACTTCCTAAAAAAGACTCCAAATGCAGTAGAAATCAAGACCAAAATAAACAATTGGGACCTCATCAAACTAAGAAGCTTCTGTACAGCAAAGGAAACAATCAACAAAGTAAAAAGGCAACCCACAGAATGGGAGAAGATCTTCGCACACGACATAGGTGATAGAGGGCTGATCTCCAGAATATACAAAGAGCTACAAAACAACCAAAATGTCAAAACAAACAAGCCACTCAAGAAATGGGCATGGGAAATGGGCAAACACTTCACAAAGGAACAAACCCAAATGGCAAATAAACATATGAAAAAATGCTCAAGTTCCCTGGCAATAAGGGAAATCCAAATTAAAACATCAATGAGGTACCACCTAATGCCAGTAAGCCTGGCCCACATGAATAAAAGCACCAACAACACTTGTTGGCGAGGTTGCGGGGAAAAGGGAACCCTACTCCACTGCTGGTGGGGCTGCAGGCTGGTACAGCCTCTATGGAAATCAGTATGGAGAACATTCAAACAACTCAAATACAACATACCGTATGACCCGGCAATAGCACTCCTAGGAATATATCCAGAACACTTGTTTTATGAGAAACCAACATGCACTCCTATGTTCATAGCAGCACAATCAGTAATTGCAAAAACCTGGAAGCAGCCAAAATGCCCATCAGGAGACGATTGGATAAGAAAGCTATGGTTCATCTACTCCATGGAATACTACCCAGCTATTAAAAAAAACAAAATACAGTTCTTTCTGGCCAAATGGGCCAAACTGGAAACCATAATGCTAAGGGAAATGAGCCAATCCCAAAAGGTTAAATACCACATGTTTGCCTTAATTTAAGATGATATGGTGTTATGTATAACAAGTTATGTTATGAATGTTATATGTTGTGTATAAACCAAAATTGAAATGTCAATGAGGGGGTCACAAAAGGTGGATAAGAAATCGCATTTACTTTTGCCATATTGGTTACTCATTACTATGTCAATTAATTCCATCATGATGTAAATTTTTGCTGATGGTATGTTGGAGCTTTTAATTGATCAGGATGATACTCTGCTGGCTCTGTCTTCAGACCAGAGAGGGTATACCTAAGAAGCCGTTGAACTTGACTAGACAATAAGATGCTGGACTCTATGTTTGGTATATGCTTGCAATGGGGGAATCTCAACTGAACTTGAACTGTGGTTATGCAACAAGGTGAAGGAATCCACCATGGTGGGAGGGTTTGGAGATGGGGGGGGAGAATCCCAGTACCTATGAAACTGTGTCACATAATAAAATGTAATTAATGAATTTAAAATAAAATTAAAAAAAAAAAACTCCACAGGAAAACATAAGTTCAGCGCCCAAGCCATTTCCAGTTGCCATGGAAACCAAGTGCTATGGCAGCACATATGTCTGCACCTGGATATGACACCCTAGGTAGATAGTGTGTAGGTTAATGTCAACTGCCCGAATCAGCAGCACAGCTCTTCCAGTGCCAAAAGAACTCCACCTGGCTCATCCACTTCACATACCATCAGCTGTCCCGGCACTATCTAGGAAACCCTGTTTGGTCACTTTCGGTCAAATGCCCATATAGCCCATTGTGATTTAAACATGCAGGATGATCACACACACAGAACTAACATGGAGCTGCCCACTCAAGCCGCTCAAATCTCCACAGCCAAAGACAAGTTCAGCACCCAAGCCATTTCCGGTTGCCATTAAACCAAGTGCACTGGCAGCACTTCTGTGTGAAGGGGATATGACACCTAAGGAAGGTAGGGTGCTGGTGAATGGCCACTGCCTCAAGCAGCAGCACAGCTCTTCCAGTGACAAAACAACTCCACCTTTCTCAGGAAATTCACATACCATCAGCTGTCCTGGCAGCAATCTAGGAAACCCTGTTTGGTCACTTGTGATTCAAATTACCATATAGCCCAGTGTGATTTAAACATGCAGGATGATCACACAAACACAACTAACGTTGAGCTCCTCACTCAATATGTTCAAATCTCCACAGCCAAAAACAAGTTCAGCACCCAAGCTATTTCCCGTTGCCATGGAAACCAAGGGCTCTGGCAGCACATATGTCTGAAACTGGATATGACACTAAGAGAAGGTAGTGTGGTGGTGAATGGAAACTGCCCTAATGAGCAACACAGCTCTTCCAGTGCCAAAACAACTCCACCTGGCTCATCAACTTCACATACCATCAGCTGTCCTAGCAGCTATCTACGAAACCCTGTTTGCTCACTTGCGGACCAATGCCCTTTGAGACCAATGGGATGAAATCAAGCATGGTGAGCACCCACACACAAATAACATGGAGCTCCTCACTCAAGGCGCTCAAAACTCCACAGCTAAAGGCAAGTTCAGCGCAAAAGACATTTCCCGTTGCCATGGAAACCAAGTGCTCTGGCAGCACATAAGTGGAAAGTGGATTTGTCATAAAAGGAAAGTATTGTGCTGGTGAATGGGCACTGTCCGAAGCAGCAGCACAGCTCTTCCAGTGATAAAACATCTCAACCTGGCTCATGAACTTCACATACCATGAGCTGTCCTGGCCGTTATCTTGGAAACCCTGCTTGGTCACTTCCGGTCAAATGCCCATTGGGCTCAGTGTGATGGAATCAAGCAGCTTGAGCACCCACACAAAACTAACATGGAGTTGTTCACGCAAGTCGCTCAAAAATCAATTACCAAAGACCAGTTCAGTACACAACCATTTCCTGTTGCCATTTTAACCAAGTGCTCTTGCAGCACATATGTGTGTAAGAGGATGTGACACATAGAGAACACAGTGTGGTGGTGAATGGCAACTGCTCGAAGCAGCAGCACAGCTCCTCCAGTGCCAACAACTCCACCTGGTTCATAAACTTCACATACCATCAGCTGTCGTGGCAGCTATATAGAAAACACTGAATGCTCACTTGCGGTCCAATGCCCATTGAGAGCAGTGTGATGAAAAAGCATGTTGAGCACCGAAAGAAAACTAGCATGTAGCTCCTCACTCAAGGCACTCAAACCTCCATTGCCAAAGACAAGTTCAGCGCAGAAGCCATTTCCAGTTGCCATGGAAACCAAGTGCTATGGCAGCACATATGTCTGCACCTGGATGTGACACCCTAGGTAGATAGTTTGTAGGTTAATGTCAACTGCCCGAATCAGCAGCACAGCTCTTCCAGTGCCAAAAGAACTCCACCTGGCTCATCCACTTCACTTACCATCAGCTGTCCTGGCAGCTATCTAGGAAACCCTGTTTGATAACTTCCGCACCAATGCCCTTTGAGACCAGTGGGATGAAATCAAGCATGGAGCGCACCCACACACAACTGACATGGAGCTCCTCACTCAAGGCACTTAAAACTCCACAGCAAAAGAAAAGTTCATCGCCCAAGCCATTTCCCGTTCCCATGGAAACCAAGTGCTCTGGCAGCACATATGTGGAACACTGGATGTGACACATACAGAACAGTTTTTTGGTGAATGGCCACTGCCCGAAGCAGCAACACAGCTCTTCCAGTGCCAAAACAACTGCACCTGGCTCATCAACTTCACATACCATCAGCAGTCCTGTCAGCTATCTAGGAAACCCTGTTTGCTCACTTGTGCTCCAAATTCCCTTAGAGCCCAGAGTGATTTAAATAAGCTGGATGATCACACACACAAAACTAAAATGTAGCTCCTCACTCAAGGCGCTCAAAACTCCACAGCCAAAGACAAGTTCAGCGCCCAAGCCATTTCCCGTTCCCATGGAAACCAAGTGCTCTGGCAGCACATATTTCTGCAAGTGGATATGACACCTATGAAAGGTAGTGTGCTGGTGAATGACAACTGCCCAAAGCTGCAGCACAGCCCTTCCCGTACCAAAAAAACTACACCTGGCTCCTCCACTTCATATACCATCTCCTGTCCTGGCAACTATCTAGGAAACCCTGTATGGTGAATTCCGCTACAATGCACATTGGGTTAAATGTGATGGATCCAAGCATGTTGAGAAACCAAACAAAACTGACACGGAGGTCCTCACTCAAGGCGCTCAAAACTCCACAGCCAAAGACAAGTTCAGCGCCCAAGCCATTTCCCGATGCCACGGAAACCAAGTGCTCTGGCAGCACATATGTGTGAAAGTGGATATGACACCTGGGGAAGGTAGTGTGCTGAAGAACGGCCACGCCCGAAGCAGCAGCAGTACAGCTCTCCAAGTGCCAAAACAACTCCACCTGCCTCATCAACTTCACATACCGTCAGCTGTTTGGCAGCTATCTAGGAAACCCTGTTTGGTCATTTACAGTCAAATGCCTGTTGGGCCAAGTGTGGTGGAATGAAGCAGCTTGAGCACCAAAACACAACTATCATGCAGCTCCTCACTCAAGGCGCTCAAAACTCCACAGCCAAAGACATATTAGCGCCCAAGCCATTTCCCGTTGCCACGAAAACCAAGTGCTCTGGCAGCACATATGTGTGAAAGTGGATATGACACCTGGGGAAGGTAGTGTGGTGATGAACGGCCACTGCCCGAAGCAGCAGCACAGCTCTTCCAGAGCCAATACAACTCCACCTGGCTCATGAAATTAACATACCATCAGCTGTCCTTGCAGCTATCTAAGAAACCCTGTTTGGTCACATCCCTTCCAATACTCATTGAGCCCAGTGGGATGGAATAAAGCAGCTTGAGCACCAAAACAATACTAACATCAGCTTCTCACTCAAGGCACTCAAAACTCCACAGCCAAAAACATGTTCAGCACCCAAGACATTTCCCGTTGCCATGGAAACCAAGTGCTCTGGCAGCACATATGAGTGAAAGTGGATATGACACGTAAGGAATGTAGTTTAGTGGTGAATTGCCACTGTCCGAAGCAGCAGCACAGCTCTTCCAGTGAAAAAACATCTCCACCTGGCTCATCAGCTTCACATAACATCAGCAGTCCCGGCAGCTATCTACGAAACACTGTTTGTTCAATTCTGGTCCAATACACTTAGAGCTCAGTGGGATGGAATCAAGCATGTAGAGCAGTCACACACAACTAACATGGAGCTCCTCACTAACGGAACTCAAAACTCCATAGCCAAAGACAAATTCAGTACTCAAGCCATTTCCCGTTGCCATGGAAACCAAGTGCTCTGGCAGCACGTATGTGTGGAAGTGGATATGTCACAAAAGGAAGGTAATGTGGTGGTGAATGGCCACTGCCCGAAGCAGCAGCACAGCTCTTCCAGTGCCAAAACAACTCCACCTGACTCATGAACTTCACATACCATCAGTTGTCCTGCCAGCTATCTAGGAAACACTATTTGGTCACTTCCGGTCAAATGCCCATGGAGACCAGTGGAATGCAATTAAGCATGTTGAGCACTGAAACACAACTAACATGTAACTCCTCACTCAATGCGCTCCAAACTCCACAACAAAGATATGTTCAGTTCCCAAGACATTTCCCATTACCATGGAAACCAAGTGTTCTGGCAGCACATATGTCTCTAATTGGATATGACACCTAAGGAAGTTAGTGTGGTGGTGAATGGCCACCGTTTGAAGCAGCAGCACAGCTCTTCCAGTGCCAAAACAACTCAACCTGGCTCATGAACCTAACATACCATCAGCTGTCCTGGCAGCTATCTAGGAAATCCTGTTTGGTCACTTGCGCTCCAATGTCCATTGAGCCCATCGGGATGGAATCAAACATATTGAGCACCCAAACAAAACTAACATGTTGCTCTTCACTCATGGCGCTCAAAACTCCAAAGCAAAAGACATGTTTAGCGCCCAAGCCATTTCGCGCCGCCATGGAATACTAGTGCTCTGGCAGCACATATGTGTGAAAGTGGATATGACACCTAAGGAAGGTAATGTGGTGGTGAATTTCAATTGTCCGAAGCAGCAGCACAACTCTTCCAGTGCCAAACAACTCCACCTGGCTCATCAACTTCACATACCATCAGCTGTCCTGGCAGCTATCTAGGAATCCCTGTTTCGTCACTTCAGGTGAAATGCCCATTGAGCGCAGTGGGATGGAATCAAGCAGGTTCAGCACCCACACAAAACTAACATGTAGCTCCTAACACACGCCACTCAAAACTGCACAGAAATAGACAAGTTCAGTGCCCAAGCCATTTCCCGTTGCCACGGAAACCAAGTGCTCTGGCAGCACATATGTGTGAAAGTGGATATGACACCTGGGAAGGTAGTGTGCTGATGAACGGCCACTGCCCGAAGCAGCAGCACAGCTCTTGCAGTGCCAAAACAACTCCACCTGGCTCATGAACTTAACATACCATCAGCTGTCGTTGCAGCTATCTAGGAAACCCTGTTTGGTCACATCCGTTCCAATACTCATTGAGCCCAGTGGGATGGAATAAAGCAGCTTGATCACCAAAACAATACTAACATAAGCTCCTCACTCAAGGAACTCAAAACTCCACAGCCAAAAACATGTTCAGCGCCCAAGCCATTTCCCGTTGCCATGGAAACCAAGTGCTCTGGCAGCACATATTTCTGAAATTGGATATGACACCTAAGGAAGGTAGTTTAGTGGTGAATTTAAACTGTCCGAATTAGCAGCACAGCTCTTCCAGTGACAAAACAACTCCACATGGCTCATCAACTTCAAATACCATCAGCTGTCCTTGAAGCTATGTAGGAAACCCTGTTTGGTCACTTGCAGTCAAAATGAGCATGGAGCACAGTGTGATTTAAAAAAGCAGGATGATCACACACACACAACTAATATGGAGCTCCTCACTCAAGGCGCTCAAAATCCACAGAAAAAGACAAGTTCAGCGCCCAAGCCATTTCCTGCTGCCATGGAAACCAAGTGCTCTGGCAGCACATATGTGGAACAGTGGATGTGCCACATAAAGAACACAGTGTGGTGGTGAATGGCCACTGCCCGAATCAGCAGCACAGCTCTTCCTGTGTCAAAACAACTCCATCTGGCTCATGAACTTCACATACCATCAGCTGTCCTGACAGCTATGTAGTAAACCCTGTTCGGTCACTTCCGGTCAAATGCCCGTTGGAAACAGTGGGATGGAATCAAGCACGTTGAGCACCCACAAACAAATAACATGGAGATGCCTACACAAGGCGCTCAAAACTCCACAGCAAAAATAAGTTCAGCGCCCAAGCCATTTCCCGTTCCCATGGAAACAAAGTGCTCTGGCAGCACATATGTGTGAAAGTGGATATGTCAGAAAAGGGAAGGTAATGTGGTGGTGAATGGCCACTGCCCGAAGCAGCAGCATAGCTCTTCCAGTGCCAAAACAACTCCACATGACTCATGAACTTCACATACCATCAGTTGTCCTGCCAGCTATCTAGGAAACCCTGTTTGGTCACTTCCGGTCAAATGCCCATGGAGACCAGTGGAATGCAATTAAGCATGTTGAGCACCGAAACACAACTAACATGTAACTCCTCACTCAATGCGCTCAAAACTCCACAACAAAAGATAAGTTCAGGGCCCAAGACATTTCCCGTTACCATGGAAACCAAGTATTCTGGCAGCACATATGTCTCTAATTGGATATGACACCTATGGAAGTTAGTGTGGTGGTGAATGGCCACCGTTTGAAGCAGCAGCACAGCTCTTCCAGTGCTAAAACAACTCAACCTGGCTCATGAACTTCACATACCATCAGCTGTCCTGGCAGCTATCTAGGAAATCCTGTTTGGTCACTTGTGCTCCAATGCCCATTGGGCTCACTGTGATGGAATCAAGCATCTTGAGCACCCAAACAAAACTAATATGGAGCTCTTCACTCAAGGCGTTCAAAACTCCACCGCCAAAGAGAGTTCAGCGCCCAAGCCATTTCCCGTTGCCCTGGAAACCAAATTCTCTGGCAGCACATGTGTGAAAGCGGATAGGAGACCTGGATAAGGTGGTGTGGTGGTTAATGGCCACTGCCCGAAGCAGCAACACAGCTCTTCCAATGCCAAAACAACTCCACCTGGCTCATGAACTTCACATACCATCACCTGTCCTGGCAGCAATCTAGGAAACCCAGATTGATCATTTCTGCTCCAATGCGCATGGAGCCCAATGGAATGGAATCAACAGCTTAAGCACCAACACACAACCACCATGGAGCTCCTCATTCAAGACGCTCAAAACTCCACAGCCAAAGACAGGTTCAGCGCCCAAGCCATTTCCAGATGCCATGGAAACCAATGCTCTGGCAGCACATATGTCTCAAACCAGATATGACACCAAGGTAAGGTAGTGTAGTGGTGAACAGCCACTGCCCGAATCAGCAGCACAGCTCTTCAAGTGCCAAAAAGAAATACTCCTCCTGGCTCATGAATTTCACATACAATCAGCTGTACAGGCAGCTATCTATGAAACCCTGTTTGGTCACTTTCTCTCGAAGCACCTTTTAGAACAGTGGGATGGAATCAAGCATGTTGAGCACCCACAAACAACAAACATGGAGCTCCTCACTCAGGGCGCTCAAAACTCCACAGCAGAGGACAAGTTCAGCTCCCAAGCCATTTCCCGTTGCCATGGAAATCAAGAGCTCTGGCAGCACATATTTCTGAAAGTGGATATGACACCTAAGGAAGGTAGTTAAGTGGTGAATTTCAACTGTCCGAAGCTGCAGCACAGCTCTTCCAGTGCCAAAACAACTCCATCTGCCTCATAAACTTCACATACCATCAGCTGTCCTGGCAGCAATCTAGGAAACCCTGTTTGGTCACTTCCGGACAAAAGCCCATTGAGCGCAGTGGGATGGAATCAAGCATATTGAGCAAACAAACAATACTAACATGGAGCTGCTGACTCAAGGCGCTCAAATCTCCACAGAAAAAGTCAAGTTCTGTGCCCAAGCCATTTCCCGTTGCCATGGAAACCAAGTGCTCTGGCAGCATATTTGTGAAAGTGGATATGACACCTAAGGAAGGTAGTTTGGTGGTGAATAGGAACTGCCCAAGCAGCAACACAGCTCTCCCAGTGCCAAAACAAATCCACCTGGCTCATCAACTTCACATACAATCAGCTGTCCTGGCAGCTATGTAATAATCCCTGTTCGGTCACTTCCTGTCAAATGCCCATTCTCAACAGTGGGATGGAATCAAGCATGTTGAGCACCCACAAACAACTGACATGGAGATGCCTACACAAGGCGCTCAAAACTCCACAGCAAAAATAAGTTCAGCGCCCAAGCCATTTCCCGTTGCCATGAAAACCAAGTGCTCTTGTTGCATATATGTCTCTAAGTGGATATGACACCTAAGGAAGGTAGTGTGGTGGTGATTTTCAACTGTCCGAAGCAGCAGCACAGCTCTTCCAGTGCCAAAACAACTCCACCTGGCTCATCAATTTCACATACCATCAGCTGTCCTGCCAGGTATCTAGAAATCCCTGTTTCGTCACTTCAGGTCAAATGCCCTTTGAGCTCAGTATAATGGAATCAACCAGGTTGAGCACCCACACAAAACTAACATGGCGCCCCTAGGTGCTCAAAACTCCATCACCAAAGACAAATTCATCGCCGAAGCCATTTCCGGTTGCCATGGAAACCAAGATCTCAGGCAGCACATATGTCTGAAACTGGATATGACACCTAAGGAAGGTAGTGTGGTAATGAATTTCAACTGTCCGAACCTGCAGCACAGCTCTTCCAGTGCCAAAACAACTCAACCTAGCTCATGAACTTCACATACTATCAGCTGTCCTGGCAGCTATGTAGGAAACCCTGTTTGGTCACCTCTGGTCCAATGCCCATTGAGTCCAGTGGGATGGAATAAAGCAGCTTGTGCACCCAAACACAACTAATATGCAGCTCCTCACTCAAGGCGCTCAAAACTCCACAGCCAAAGACAAGTTCAGCGCCCAAACCATTTCCCGTTCCCATGGAAACCAAGTGCTCTGGCAGCACTTATGTGTGTAAGTGGATATGACACCTAAGGAAGGTAGAGTGCTGGTGAATGGAAACTACCCGAAGCAGCAGCACAGCTCTTCCAGTGATAAAACAACTCCACCTGGCTCATCAACTTCACAAACCTTTAGCTGTCGTGGCAGCTATCTAGGAAGCTCTCTTTGCTCACTTGCAGTCCAAATGACCGTGGAGCTCAGTGTGATTTAAATTCCAGGTTGATCACACACAACAACTAACATGGAGCTCCTCAATCAAGGCGCTCAAAACTCCACAGCCAAAGACAAGTTCAGCGCAAAAGCCATTTCCCATTGCCAAGGAAACCAAGTGTTCTGTCAGCACATATGTGTGTAAGTGGATATGACACATAAGGAAGGTAGTGTGCTGGTGAATGGCCACTGCCAAAAGCAGCAGCACAGCTCTCCCAGTGCCAAAACAACTACACCTGGCTCATGAACTTCATATACCATCAGCTGTCCTGGCAGCCATCTAGGAAACCCTGTTTGGTCACTTGCAGTCAAAATGCTAGTGGAGCCCAGTGTGATTTAAACAAGCAGGATGATCACACACACACAACTAACATGGAACTCCTGGCTCAAGGCTCTCAAAACAACACATCAAAAGATAAGTTCAGCGCCCAAGCCATTTCCCGTTGCCATGGAAACTAAGTGCTCTGGCAGCACATATGTGTGAAAGTGGATATGACACCTAAGGGAGGTAGTGTGCTGGTGAATGGCCACTGCCCGAAGCAGCAGCACAGCTCTCCCAATGTCAAAACAACTCCACCTGGCTCATCAAATTCACATACCATCAGCTGTCCTGGCAACTATTTAGGAAACACTGTTTGGTCACTTCCGGTCCAATGTCCATTGAGCCCAGTGGGATGGAATCAAGCATGTTGAGCACCCAAACACAACAAACATAGAGCTCCTAACTCAAGGGTTTCAAAACAACACATCAAAAGATAAGTTCAGCGCCCAAGCCATTTCCCGTTCCCATGGAAACCAAGTGCTCTGGCAGCACATATTTCTGCAAGTGGATATGACACCTAAGGTAGGTAGGGTGGTGGTGAATGGCCACTGCCAGAAGAGGCAGCACAGCTCTTCCAGTGCCCAAAAAAACAACTCCACCTGGCTCATGAACTTCAATACCATCAGCTATCCTGGCAGCTATCTAGGAAACCCTGTTTGGTCACTTGCGCTCCAATGCTCCCTGAGCCGAGTGGTATGCAAAAAAGCAGCTTGAGTACCAAAACACAACTAGCATGCAGCTCCTCACTCAAGGTGCTCAAAACTCCACAGCAAAAGACAAGTTCAGCTACCAAGCCATTTCCAGATGCCATGGAAACCAAGCGCTATGGCAGCACATATTTCTGAAAGTGGATATGACACGAAAGGAAGGTAGTGTGGTGGTGAATTGCAACTGCCCGAAGCAGCAGCACAGCTCTTCCAGTGCCAAAACATCTCCATCTGGCTCATCAACTTCATATACCATCAGCTGTCCTGGAAGCTTGCTACGAAACCCTGTTTGGTCTTTTCCGCTCCATTGCCCTTTGAGACCAGTTGGATGGAATAAAGCATGTTGAGCATCCAAACAAACTAAAATGTAGCTCTTCACTCAACGTGCTCAGAACTCCACAGCCAAAAACAAGTTCATCGCTCAAGCCATTTCCCGTTGCCATGGAAACCAAGTGTTCTGGCAGCACTTATATGTGTAAGTGGATATGACACCTAAGGAATGTAGTGTGGTGGTGAATGACCACTGCCCAAAGCAACAACAAAGCTCTTCCAGTGTCAAAACAACTCCAACTGGCTCATGAACTTCACGTACAATCAGCTGTTCTGGCAGCTATCTAGGAAACACTGTTTGCTCACTTCCTCTCCAAATGCCAATGGAGCACAGTGTGATTTCAACAAGCAGGATGATGAAACACACACAACTAACATGGAGCTGCTCACTCAAGGCGCTCAAAACTCCACAGCCAAACACAAGTTCAGCGCCCAAGCCATTTCCCGTTGCCATGGAAATCAAGAGCTCTGGCAGCACATAAGTGTGTAAGTCGATATGACACCAAGGGAAGGTAGTGTGCTGGTGAATGGCCACTGCCCGAAGCAGCAGCACAGCTCTACCAGTACCAAAACAACTTCACCTGGCTAATCAACTGCACATACCATCAGCTGTTCTGGCAGCTATCTAGGAAACACTGTTTGGTCACTTCCGGTCAAATGCCCATATAGCCCATTGTGATTTAAACATGCAGGATGATCACACACACACAACTAACATGGAGCTGCCCACTAAAGTCGCTCAAATCTCCACAGCCAAAGACAAGTTCAGCGCCCAAGACATTTCTCGTTGCCATGGAAACAAAGTGAACTGGCAGCACTTATATGTGAAGGGGATATGACACTTAAGGAAGGTAGTGTGCTGGTGAATGGCCACTGCCTGAAGCAGCAGCACAGGTCTTCCAGTGCCAAAATAACTCCACCTTTCTCAGCAATCTCACATACCATCAGCTGTTCAGGCAGCTATCTAGAAACCCTGTTTGGTCACTTGCGATCCAAATTCCCATATAGACCAGTGTGATTTAAACATGCAGGATGATCAAACAAACACAACTAACTTGGAACTCCTCACTCAAGGTGCTCAAATCACCACAGAAAGACAAGTTCAGCACCCAATCCATTTCCCGTTGAAATGGAAACCAAGTGCTCTGGCAGCACATATGTGGAACCATGAAAGTGACACCAACGGAATGTAGGTCCTCTGATGAATGACCACTTCCCGACACAGCAGCACAGCTCTTGCAGTGCCAAAACAACTCCACCTGGCTCATCAACTTCACATACCATCAGCTGTACTGGCAGCTATCTAGGAAACCCAGTTTGGTCACTTCCACTCCAACGCCAATTGGGCCCAGGGTGATGGATTCAAGCAGGATGATCACACACTCACAACGAACATGTAGCTCTTCACTCAAGGCTCTCAAAACTCCACAGCCAAAGACAAGTTCAGTGCCCAAGACATTTCCCGTTGCCATGGAAGCCAAGTGCTCTGGCAGCACATATGCGGAACAGTGGATGTGACACATAGAGAAAACAGTGTGGTGGTGAATTTCAACTTCTTGAGGCAGCAGCACAGCTCTTCCAGTGCCAAAACAACTCCTCCTGGCTCATGAACTTCGCATACCATCAGCTGTCCTGGCAGCTATCTAGGCAAACCTGTTTGGTCACTTGCGGTCGAATGCCCATTCAGCCAAGTGTGATGGAATCAACTAGGTTGAGCACGCAAACAAAACTAACATGGAGCTCCTCACTCAAGGAGCTCAAAACTCCATTGCCAAAGACAAGTTCAGCGCCCAAGCCATTTCTCGAAGCCATGGAAACCAAGTGCTCTGGCAGCACATATGTCTGAAACTGGATATTACACCTAAGTAAGGTAGTGTGTTGGTGAATGGCCACTGCCCTAAGCAGCAGCACAGCTCTTCCAGTGCCAAAAGAACTCCACCTGGCTCAGGAGCTTAACATACCATCAGCTGTCCTGGCAGCTACCTAGGAAACCCTGTTTGGTCACAATCGCTTCAATGACCATGGAGACCAGTCGGATGGAATCAAGTATGTTGATCACACACACCCAACTAACATGCAGCTCCTCACTCAAGGCGCTCAAAATTTCACAGGCAAAGACGAGTTCAGCGCCAAAGCCATTTCCCGTTGCCATGGAAACCAAGTGCTCTGGCAGCACATATTTGTGAAAGTGGATATGACACCTAAGGAAGGTAGTGTGGTGGTGAATTTCAACTGTCCGAAGCAGCAGCACAGCTCTTCCAGTGCCAAAACAACTCCACCTGGCTCATGAACTTCACATACCATCAGCTGTCCTGGCAGCTATCTAGGAAACCCTGTTTGGTCACTTGCGCTCCAATGCCCATTGGGCTCACTGTGATGGAATCAAGCAGCTTGAACACACAAAAAAACTAACATTGAGCTGGACGCTCAAGGCGCTCAAAACTCCAATGCCAAAGACTAGATCATCACCCAAACTATGTCCCGTTGCCATGGAAACCAAGTGCTCCTGCAGCACATATTTCTGAAAGTGGATATGACACCTAAGGAAGGTCGTGTGGTGGTGAATGGCCACTGCCCGAAGCAGCAGCCCAGCTCTTCCAGTGCAAAAACAACTCCACCTGGCTCATGAGCTTCACATACCATCAGCTGTCCTGGCACCTATCTAGGAAACCCTGTTTGATCACTTGCTGTCCAATGCCCTTTGAGGCCAGTGGGAGGAAATCATTCATGTTGAGCTCCCACACACAACTAACATGGAGCTCCTCACTCAAGGCGCTCAAAACTCCACAGCAAAAGACAAGTTCAACGCCCAAGCCATTTCCCGTTGCCATGGAAACCAAGTGCTATGGCAGCACATATGTGGACAGAGGATGTGACACAAAGAGAACACAGTGGGGTGGTGAATGGTCATTGCCCGAAGCAGCAACACAGCTCTTCCAGTGCCAAAACAACTCCACCTGGCTCATGAGCTTCACATACCATCAGCTGTCATGGCAGCTATCTAGGAAACCCTGTTTGATCACTTCTGCCCCAATCCCTTTGATGCCAGTGGGATGAAATCAAGCAGCGTGAGCACCCACACACAACTAACATGTAGCTCCTCAGTTAAGGCTCTCAAAACTCCACAGCCAAAGACAAGTTCGGCGCCAAAGCCGTTTCCCATTGCCATGGAAACCAAGTGCTCTGGCAGCACATATGTGTGAAAGTGGAATTGACAGCTATGGAAGGTAGTGTGGTTGTGAATGGCCAGCTGGTAAGGAGGAAGCTTGGATCCCAACCACGAAGACTCCCAGACCTTCACCACAAACTACTAATATGAGCAAAAAGGACTATACCCCAACTGCCAAGGAGGCCACAGGGAATCGGATGCCCTCGGAGGCTGAGTACTCTGAGGTTACCCACCCCCAACCGGAGCTTCTGCAATGGATGGAAGAAGTCCAAACACTACCGTGCAGAAACCAACGTCATCGGAAAGACAACCAGAAGCCCTGAGCGGTCAGCAGACACAGAAGAACAATAAATGTCCTTCGGGACCAGGGAGGAGAGTTTTCTCTGGTCCGAGCCTGGCTCCACCTCTGGACCCCCGCCCTCCCTTGCAGTGACAATCGGGATTGCTTTGAAAACCCCTCACAGCAAACAATCATAAAAACTAAAAAAAAAAAAAAAAAACCCTAAAATAAATAGACAAACAACAGAAAATAGAGCTTGAAATCTGACAGGAAAGAGCTGGCATGGATTGGCTCATGCCTTGCTGGGTGGGACACAAAGATTAGTCGCTCCTCACCATGGTGTTGAGGATTTTCCTGCACACCCCCACCTTCCCAAAAAAAATGTTCTGCACATTAAATGTCGACAAATATCTTGTTAGAGTTACAAGCCAGTCTAGATTGTCCCAAAATCTGCCAAGATCAACAAAATTATACTTCAACACAACAAATGGCTAAATACTAAAATGAAATAGACATGAGACAGCTGAATGGTACCCTATAGCCTTTTCAAGGTATATAGCAGCCGGTCCGGTCCTGTATATAAACAAAAATTGAGATGTCAATGAGCTAATCATAGGTTGTGGTTAGGACTTGTTTTTTGTTTTTTTGTTTTTTGTTTTTTGTTTTTTGTTTTTTGTTTTTTTTTTTAACATACTGGTTACTCAAAACCATGTCAATTCCATAATATTGCAAATTGCTGTTGATGTTATATTGGGACTCTTAAATGACTGTGATGATATTCTACCAGCTCTGACTTCGGACCAGAAATGGTCTCCCCAAGAAACTGTTCAACCCATCTGGACAATAAGTAGCTGGACTCCATGCTTAATATATGTTTGCAAGGATAGAATCTTGATTGAATTTGAACTGTAATGCTGCATCAAGGTGGAGGAATCCACCAGGGGGGAGGCGAGGGGGAGGGGGAGGGGGATTCCCAAAGCCTATGAAACTGTCACATAATGCTAAATATTATTAAAAAAAAAAAAGAAAGTGCATGTGATCACATGGATTATATTTGTCCAGAAAATGTTTGCTCCTTCCTTCTCCCGTTATGCATGAGTCTATCTTATTAGCCCATTGAAGCTGGGCCTGGCCTGGAGAATGACATGACAAGCCATATATATCTCATGAGCAGAAGTCCTCAATGTACTTGCACATACTGGCTTCCTTCTTAGGTTCCTCATGCATATGCATAAAACAGCATGACTCTGTGGCTGGTGTTTTGGCCCAGCAGGCTGAGTTGTGAAGCCAGCATCCCTTATGGACATGTTTGTGTACTGGCTGTTCCATTTCTAATCTTTCTAATCCAGTTCTGTGTGGCCTATGAAATTTGTGGATAATGCCCCAATTCCTTGGGCACCTGCACCCACTTGGGAGGCCCAGAATAAGTTCCTGACTCCTGGCTTTGGATTATGTCACCTCTGGTCTTTGGGGCCGTTTAGAGAGTGAACCAGCAGATGGAAGAACTCTCTCTTCTTTCTGTAAAATCATCCTGTAGGTAAAAAAAAAAAAAATAAAATAAACAAATCTTTTTAAAAAGTCATCAATTGATTCAAAATTATAGATAGCAATTACAATTTAGCATTAGGGAATACAGGGCTGGCATTGCAGTACATCAGGTCAAGCTCAGACTGGCACACCAGTATTTTGGCTACATTGCATCTGATCCAGTTCCCTAGAAACAAGCTAAGAAGCACTGAAACACAGCATGAGTGTTGTGAGTGCTTGGGCTGGACGGTGCTCCAGGTTGTTGGCTTCAGCATGACCCAGTCCTGGACATTGCAGTCATCTGGGGAGTGACCAGAAGAGAAGAGATCTCTCTCTCTTTTTCTTTCTCGCCCTCTCAGTCTCTGTTTATCTGTGTGCGCATGTATGTGTCTCCAGCTCTTTTAAATTCTTCACACAAGCAAATACATGTACACAAACATATATATGTTAATTCTTAGTGTAAAGTAGATAGAAGCCATTTCAAATGGGAAACTGATTTCTTCAGATTTGCTTTTAGCAATGTTTTGAAATGACCACTTTCACAAATATGCAATCAAAATGTGTTTCAAAAAATATTTTCCTTATTCGTTTCTGAAAATATCTCCAATATATATAATATCTACAAGACTGAAAAGCCATACTGATATTCAACATGGGTCTATCATGTGTGCTTCATTTCAAAGTATGGTAATATCATCTGCCCATTTACGCATTGGAAATTTCTTTCATCATCAATTTGCAGTTAGTAGCTTATGCATGAATAAAGTCTATGTGTCCTAAATATTATCTATTTTGTCTCTGTTTTACTTATGTTTTCATTTTTAAATTCATCATGATTTAATTTACAAATTCAAAGATAAAATCCAATCAACAGTCTTTTCCTTTATGTTTTCTGTATTTGGTGGCAAATAAAGGCTGTAAACCAAGAGTCTTCAATAAGCTTTCATTAAGCACTTGCCCTAGCTGACAGTCACAGGGAGCCAAATAAGTATTTGTCCTGCACACATTTTTCAATCCTGTTGCAGAGATGAAAAATAAATGTACATTCACACAACATTAAGAAATGTTTTACCAACAGCAATTCACAAATAAATGTAAATTGATGCAGGGAAAATTGAGAACATATCTGCTAAAACTAAAGGGTTGAGCAATTTAATGATACTTCTCAAGAGTGGGAAATTAAAGATAACAAAGCACACAAGGCTTACAAAAAAAAAGAAAGAAAGAAAGAAAGAAAGAAAGTGGATATGACACCTAGGGAAGTTAGTGTGGTGGTGAACGGCCACTGCCCGAAGCAGCAGCACAGCTCTCCCAGTGCCAAAACAACTCCACCTGGCTCATCAACTTCACATACCATCAGCTGTCCTGGCAGCTATCTAGGAAACCCTGTTTGGTCACTTCTGCTCCAATGCCCATTGGGCTCAGTGTGATGGAATCAAGCAGCTTGAGCACGCAAACACAACTAACATGGAGCTCCTCACTCAAGGAGCTCAAAACTCCATTGCCAAAGACAAGTTCAGCGCCCAAGCCATTTCCCGATGCCTTGGAAACCAAGTGCTCTGGCAGCACATATTTCTGAAAGTGGATATGACACCTAAGTAAGGTAGTGTGGTGGTGAATGGCCACTGCCCTAAGCAGCAGCACAGCTCTCCCAGTGCCAAAACAACTCCACCTGGCTCAGGAACTTCACATACCATCAGCTATACTGGCAGCTATCTAGTAAACCCTGTTTGGTCACTTGCGCTCCAATGCCCATTGGGCTCCGTGTGATGAAATCAAGCAGCTTGAGCACCCAAATAAAACTAACCTGGAGCTCCTCATTCAAGGCACTCTAATCTACACAGCCAAAGACAAGTTCATCGCCCAAACCATGTACCGTTGCCATGGAATCCAAGTGCTCCTGCAGCACATATGTGTGAAAGTGGATATGACACCTAAAAAGGTCGTGTGGTGGTGAATGGCCACTACCCGAAGCAGCAGCACAGCTCTTCGAGTGCAAAAACAACTCCATCTGGCTAATGAACTTCACATACCTCAGCTGTCCTGGCAGCTATGTAGGAAACGCAATTTGGTCACTTGCGGTCCAATACCCATTGAACCAGACGGATTGAATCAACATGTTGAGCACCCACACACAAGTAACATGTAGCTCCTCACTCAAGGCGTTCAAAATTCCACAGGCGAAGACAATTTCAGCGCCCAAGCCATCTCCCGTTGCCATGGAAACCAAGTGCTATGGCAGCACATATGTGGAACAGTGGATGTGACACTTAGAGAACTCAGTGCGGCCGAAAATGGCAACTGCTCGAAGCAGCAGCAAAGCTCTTCCAGTGCCAAAATAACTCCACCTGGCTCATGAACTTCACATACCATCAGCTGTCCTGGCAGCTATCTAGGAAACCCTGTTTGATCACTGCTGCTCCAATGCCCATTGAGCCAAGTGTGATAGAAACAAGCAGCTGGAGCACCCCGAAAAAACTAACATGGAGCTCCTCTTTAAGGCACTCAAAACTCCGCAGTCAAAGACAAGTTCAACACCCAAAGCTATTTTCCGCTGCCATGGAAACCAAGTGCTCTGGCAGCACATATGCGGAACACTGAATGTGACACCAAGGGAATGTAGGTTCTCTGATGAATGACAACGACCAGAAGCAGCAGCACAGCTCTTCCAGTGCCAAAACAACTCCACCTGGCTCATGAACTTCACATACCATCAGCTGTCTTGGCATCTATCTTGGAAACCCTGTTTGATCACTTGCGATCAAATGCCCATTGGGCCCAGTGTGATGGAATCAAGCATATTGAGCACCAATACAAAACTAAGCTGTAGCTCCTCAGTTAAGGCTCTCAAAATTCCACAGCCAAAGACAATTTCAGCGCCCAAACCATGTACCGTTGCCATGGAAACCATGTGCTCTGTCAGCACATACGTCTGTAAGTGGATTTGACAACAAGGCAAGGTAGTGTTCTGGTGAATAGCCACTGCCCGAAGCAACAGCACAGCTCTTCCAGTGCCAAAACAACTCCACATGGCTCAAAACCTTCACATGCAAACAGTTGTCCTGGCAACTATCTAGGAAACCCTGTATGCTCACTAGTGCTCCAATGCGCTTTAAACCCTGTGGGTTGGACTGTGGGATGGAATCAAGCATGTTGAGCACCGAAACACAACTAACTTAGAGCTCCTCACGCAAGTTGCTGAAAACTCGACAGCCAAAGACAAGTTCAGAGCCCAAGCCATTTCCCGTTGGCATGGAAACCAAGTGCTCTAGCAGCATATATGTGGAACCACGGATGTGACAGCAAGGGAATGTACGTTCTCTGAAGAATGGCAACAGGCCAAAACAGCAGCATAGCTCTTCCAGTGCCAAAACAACTCCACCTGGCTCATCAACTTCACATACCATCAGCTGTCCTGGCAGCTATCTAGGAAACCCTCTTTGGTCACTTCCGGTCTAATGACCATGGAGCCCAGTGCGATGGAATCAAGCATATTGAGCACCAAAAAAACTAACGTGTAACTCCTCACTCAAGGCGCTCAAAACTCCACAGCCAAAGACAAGCTCAGTGCCCAAGCCATTTCCCGTTGCCATGGAAACCATGTGTTCTTGCAGCACATATATGTCTCTAAGTGGACATGAAAACAAGGGAAGGTAGTGTGGTGGTGAATTTCAATGGTCCGAAGCAGCACCACAGCTATTCCAGTGCCAAAATAACTCCACCTGGCTCATGAAGTTCATATACCATCAGCTGTCCTAGCAGCTATCTAGGAAACACTGTTTCTTCACTTCCGGGGAAATGCCCGTAGGGCCCAGTGGGATGGAATCAAGCAGCTTGAGCACCGAAACAATACTAACATGGAGCTGCTCATTCAAGGCACTCAAATCTCCATCGCCAAAGACAAATTCAGCGCCCAAGCCAGTTTCCGATGCTATTTAAAGCAAGTGCTCTGGCAGCACCTATGTGTGAAAGTGGATATGACAGCCAAGGTAGGTAGTGTGCTGGTGAATGGCAAAAGCCCGAAGCAGCAGCACAGCTCATACAGTGCAAAACAGCTCCACCTGGCTCATGAACATCACCTACCATCAGCTGTCCTGGCAGCTATCTAGGAAACACTGTTTGCTCACTTCCAGTCCGAAGCCCACTGTGCTCAGTGAGATTTAAATTGGAGATTGAGCACTGAAACAAACTAACATGGAGCTCCTCACTCAAGGCACTCAAAACTACACAGGCAAAGACAACTTCAGCGCACAATACATTTCTCGTTGCATTGGAAACCAAGTGCTCTGGCAGCACATATGTCTGAAACTGGATATGAAACCAAGGGAAGGTAGTGTGGTGGTGAATTTCAACGGTCTGAAGCAGCAACACAGCTTTTCAAGTGCCAAAATAACTCCAACTGGCTCATGAATTCCACATACCATCCGCTGTCCTGGCAGCTATCTAGGAAACCCTATTGGGTCACTTGAAGTCTAAAGCCCAATGAAACCAGTGGGTTGGATTCAAGCAGCTTGAGCACCCACACAAAACTGACATGTAGCTCCTCACTCAGGGCGTTCAAAACTCCACAGCGAAAGACAAGTTCAGCGCCTGAGCTTTTTCCCGTTGCCATGGAAGCCAAGTGCTCTGGCAGCACATATATGGAACAGTGGTGGTGACACATACAGAACACAGTTTGGTGGTGAATGGCAAGTGCTTGACGCAGTGACACAGCTCTTCCAGTGACAAAACAACTCCACCTGGCTCATCAAGTTCACATACCATCAGCTGTCCTGGCAGCTATCTAGGAAACCCTATTGGGTCACTTGCAGCCTAATGCCCATTGAGTCCAGGGTGATGGAATCAAGCATGTTGAGCACCCAAAAAAAAATAACGTGTGGCTCCTCACTCAGGGCGTTGAAAACTTCACAGGCTAAGACAAGTTCAGCACCTGAGTTTTTTCCCGTTGCCATGGAAACCAAGTGCTCTGGCAGCACATATGTGGAACAGTGCAGGTGACACATACAGAACACAGTTTGGTGGTGAATGGCAACTGTCCGAAGCAGCAACACAGCTCTTCCAGTGCCAAAAGAACTCCATCTGGCTCATGAACTTCACATACCATCAGCTGTCATGGCAGCTATCTAGGAAACCCTATTTGGTCAATTCTGGTCAAATACCAGTAGGACCACGTTGATGGAATCAAGCCTGTTGAGCACCGAAATAATACTAACCTGGAGCTTCTCACTCAAAGCACTCAAAACTCAATCTCCAAAAACAAATTCAGCACCCAAGCCATTTCCCGTTCCCTTTTCAAGCAAGTGCTCTCGCAGCACATATGTGTGTAAGTGGTTATGACAGCCAAGGAAGGTAGTGTGGTGTTGAATGGCCACTCCCCGAAGCAGCACAGCTCTTCAAGTGCCAAAACAACTCCACGTGGCTCATCAACTTCACATGCCATCAGTTGTCCTGCCAGCTATCTAGGAAACCCTGTTTGCTCACTTGCGGTCCAATGCCCTTTGAGCCCAGTGGGATGGAATCAAGCATGTTGAGCACCCACACAAAACTAACATGTAACTCCTCACACACGTCGCTCAAATTGCACAGAAATAGACAAGTTCAGGGCCAAAGCCATTTCCCGTTGCCACGCAAACCAAGTGTTCTGGCAGCACATATGTCTCTAATTGGATATGACACCTAAGGAAGTTAGTGTGGTGGTGAATGGCCACCGTTTGAAGCAGCAGCACAGCTCTTCCAGTGCCAAAACAACTCAACCTGGCTCATGAACCTAACATACCATCAGCTGTCCTGGCAGCTATCTAGGAAATCCTGTTTGGTCACTTGCGCTCCAATGCCCATTGGGCTCCGTGTGATGAAATCAAGCAGCTTGAGCACCCAAATAAAACTAACCTGGAGCTCCTCATTCAAGGCACTCTAATCTACACAGCCAAAGACAAGTTCATCGCCCAAACCATGTACCGTTGCCATGGAATCCAAGTGCTCCTGCAGCACATATGTGTGAAAGTGGATATGACACCTAAAAAGGTCGTGTGGTGGTGAATGGCCACTACCCGAAGCAGCAGCACAGCTCTTCGAGTGCAAAAACAACTCCATCTGGCTAATGAACTTCACATACCTCAGCTGTCCTGGCAGCTATGTAGGAAACGCAATTTGGTCACTTGCGGTCCAATACCCATTGAACCAGACGGATTGAATCAACATGTTGAGCACCCACACACAAGTAACATGTAGCTCCTCACTCAAGGCGTTCAAAATTCCACAGGCGAAGACAATTTCAGCGCCCAAGCCATCTCCCGTTGCCATGGAAACCAAGTGCTATGGCAGCACATATGTGGAACAGTGGATGTGACACTTAGAGAACTCAGTGCGGCCGAAAATGGCAACTGCTCGAAGCAGCAGCAAAGCTCTTCCAGTGCCAAAATAACTCCACCTGGCTCATGAACTTCACATACCATCAGCTGTCCTGGCAGCTATCTAGGAAACCCTGTTTGATCACTGCTGCTCCAATGCCCATTGAGCCAAGTGTGATAGAAACAAGCAGCTGGAGCACCCCGAAAAAACTAACATGGAGCTCCTCTTTAAGGCACTCAAAACTCCGCAGTCAAAGACAAGTTCAACACCCAAAGCTATTTTCCGCTGCCATGGAAACCAAGTGCTCTGGCAGCACATATGCGGAACACTGAATGTGACACCAAGGGAATGTAGGTTCTCTGATGAATGACAACGACCAGAAGCAGCAGCACAGCTCTTCCAGTGCCAAAACAACTCCACCTGGCTCATGAACTTCACATACCATCAGCTGTCTTGGCATCTATCTTGGAAACCCTGTTTGATCACTTGCGATCAAATGCCCATTGGGCCCAGTGTGATGGAATCAAGCATATTGAGCACCAATACAAAACTAAGCTGTAGCTCCTCAGTTAAGGCTCTCAAAATTCCACAGCCAAAGACAATTTCAGCGCCCAAACCATGTACCGTTGCCATGGAAACCATGTGCTCTGTCAGCACATACGTCTGTAAGTGGATTTGACAACAAGGCAAGGTAGTGTTCTGGTGAATAGCCACTGCCCGAAGCAACAGCACAGCTCTTCCAGTGCCAAAACAACTCCACATGGCTCAAAACCTTCACATGCAAACAGTTGTCCTGGCAACTATCTAGGAAACCCTGTATGCTCACTAGTGCTCCAATGCGCTTTAAACCCTGTGGGTTGGACTGTGGGATGGAATCAAGCATGTTGAGCACCGAAACACAACTAACTTAGAGCTCCTCACGCAAGTTGCTGAAAACTCGACAGCCAAAGACAAGTTCAGAGCCCAAGCCATTTCCCGTTGGCATGGAAACCAAGTGCTCTAGCAGCATATATGTGGAACCACGGATGTGACAGCAAGGGAATGTACGTTCTCTGAAGAATGGCAACAGGCCAAAACAGCAGCATAGCTCTTCCAGTGCCAAAACAACTCCACCTGGCTCATCAACTTCACATACCATCAGCTGTCCTGGCAGCTATCTAGGAAACCCTCTTTGGTCACTTCCGGTCTAATGACCATGGAGCCCAGTGCGATGGAATCAAGCATATTGAGCACCAAAAAAACTAACGTGTAACTCCTCACTCAAGGCGCTCAAAACTCCACAGCCAAAGACAAGCTCAGTGCCCAAGCCATTTCCCGTTGCCATGGAAACCATGTGTTCTTGCAGCACATATATGTCTCTAAGTGGACATGAAAACAAGGGAAGGTAGTGTGGTGGTGAATTTCAATGGTCCGAAGCAGCACCACAGCTATTCCAGTGCCAAAATAACTCCACCTGGCTCATGAAGTTCATATACCATCAGCTGTCCTAGCAGCTATCTAGGAAACACTGTTTCTTCACTTCCGGGGAAATGCCCGTAGGGCCCAGTGGGATGGAATCAAGCAGCTTGAGCACCGAAACAATACTAACATGGAGCTGCTCATTCAAGGCACTCAAATCTCCATCGCCAAAGACAAATTCAGCGCCCAAGCCAGTTTCCGATGCTATTTAAAGCAAGTGCTCTGGCAGCACCTATGTGTGAAAGTGGATATGACAGCCAAGGTAGGTAGTGTGCTGGTGAATGGCAAAAGCCCGAAGCAGCAGCACAGCTCATACAGTGCAAAACAGCTCCACCTGGCTCATGAACATCACCTACCATCAGCTGTCCTGGCAGCTATCTAGGAAACACTGTTTGCTCACTTCCAGTCCGAAGCCCACTGTGCTCAGTGAGATTTAAATTGGAGATTGAGCACTGAAACAAACTAACATGGAGCTCCTCACTCAAGGCACTCAAAACTACACAGGCAAAGACAACTTCAGCGCACAATACATTTCTCGTTGCATTGGAAACCAAGTGCTCTGGCAGCACATATGTCTGAAACTGGATATGAAACCAAGGGAAGGTAGTGTGGTGGTGAATTTCAACGGTCTGAAGCAGCAACACAGCTTTTCAAGTGCCAAAATAACTCCAACTGGCTCATGAATTCCACATACCATCCGCTGTCCTGGCAGCTATCTAGGAAACCCTATTGGGTCACTTGAAGTCTAAAGCCCAATGAAACCAGTGGGTTGGATTCAAGCAGCTTGAGCACCCACACAAAACTGACATGTAGCTCCTCACTCAGGGCGTTCAAAACTCCACAGCGAAAGACAAGTTCAGCGCCTGAGCTTTTTCCCGTTGCCATGGAAGCCAAGTGCTCTGGCAGCACATATATGGAACAGTGGTGGTGACACATACAGAACACAGTTTGGTGGTGAATGGCAAGTGCTTGACGCAGTGACACAGCTCTTCCAGTGACAAAACAACTCCACCTGGCTCATCAAGTTCACATACCATCAGCTGTCCTGGCAGCTATCTAGGAAACCCTATTGGGTCACTTGCAGCCTAATGCCCATTGAGTCCAGGGTGATGGAATCAAGCATGTTGAGCACCCAAAAAAAAATAACGTGTGGCTCCTCACTCAGGGCGTTGAAAACTTCACAGGCTAAGACAAGTTCAGCACCTGAGTTTTTTCCCGTTGCCATGGAAACCAAGTGCTCTGGCAGCACATATGTGGAACAGTGCAGGTGACACATACAGAACACAGTTTGGTGGTGAATGGCAACTGTCCGAAGCAGCAACACAGCTCTTCCAGTGCCAAAAGAACTCCATCTGGCTCATGAACTTCACATACCATCAGCTGTCATGGCAGCTATCTAGGAAACCCTATTTGGTCAATTCTGGTCAAATACCAGTAGGACCACGTTGATGGAATCAAGCCTGTTGAGCACCGAAATAATACTAACCTGGAGCTTCTCACTCAAAGCACTCAAAACTCAATCTCCAAAAACAAATTCAGCACCCAAGCCATTTCCCGTTCCCTTTTCAAGCAAGTGCTCTCGCAGCACATATGTGTGTAAGTGGTTATGACAGCCAAGGAAGGTAGTGTGGTGTTGAATGGCCACTCCCCGAAGCAGCACAGCTCTTCAAGTGCCAAAACAACTCCACGTGGCTCATCAACTTCACATGCCATCAGTTGTCCTGCCAGCTATCTAGGAAACCCTGTTTGCTCACTTGCGGTCCAATGCCCTTTGAGCCCAGTGGGATGGAATCAAGCATGTTGAGCACCCACACAAAACTAACATGTAACTCCTCACACACGTCGCTCAAATTGCACAGAAATAGACAAGTTCAGGGCCAAAGCCATTTCCCGTTGCCACGCAAACCAAGTGTTCTGGCAGCACATATGTCTCTAATTGGATATGACACCTAAGGAAGTTAGTGTGGTGGTGAATGGCCACCGTTTGAAGCAGCAGCACAGCTCTTCCAGTGCCAAAACAACTCAACCTGGCTCATGAACCTAACATACCATCAGCTGTCCTGGCAGCTATCTAGGAAATCCTGTTTGGTCACTTGCGCTCCAATGTCCATTGAGCCCATCGGGATGGAATCAAACATATTGAGGACCCAAACAAAACGAGCATGGAGCTCTTCACTCAAGGCGCTCAAAACTCCACAGCCAAAGACAAGTTCAGCGCCCAAGCCATTTCGCGCCGCCATGGAATACTAGTGCTCTGGCAGCACATATGTGTGAAAGTGGATATGACACCTAAGGAAGGTAATGTGGTGGTGAATTTCAATTGTCCGAAGCAGCAGCACAACTCTTCCAGTGCAAAAACAACTCCACCTGGCTCATCAACTTCACATACCATCAGCTGTCCTGGCAGCTATCTAGGAATCCCTGTTTCGTCACTTCAGGTGAAATGCCCATTGAGCGCAGTGGGATGGAATCAAGCAGGTTCAGCACCCACACAAAACTAACATGTAGCTCCTAACACACGCCACTCAAAACTGCACAGAAATAGACAAGTTCAGTGCCCAAGCCATTTCCCGTTGCCACGGAAACCAAGTGCTCTGGCAGCACATATGTGTGAAAGTGGATATGACACCTGGGAAGGTAGTGTGCTGATGAACGGCCACTGCCCGAAGCAGCAGCACAGCTCTTGCAGTGCCAAAACAACTCCACCTGGCTCATGAACTTAACATACCATCAGCTGTTGTTGCAGCTATCTAGGAAACCCTGTTTGGTCACATCCGTTCCAATTCTCATTGAGCCCAGTGGGATGGAATAAAGCAGCTTGATCACCAAAACAATACTAACATAAGCTCCTCACTCAAGGAACTCAAAACTCCACAGCCAAAAACATGTTCAGCGCCCAAGCCATTTCCCGTTGCCATGGAAACCAAGTGCTCTGGCAGCACATATTTCTGAAATTGGATATGACACCTAAGGAAGGTAGTTTAGTGGTGAATTTAAACTGTCCGAATTAGCAGCACAGCTCTTCCAGTGACAAAACAACTCCACATGGCTCATCAACTTCAAATACCATCAGCTGTCCTTGAAGCTATGTAGGAAACCCTGTTTGGTCACTTGCAGTCAAAATGAGCATGGAGCACAGTGTGATTTAAAAAAGCAGAATGATCACACACACACAACAAATATGGAGCTCCTCACTCAAGGCGCTCAAAATCCACAGAAAAAGACAAGTTCAGCGCCCAAGCCATTTCCTGCTGCCATGGAAACCAAGTGCTCTGGCAGCACATATGTGGAACAGTGGATGTGCCACATAAAGAACACAGTGTGGTGGTGAATGGCCACTGCCCGAATCAGCAGCACAGCTCTTCCTGTGTCAAAACAACTCCATCTGGCTCATGAACTTCACATACCATCAGCTGTCCTGACAGCTATGTAGTAAACCCTGTTCGGTCACTTCCGGTCAAATGCCCGTTGGAAACAGTGGGATGGAATCAAGCACGTTGAGCACCCACAAACAAATAACATGGAGATGCCTACACAAGGCGCTCAAAACTCCACAGCAAAAATAAGTTCAGCGCCCAAGCCATTTCCCGTTCCCATGGAAACAAAGTGCTCTGGCAGCACATATGTGTGAAAGTGGATATGTCAGAAAAGGGAAGGTAATGTGGTGGTGAATGGCCACTGCCCGAAGCAGCAGCATAGCTCTTCCAGTGCCAAAACAACTCCACATGACTCATGAACTTCACATACCATCAGTTGTCCTGCCAGCTATCTAGGAAACCCTGTTTGGTCACTTCCGGTCAAATGCCCATGGAGACCAGTGGAATGCAATTAAGCATGTTGAGCACCGAAACACAAATAACATGTAACTCCTCACTCAATGCGCTCAAAACTCCACAACAAAAGATAAATTCAGGGCCCAAGACATTTCCCGTTACCATGGAAACCAAGTATTCTGGCAGCACATATGTTTCTAATTGGATATGACACCTATGGAAGTTAGTGTGGTGGTGAATGGCCACCGTTTGAAGCAGCAGCACAGCTCTTCCAGTGCCAAAACAACTCCACCTGGCTCATCAACTTCACATACCATCAGCTGTCCTGCCAGGTATCTAGAAATCCCTGTTTCGTCACTTCAGGTCAAATGCCCTTTGAGCTCAGTATAATGGAATCAACCAGGTTGAGCACCCACACAAAACTAACATGGCGCCCCTAGGTGCTCAAAACTCCATCACCAAAGACAAATTCAGCGCCCAAGCCATTTCCCGTTGCCCTGGAAACCAAATTCTCTGGCAGCACATATGTGTGAAAGCAGATAGGAGACCTGGATAAGGTGGTGTGGTGGTTAATGGCCACAGCCCGAAGCAGCAACACAGCTCTTCCAATGCCAAAACAACTCCACCTGGCTCATGAACTTCACATACCATCACCTGTCCTGGCAGCTATTTAGGAAACCCTGATTGGTCATTCCGCACCCATGCCCTTTGAGACCAGTGGGATGGAATAAAGCATGTTGAGCACCCACACACAACGAACATGGAGCTCCTCATTAAGGGCACTCAAAACTTCACAGCCAAACAGAAGTTCAACGCACAAAGCCATTTCCCACCGAAATGGAATCCAAGTGTTCTGGCAGCACATATGTGTGAAAGTGGATATAACACCTAAGGAAGGTAGTGTGGTGGTGAATTTCAACTGTCCGAAACAGCAGCACAGCTCTTCCAGTGACAAAACAACTCCACCTGGCTCATCAACCTCACATACCATTAGCTGTCCTGGCAGCTATCTAGGAAACCCAGATTGGTCATTTCTGCTCCAATGCCCACGGAGCCCAGTGGAATGGAATCAACAGCTTAAGCACCAACACACAACCACCATGGAGCTCCTCATTCAAGACGCTCAAAACTCCACAGCCAAAGACAGGTTCAGCGCCCAAGCCATTTCCAGATGCCATGGAAACCAATGCTCTGGCAGCACATATGTGTCAAACCAGATATGACACCAAGGTAAGGTAGTGTAGTGGTGAACAGCCACTGCCCGAATCAGCAGCACAGCTCTTCAAGTGCCAAAAAGAAATACTCCTCCTGGCTCATGAATTTCACATACAATCAGCTGTACTGGCAGCTATCTATGAAACCCTGTTTGGTCACTTTCTCTCGAAGCACCTTTTAGAACAGTGGGATGGAATCAAGCATGTTGAGCAACCACAAACAACTAACATGGAGCTCCTCATTCAAGACGCTCAAAACTCCACAGCACAGGACAAGTTCAGCTCCCAAGCCATTTCCCGTTGCCATGGAAACCAAGTTCTCTGGCAGCACATATTTCTGAAAGTGGATATGACACCTAAGGAAGGTAGTTAAGTGGTGAATTTCAACTGTTCGAAGCTGCAGCACAGCTCTTCCAGTGCCAAAACAACTCCACGTGGCTCATAAACTTCACATACCATCAGCTGTCCTGGCAGCAATCTAGGAAACCCTGTTTGGTCACTTCCGGACAAAAGCCCATTGAGCGCAGTGGGATGGAATCAAGCATATTGAGCAAACAAACAATACTAACATGGAGCTGCTGACTCAAGGCGCTCAAATCTCCACAGAAAAAGTCAAGTTCTGCGCCCAAGCCATTTCCCGTTGCCATGGAAACCAAGTGCTCTGGCAGCACATATTTGTGAAAGTGGATATGACACCTAAGGAAGGTAGTTTGGTGGTGAATAGGAACTGCCGAAGCAGCAACACAGCTCTCCCAGTGCCAAAACAAATCCACCTGGCTCATCAACTTCACATACAATCAGCTGTCCTGGCAGCTATGTAATAATCCCTGTTCGGTCACTTCCGGTCAAATGCCCATTGGCAATCAGTGGGATGGAATCAAGCATGTTGAGCACCCACAAACAACTGACATGGAGATGCCTACACAAGGCGCTCAAAACTCCACAGCAAAAATAAGTTCAGCGCCCAAGCCATTTCCCGTTGCCATGGAAACCAAGTGCTCTGGCTGCATATATGTCTCTAAGTGGATATGACTCCTATGGAAGGTAGTGTGGTGGTGATTTTCAACTGTCCGAAGCAGCAGCACAGCTCTTCCAGTGCCAAAACAACTCCACCTGGCTCATCAACTTCACATACCATCAGCTGTCCTGCCAGGTATCTAGAAATCCCTGTTTCGTCACTTCAGGTCAAATGCCCTTTGAGCTCAGTATAATGGAATCAACCAGGTTGAGCACCCACACAAAACTAACATGGCGCCCCTAGGTGCTCAAAACTCCATCACCAAAGACAAATTCAGCGCCCAAGCCATTTCCGGTTGCCATGGAAACCAAGATCTCAGGCAGCACATATGTCTGAAACTGGATATGACACCTAAGGAAGGTAGTGTGGTAATGAATTTCAACTGTCCGAACCTGCGGCACAGCTCTTCCAGTGCCAAAACAACTCCACCTAGCTCATGAACTTCACATACTATTAGCTGTCCTGGCAGCTATGTAGGAAACCATGTTTGGTCACCTCTGGTCCAATGCCCATTGAGTCCAGTGGGATGGAATAAAGCAGCTTGAGCACCCAAACACAACTAACATGGAGCTCCTCACTCAAGGCGCTCAAAACTCCACAGCCAAAGACAAGTTCAGCGCCCAAACCATTTCCCGTTGCCATTGAAACCAAGGGCTCTGGCAGCACTTATGTGTGTAAGTGGATATGACACCTAAGGAAGGTAGAGTGCTGGTGAATGGAAACTACCCGAAGCAGCAGCACAGCTCTTCCAGTGATAAAACAACTCCACCTGGCTCATCAACTTCACAAACCTTTAGCTGTTGTGGCAGCTATCTAGGAAGCTCTCTTTGCTCACTTGCAGTCCAAATGACCGTGGAGCTCAGTGTGATTTAAATTCCAGGTTGATAACACACAACAACTAACATGGAGCTCCTCAATCAAGGCGCTCAAAACTCCACAGCCAAAGACAAGTTCAGCGCAAAAGCCATTTCCCATTGCCAAGGAAACCAAGTGTTCTGTCAGCACATATGTGTGTAAGTGGATATGACACATAAGGAAGGTAGTGTGCTGGTGAATGGCCACTGCCAAAAGCAGCAACATAGCTCTCCCAGTGCCAAAACAACTACACCTGGCTCATGAACTTCATATACCATCAGCTGTCCTGGCAGCCATCTAGGAAACCCTGTTTGGTCACTTGCAGTCAAAATGCTAGTGGAGCCCAGTGTGATTTAAACAAGCAGGATGATCACACACACACAACTAACATGGAACTCCTGGCTCAAGGCTCTCAAAACAACACATCAAAAGATAAGTTCAGCGCCCAAGCCATTTCCCGTTGCCATGGAAACCAAGTGCTCTGGCAGCACATATTTCTGAAAGTGGATATGACACCTAAGGGAGGACACAGTGTGGTGGTGAATGGCCACTGCCAAAAGCAGCAGCACAGCTCTCCCAATGCCAAAACAACTCCACCTGGCTCAGGAACTTCACATACCATCAGCTGTCCTGGCAACTATTTAGGAAACACTGTTTGGTCACTTCCGGTCCAATGTCCATTGAGCCCAGTGGGATGGAGTCAAGCATGTTGAGCACCCAAACACAACAAACATAGAGCTCCTCACTCAAGGCTTTCAAAACAACACATCAAAAGATAAGTTCAGCGCCCAAGCCATTTCCCGTTGCCATGGAAACCAAGTGCTCTGGCAGCACATATTTCTGCAAGTGGATATGACACCTAAGGGAGGTAGGGTGGTGGTGAATGGCCACTGCCCGAAGAGGCAGCACAGCTCTTCCAGTGCCAAAAAAAAACAACTCCACCTGGCTCATGAACTTCAATACCATCAGCTATCCTGTCAGCTATCTAGGAAACCCTGTTTGGTCACTTGCGCTCCAATGCTCCCTGAGCCGAGTGGGATGCAACAAAGCAGCTTGAGTACCAAAACACAACTAACATGCAGCTCCTCACTCAAGGTGCTCAAAACTCCACAGCAAAAGACAAGTTCAGCTACCAAGCCATTTCCAGATGCCATGGAAACCAAGCGCTATGGCAGCACATATTTCTGAAAGTGTATATGACACGAAAGGAAGGTAGTGTGGTGGTGAATTGCAACTGCCCGAAGCAGCAGCACAGCTCTTCCAGTGCCAAAACATCTCCATCTGGCTCATCAACTTCACATACCATCAGCTGTCCTGGAAGCTTGCTACGAAACCCTGTTTGGTCTTTTCCGCTCCATTGCCCTTTGAGACCAGTTGGATGGAATAAAGCATGTTGAGCATCCAAACAAACTAAAATGTAGCTCTTCACTCAACGTGCTCAGAACTCCACAGCCAAAAACAAGTTCATCGCTCAAGCCATTTCCCGTTGCCATGGAAACCAAGTGTTCTGGCAGCACTTATGTGTGTAAGTGGATATGACACCTAAGGAATGTAGTGTGGTGGTGAATGACCACTGCCCAAAGCAACAACAAAGCACAGCTCTTCCAGTGCCAAAACAACTCCAACTGGCTCATGAACTTCACGTACAATCAGCTGTTCTGGCAGCTATCTAGGAAACACTGTTTGCTCACTTCCTCTCCAAATGCCAATGGAGCACAGTGTGATTTCAACAAGCAGGATGATGAAACACACACAACTAACATGGAGCTGCTCACTCAAGGCACTCAAAACTCCACAGCCAAACACAAGTTCAGCGCCCAAGCCATTTCCCGTTGCCATGGAAACCAAGTGTTCTGGCAGCACTTATGTGTGTAAGTGGATATGACACCTAAGGAATGTAGTGTGGTGGTGAATGACCACTGCCCAAAGCAACAACAAAGCTCTTCCAGTGCCAAAACAACTCCAACTGGCTCATGAACTTCACGTACAATCAGCTGTTCTGGCAGCTATCTAGGAAACACTGTTTGCTCACTTCCTCTCCAAATGCCAATGGAGCACAGTGTGATTTCAACAAGCAGGATGATGAAACACACACAACTAACATGGAGCTGCCCACTAAAGTCGCTCAAATCTCCACAGCCAAAGACAAGTTCAGCGTCCAAGACATTTCCCGTTGCCATGGAAACAAAGTGAACTGGCAGCACTTATATGTGAAGTGGATATGACACTTAAGGAAGGTAGTGTGCTGGTGAATGGCCACTGCCTGAAGCAGCAGCACAGATCTTCCAGTGCCAAAATAACTCCACCTTTCTCAGCAATCTCACATACCATCAGCTGTTCAGGCAGCTATCTAGAAACCCTGTTTGGTCACTTGCGATCCAAATTCCCATATACACCAGTGTGATTTAAACATGCAGGATGATCAAACAAACACAACTAACGTGGAGCTCCTCATTCAAGGTGCTCAAATCACCACAGACAAAGACAAGTTCAGCACCCAATCCATTTCCCGTTGAAATGGAAACCAAGTGCTCTGGCAGCACATATGTGGAACCATGAAAGTGACACCAACGGAATGTAGGTCCTCTGATGAATGACCACTTCCCGACACAGCAGCACAGCTCTCCCAGTGCCAAAACAACTCCACCTGGCTCATCAACTTCACATACCATCAGCTGTACTGGCAGCTATCTAGGAAACCCAGTTTGGTCTCTTCCACTCCAACGCCCATTGGGCCCAGTGTGATGGATTCAAGCAGGATGATCACACACTCACAACTAACATGTAGCTCTTCACTCAAGGCTCTCAAAACTCCACAGCCAAAGACAAGTTCAGTGCCCAAGACATTTCCCGTTGCCATGGAAGCCAAGTGCTCTGGCAGCACATATGCGGAACAGTGGATGTGACACATAGAGAAAACAGTGTGGTGGTGAATTTCAACTTCTTGAGGCAGCAGCACAGCTCTTCCAGTGCCAAAACAACTCCTCCTGGCTCATGAACTTCACATACCATCAGCTGTACTGGCAGCTATCTAGGCAAACGTGTTTGGTCACTTGCGGTCGAATGCCCATTCAGCCAAGTGTGATGTATCAACTAGGTTGAGCACGCAAACAAAACTAACATGGAGCTCCTCACTCAAGGAGCTCAAAACTCCATTGCCAAAGACAAGTTCAGCGCTAAAGCCATTTCTCGAAGCCATGGAAACCAAGTGCTCTGGCAGCACATATGTCTGAAACTGGATATTACACCTAAGTAAGTTAGTGTGTTGGTGAATGGCCACTGCCCTAAGCAGCAGCACAGCTCTTCCAGTGCCAAAAGAACTCCACCTGGCTCAGGAGCTTAACATACCAACAGCTGTCCTGGCAGCTGCCTAGGAAACCCTGTTTGGTCACAATCGCTTCAATGACCATGGAGACCAGTGGGATGGAATCAAGTATGTTGATCACACACCCAACTAACATGCAGCTCCTCACTCAAGGCGCTCAAAATTTCACAGGCAAAGACGAGTTCAGCGCCAAAGCCATTTCCCGTTGCCATGGAAACCAAGTGCTCTGGCAGCACATATGTGTGAAAGTGGATATGACACCTAAGGAAGGTAGGGTGGTGGTGAATTTCAATGGTCCGAAGCAGCAGCACAGCTCTTCCAGTGCCAAAACAACTCCACCTGGCTCATGAGCTTCACATACCATCAGCTGTCCTGGCACCTATCTAGGAAACCCTGTTTGATCACTTGCTGTCCAATGCCCTTTGAGACCAGTGGGAGGAAGTCATTCATGTTGAGCTCCCACACACAACTAACATGGAGCTCCTCACTCAAGGCGCTCAAAACTCCACAGCAAAAGACAAGTTCAACGCCCAAGCCATTTCCCGTTGCCATGGAAACCAAGTGCTATGGCAGCACATATGTGGACAGAGGATGTGACACAAAGAGAACACAGTGGGGTGGTGAATGGTCATTGCCCGAAGCAGCAACACAGCTCTTCCAGTGCCAAAACAACTCCACCTGGCTCATGAGCTTCACATACCATCAGCTGTCATGGCAGCTATCTAGGAAACCCTGTTTGATCACTTCTGCTCCAATGCCCTTTGATGCCAGTGGGATGAAATCAAGCAGCTTGAGCACCCACACACAACTAACATGTAGCTCCTCACTCAAGGCGCTCAAAACTCCACAGCCAAAGACAAGTTCGGCGCCAAAGCCGTTTCCCATTGCCATGGAAACCAAGTGCTCTGGCAGCACATATGTGTGAAAGTGGAATTGACAGCTATGGAAGGTAGTGTGGTTGTGAATGGCCAGCTGGTAAGGAGGAAGCTTGGATCCCAACCACGAAGACTCCCAGACCTTCACCACAAACTACTAATATGAGCAAAAAGGACTATACCCCAACTGCCAAGGAGGCCACAGGGAATCGGATGCCCTCGGAGGCTGAGTACTCTGAGGTTACCCACCCCCAACCGGAGCTTCTGCAATGGATGGAAGAAGTCCAAACACTACCGTGCAGAAACCAACGTCATCGGAAAGACAACCAGAAGCCCTGAGCGGTCAGCAGACACAGAAGAACAATAAATGTCCTTCGGGACCAGGGAGGAGAGTTTTCTCTGGTCCGAGCCTGGCTCCACCTCTGGACCCCCGCCCTCCCTTGCAGTGACAATCGGGATTGCTTTGAAAACCCCTCACAGCAAACAATCATAAAAACTAAAAAAAAAAAAAACCTAAAATAAATAGACAAACAACAGAAAATAGAGCTTGAAATCTGACAGGAAAGAGCTGGCATGGATTGGCTCATGCCTTGCTGGGTGGGACACAAAGATTAGTCGCTCCTCACCATGGTGTTGAGGATTTTCCTGCACACCCCCACCTTCCCAAAAAAAATGTTCTGCACATTAAATGTCGACAAATATCTTGTTAGAGTTACAAGCCAGTCTAGATTGTCCCAAAATCTGCCAAGATCAACAAAATTATACTTCAACACAACAAATGGCTAAATACTAAAATGAAATAGACATGAGACAGCTGAATGGTACCCTATAGCCTTTTCAAGGTATATAGCAGCCGGTCCGGTCCTGTATATAAACAAAAATTGAGATGTCAATGAGCTAATCATAGGTTGTGGTTAGGACTTGTTTTTTGTTTTTTTGTTTTTGTTTTTGTTTTTTTTTTTTTTTAACATACTGGTTACTCAAAACCATGTCAATTCCATAATATTGCAAATTGCTGTTGATGTTATATTGGGACTCTTAAATGACTGTGATGATATTCTACCAGCTCTGACTTCGGACCAGAAATGGTCTCCCCAAGAAACTGTTCAACCCATCTGGACAATAAGTAGCTGGACTCCATGCTTAATATATGTTTGCAAGGATAGAATCTTGATTGAATTTGAACTGTAATGCTGCTTCAAGGTGGAGGAATCCACCAGGGGGGAGGCGAGGGGGAGGGGGAGGGGGATTCCCAAAGCCTATGAAACTGTCACATAATGCTAAATATTATTAAAAAAAAAAGAAAGTGCATGTGATCACATGGATTATATTTGTCCAGAAAATGTTTGCTCCTTCCTTCTCCCGTTATGCATGAGTCTATCTTATTAGCCCATTGAAGCTGGGCCTGGCCTGGAGAATGACATGACAAGCCATATATATCTCATGAGCAGAAGTCCTCAATGTACTTGCACATACTGGCTTCCTTCTTAGGTTCCTCATGCATATGCATAAAACAGCATGACTCTGTGGCTGGTGTTTTGGCCCAGCAGGCTGAGTTGTGAAGCCAGCATCCCTTATGGACATGTTTGTGTACTGGCTGTTCCATTTCTAATCTTTCTAATCCAGTTCTGTGTGGCCTATGAAATTTGTGGATAATGCCCCAATTCCTTGGGCACCTGCACCCACTTGGGAGGCCCAGAATAAGTTCCTGACTCCTGGCTTTGGATTATGTCACCTCTGGTCTTTGGGGCCGTTTAGAGAGTGAACCAGCAGATGGAAGAACTCTCTCTTCTTTCTGTAAAATCATCCTGTAGGTAAAAAAAAAAAAATAAATAAACAAATCTTTTTAAAAAGTCATCAATTGATTCAAAATTATAGATAGCAATTACAATTTAGCATTAGGGAATACAGGGCTGGCATTGCAGTACATCAGGTCAAGCTCAGACTGGCACACCAGTATTTTGGCTACATTGCATCTGATCCAGTTCCCTAGAAACAAGCTAAGAAGCACTGAAACACAGCATGAGTGTTGTGAGTGCTTGGGCTGGACGGTGCTCCAGGTTGTTGGCTTCAGCATGACCCAGTCCTGGACATTGCAGTCATCTGGGGAGTGACCAGAAGAGAAGAGATCTCTCTCTCTTTTTCTTTCTCGCCCTCTCAGTCTCTGTTTATCTGTGTGCGCATGTATGTGTCTCCAGCTCTTTTAAATTCTTCACACAAGCAAATACATGTACACAAACATATATATGTTAATTCTTAGTGTAAAGTAGAGATAGAAGCCATTTCAAATGGGAAACTGATTTCTTCAGATTTGCTTTTAGCAATGTTTTGAAATGACCACTTTCACAAATATGCAATCAAAATGTGTTTCAAAAAATATTTTCCTTATTCGTTTCTGAAAATATCTCCAATATATATAATATCTACAAGACTGAAAAGCCATACTGATATTCAACATGGGTCTATCATGTGTGCTTCATTTCAAAGTATGGTAATATCATTTGCCCATTTACGCATTGGAACATTCTTTCATCATCAATTTGCAGTTAGTAGCTTATGCATGAATAAAGTCTATGTGTCCTAAATATTATCTATTTTGTCTCTGTTTTACTTATGTTTTCATTTTTAAATTCATCATGATTTAATTTACAAATTCAAAGATAAAATCCAATCAACAGTCTTTTCCTTTATGTTTTCTGTATTTGGTGGCAAATAAAGGCTGTAAACCAAGAGTCTTCAATAAGCTTTCATTAAGCACTTGCCCTAGCTGACAGTCACAGGGAGCCAAATAAGTATTTGTCCTGCACACATTTTTCAATCCTGTTGCAGAGATGAAAAATAAATGTACATTCACACAACATTAAGAAATGTTTTACCAACAGCAATTCACAAATAAATGTAAATTGATGCAGGGAAAATTGAGAACATATCTGCTAAAACTAAAGGGTTGAGCAATTTAATGATACTTCTCAAGAGTGGGAAATTAAAGATAACAAAGCACACAAGGCTTACAAAAAAAAAAAAGAAAGAAAGAAAGAAAGAAAGTGGATATGACACCTAGGGAAGTTAGTGTGGTGGTGAACGGCCACTGCCCGAAGCAGCAGCACAGCTCTCCCAGTGCCAAAACAACTCCACCTGGCTCATCAACTTCACATACCATCAGCTGTCCTGGCAGCTATCTAGGAAACCCTGTTTGGTCACTTCTGCTCCAATGCCCATTGGGCTCAGTGTGATGGAATCAGGCAGCTTGAGCACGCAAACACAACTAACATGGAGCTCCTCACTCAAGGAGCTCAAAACTCCATTGCCAAAGACGAGTTCAGCGCCCAAGCCATTTCCCGATGCCTTGGAAACCAAGTGCTCTGGCAGCACATATTTCTGAAAGTGGATATGACACCTAAGTAAGGTAGTGTGGTGGTGAATGGCCACTGCCCTAAGCAGCAGCACAGCTCTTCCAGTGCCAAAACAACTCCACCTGGCTCAGGAACTTCACATACCATCAGCTATACTGGCAGCTATCTAGTAAACCCTGTTTCGTCACTTGCGCTCCAATGCCCATTGGGCTCCGTGTGATGAAATCAAGCAGCTTGAGCACCCAAATAAAACTAACCTGGAGCTCCTCATTCAAGGCACTCTAATCTACACAGCCAAAGACAAGTTCATCGCCCAAACCATGTACCGTTGCCATGGAATCCAAGTGCTCCTGCAGCACATATGTGTGAAAGTGGATATGACACCTAAGAAAGGTCGTGTGGTGGTGAATGGCCACTACCCGAAGCAGCAGCACAGCTCTTCGAGTGCAAAAACAACTCCATCTGGCTAATGAACTTCACATACCTCAGCTGTCCAGGCAGCTATGTAGGAAACGCTGTTTGGTCACTTGCGGTCCAATACCCATTGAACCAGAGGGATTGAATCAACATGTTGAGCACCCACACACAAGTAACATGTAGCTCCTCACTCAAGGCGTTCAAAATTCCACAGGCGAAGACAATTTCAGCGCCCAAGCCATCTCCCGTTGCCATGGAAACCAAGTGCTATGGCAGCACATATGTGGAACAGTGGATGTGACACTTAGAGAACTAAGTGCGGCCGAAAATGGCAACTGCTCGAAGCAGCAGCAAAGCTCTTCCAGTGCCATAATAACTCCACCTGGCTCATGAACTTCAAATACCATTAGCTGTCCTGGCAGCTATCTAGGAAACCCTGTTTGATCACTGCTGCTCCAATGCCCATTGAGCCAAGTGTGATAGAAACAGGCAGCTGGAGCACCCCGAAAAAACTAACATGGAGCTCCTCTTTAAGGCACTCAAAACTCCACAGTCAAAGACAAGTTCAACACCCAAAGCTATTTTCCGCTGCCATGGAAACCAAGTGCTCTGGCAGCACATATGCGGAACACTGAATGTGACACCAAGGGAATGTAGGTTTTCTGATGAATGACAACTACCAGAAGCAGCAGCACAGCTCTTCCAGTGCCAAAACAACTCCACATGGCTCATGAACTTCACATACCATCAGCTGTCTTGGCATCTATCTTGGAAACCCTGTTTGATCACTTGCGATCAAATGCCCATTGGGCCCAGTGTGATGGAATCAAGCAGCTTGAGCACCAATACAAAACTAAGCTGTAGCTCCTCAGTTAAGGCTCTCAAAATTCCACAGCCAAAGACAAGTTCAGCGCCCAAACCATGTACCGTTGCCATGGAAACCATGTGCTCTGTCAGCACATATGTCTGTAAGTGGATTTGACACCAAGGCAAGGTAGTGTTCTGGTGAATAGCCACTGCCCGAAGCAACAGCACAGCTCTTCCAGTGCCAAAACAACTCCACATGGCTCAAAACCTTCACATGCAAACAGTTGTCCTGGCAACTATCTAGGAAACCCTGTATGCTCACCAGTGCTCCAATGCGCTTTAAACCCTGTGGGTTGGACTGTGGGATGGAATCAAGCATGTTGAGCACCGAAACAAAACTATCATGAAGCTCATCATGCAAGCCGCTCAAAACTCCACAGCAAAAGACAAGTTCAGATCCGAAGCCATTTCCAGATGCCTTGGAACCAAGTGCTCTGGCAGCACATATCTCTGAAAAGTGATATGACACCAAGAAAGGAAGTGTGGTGGTGAATGTCAACTGCCAGAAGCAGCAGCATAGCTCTTCCAGTGCCAAAACAACTCCACCTGGCTCATGAACTTCACATACCATCAGCTGTCCTGGCAGCTATCTAGGAAACCCTGTTTGGTCACTTCTGGTCAAATGCCCATTGGGGTAGTGGGATGGAATCAAGCAGCTAGAGCACCCACACACAACAAACATGGAGCTCCTCACTCAAGGCGCTCAAAACACCATTGCCAAAGACAAGTTCACCGCCCAAACCATTTCCCGTTGCCATGGAAACCAAGTGCTCTGGCAGCACATATGTGTGTAAGTGGATATGACATCAAAGGAAGAAAGCGTGGTGGTGAAATTCAATTGTCCGAAGCAGCTGCACAGCTCTTAGAGTGCAAAAACAGCTCCACCTGGCTCATGAACTTCACATACCATCAGCTGTCCTGGCAGCTATCTAGGAAACCCTGTTTGATCACTTCTGGTCCAATGCACTTTAAGACCAGTGGGATGGAATCAGGCAGCTTGAGCACCCAAACACAACTGATATGTAACTACTCAATCAAGGCACTCAAAACTCCACAGCCGAAGACAAGTTCAGTGCCCAAACCATTTCCCGTTGCCATGGAGACCAAGTGCTGTGGCAGCACATATGTGTGTAAGTGGATATGACACCTATTGAAGGTGCGTGGTGGTGAATTTCAACTGTCCGAAGCAGCAGCACAGCTCTTCAAGTGCCAAAACAACTCCACCTGTCTCATCAACGTCACATACTATGAGCTGTCCTGGCAGCTATCTAGGAAACACTGTGTGGTAACATGCCGTCCATTGCCCATTGGGCTCAGGGTGATGGAAAGAAGCTAATTGAGCACCCACACAGAACTAACATGGAGCTCCTCATTCAAGGCACTCAAAACTCCACAGCCAAAGACAAGTTCAGCACCCAAGCCATTTCCCGTTGCCATGGAAACCAAGTGCTCAGGCAGCACATATGTGTGACAGCGGATATGAGAACTAAGGAAGGTAGTATGGTGGTGAATTTCAACTATCCGAAGCAGCAGCATGGCTCTTCCAGTGCCAAAACTACTCCACCTGGCTCATGAACATCACATACCATCATCTGTCATGGCAGTTATCTAGGAAACCCTGTTGGTCACTTCTGGTCAAATGCCCATTGGGCCCAGTGTGATATAATCAAGCATGATGAGCACCCAAACACAACTAACATGGAGCTCCTCATGCAAGGCACTAAAAACTACACAGCCAAAGACAAGTTCAGCTCCCAAGCCATTACCCATTGCCATGTAAACCAAGTGTTCTGACAGCACATATGTCTGAAACCAGATATGACACCAAGGGAAGGTAGTGTGGTGATGAATGGCATCCTTCCCATGCAGCAGCACAGCTCTTCCAGTGCCAAAAAGAAACAACTACACCTGGCTCATCAACTTCACATACCATCAGCTGTCCTGGCAGCCATCTATGAAACCCTGTTTGGTCACTTTCCCTGCAATGCCCTTTAAGACCAATGTGATGGAATCAAGCATATTGAGCACCAACGAGCAACTAATATGGAGCTGCTCACTTAGGGCACTCAAAATTCCACAGCCAAAGACAAGTTCAGAGCCCAATCCATTTCCCGATGCCATGGAAACCAAGTGCTCTGGCAGCACAAATGTGGAACATTGGATGTGACACAAAGAGATCACAGTGTGGAGGTGAATGGCAAATGCTCGAAGCAGCAACATGGCTCTTCCAGTGCCAAAACAATTTCACCTGACTCGTGAACTTCACTTAATATCTGCTGTGCTGGCAGCTATCTAGGAAACACTGTTTGGTCCCATGCGGTCCAATGCCCCTTGAGACAAGTGGGATGGAATCAAGCATGTTGAGCACCCAAACAAAACTAACCTGGGGCTCCTAATGAAGTCGGTGAAAACTCCATCACCAAACACAAGTTCAGTGCCAAAGCCATTTCCCGTTGCCATGGAAACCAAGTGAAGTGGCAGCACATATGTTTGTAAATGGATATCACACCAAGAAAGGTAGTGTGGTCGTGAATGACAACTGCCCGAAGCAGCAGCACAGCTCTTCCAGTGCCAAAACAACTCCACCTGGCTCATGAACTTCACATACTTGCAGCTATCTAGGAAACCCTGTTTGGTCACTTGCCGTCCAATGCCCATTGAGACCAGTGGGATGGAATCAATCATGTTGAGCACCCACACAAAACTAACATGCAGCTGCACACACAAGGCCCTCAAAATTCCACAGCCAAAGACAAGTTCATCGCCCAAGCCATTACCTCTTGCCATGGAAACCAAGAACTATGACAGAACATATGTCTGAAAGTGGATATGACACATAAGGAAGGTAGTGTGGTGGTGAATTTGAACTGTCAAAAGCACCAGCACAGCTCTTAAAGTGCCAAAACAACTCCACCTGGCTCATGAACTTCACATACTGGTAGCTATCTAGAAAACCCTATTTGGTGACTTGCGGTCCAATGCCCATTGAGCCAGTGGGATGGAATCAAGCAGCTTGAGCACCCACACACAACAAACATGGAGCTCCTCACTAAGGGCACTCAAAACTCCACAGCCAAAGACAAGTTCAGCACCCAAGCCATTTCCCCTTGCCATGGAAACCAAGTGCTCAGGCAGCACATATGTGTGACAGCGGATATGAGAACTAAGGAAGGTAGTATGGTGGTGAATTTCAACTATCCGAAGCAGCAGCATGGCTCTTCCAGTGCCAAAACTACTCCACCTGGCTCATGAACTTCACATACCATCAGCTGTACTGGCAGTTACCTATGAAACCATGTTTGGTCACTTCTGGTCAAATTCCCATTGTCCCATTGTGATGGAATCAAGCATGTTGAGCACCCAAACACAACTAACATGGAGCTCCTCATGCAAGGCACTAAAAACTCCACAGCCAAAGACAAGTTCAGCTCCCAAGCCATTTCCCATTGCCATGTAAACCAAGTGCTCTGACAGCACATATGTCTGAAACCCGATATGACACCAAGGGAAGGTAGTGTGGTGATGAATGGCATCCTTCTCATGCAGCAGCACAGCTCTTCCAGTGCCAACAAATAAAACAATTCCACCTGGCTCATGAACTTCACATACCATCAGCTGTCCTGGCAGCTATCTAGAAAACCCTGTTTGATCACTTCTGGTCCAATGCCCTTTAAGACCAGTGGGATGGAATCAATCATGTTGAGCACCCACACAAAACTGATATGTAACTACTCACTCAAGGCACTCAAAACTCCACAGCCGAAGACAAGTTCAGTGCCCAAACCATTTCCCGTTGCCATGGAGACCAAGTGCTGTGGCAGCACATATGTGTGTAAGTGTATATGACACCTATTGAAGGTAGCGTGGTGCTGAATTTCAACTGTCGAAAGCACCAGCACAGCTCTTAAAGTGCCAAAATAACTCCACCTGGCTCATGAACTTCACATACTGGTAGCTATCTAGGAAACGCTATTTGGTGACTTGCGGTCCAATGCCCATTGAGCCAGTGGGATGGAATCAAGCAGCTTCAGCACCCACACACAACAAACATGGAGCTCCTCACTAAGGGCACTCAAAACTCCACAGCCAAACACAAGTTCAGCGCCCAAAAGTTTCCCGTTGCCATGGAAACCAAGTGATCTGGCAGCACATATGTCTCAATCAGATATGACACCAAGGAAGGTCGTGTGGTGGTGAATGGCCACTGCCCGAGGAAGCAGCACAGATCTTCCAGTGCCAAAACTACTCCACCTGGCTCATGAACTTCACATACCATCAGCTGTCCTGGCAGCTATCTAGGAAACCCTGTGTGGTCACTTCTGGTCAAATGCCCCTTGAGCCAAGTGTGATGGAAAAAAGTAGCTTGAGCACCCTCAAAAAACTAACATGGAGCTCCTCACTCAAGGCACTCAAAACTTCACAGCCAAATACAAGTTCAGTGCCCAAACCATTTCCCATTGCCATGTAAACCAAGTGCTCTGGCCGGACATATGTGGAACACAGAATGTGACACCAAGGGAATGAGTGTTCTCTGATGAATGACAACTGCCCGATGCAGCAGAAATACAGCTCTTCCAGTGCCAAAACAACTCCACCTGGCTCATGAACTTCACATAATTGCAGCTATCTAGGAAACCCTGTTTGGTCACTTGCCGTCCAATGCCCATTGAGACCAGTGGGATGGAATCAATCATGTTGAGCACCCACACAAAACTAACATGCAGCTGCACACACAAGGCCCTCAAAACTCCACAGCCAAAGACAAGTTCATCGCCCAAGCCATTACCCCTTGCCATGGAAACCAAGAACTATGGCAGAACATATGTCTGAAAGTGGATATGACAACTAAGGAAGGTAGTGTGGTGGTGAATTTGAACTGTCGAAAGCACCAGCACAGCTCTTAAAGTGCCAAAACAACTCCACCTGGCTCATGAACTTCACATACTGGTAGCTATCTAGGAAAACCTATTTGGTGACTTGCGGTCAAATGCCCATTGAGCCAGTGGGATGGAATCAAGCAGATTGAGCACGCACACACAACAAACATGGAGCTCCTCACTAAGGGCACTCAAAACTCCACAGCCAAACACAAGTTCAGCGCCCAAAACTTTCCCGTTGCCATGGAAACCAAGTGATCTGGCAGCACATATGTCTCAATCAGATATGACACCAAGGAAGGTAGTGTGGTGGTGAATGGCCACTGCCCGAGGAAGCAGCACAGATCTTCCAGTGCCAAAACAACTCCACCTGGCTCATGAACTTCACATACCATCAGCTGTCCTGGCAGCTATCTAGGAAACCCTGTGTGGTCACTTCTGGTCAAATGCCCATTGAGCCAATTGTGATGGAAAAAAGTAGCTTGAGCACCCTCAAAAAACTAACATGGAGCTCCTCACTCAAGGCACTCAAAACTTCACAGCCAAATACAAGTTCAGTGCCCAAACCATTTCCCGTTGCCATGGAGACCAAGTGCTGTGGCAGCATATATGTGTGTAAGTGGATATGACACCTATTGAAGGTAGTGTGGTGGTGAATTTCAACTGTCCGAAGCAGCAGCACAGCTCTTCAAGTGCCAAAACAACTCCACCAGCCTCATCAACGTCACATACTATCAGCTGTCCTGGCAGCTATCTAGGAAACACTGTGTGGTAACATGCCGTCCAATGCCCTTTGGCCTCAGTGTGATGGAATGAATCTTGTTGAGCACCCACACACAATTAACATGGAGCTCCTCATTCAAGGCACTCAAAACTCCACAGCCAAAGACAAGTTCAGCACCCAAGCCATTTCCCCTTGCCATGGAAACCAAGTGCTCAGGCAGCACATATGTGTGACAGCGGATATGAGAACTACGGAAGGTAGTATGGTGGTGAATTTCAACTATCCGAAGCAGCAGCATGGCTCTTCCAGTGCCAAAACTACTCCACCTGGCTCATGAACATCACATACCATCAGCTGTACTGGCAGTTATCTAGGAAACCCTGTTTGGTCACTTCTGATCAAATGCCCATTGGACCCAGTGTGACGGAATCAAGCATGTTGAGCACCCAAACACAACTAACATGGAGCTCCTCATGCAAGGCACTAAAAACTCCACAGCCAAAGACAAGTTCAGCTCCCAAGCCATTTCCCATTGCCATGTAAACCAAGTGTCCTGGCAGCACATATGTGGAACAGTGAATGTTACACATACAGAACACAGTGTCATGGTGAATGGCCACTGCCCGAAACAGCAGCACAGCTCTTCCATTGCCAAAGTAACTCCACCTGGCTCATGAACTTCACATACCATTAGCTGTCCTGGCAGCTATCTAGGAAACCCTGTTTGATCACATCTTCTTGAATGCCCATTGAGCCAAGTGTGATAGAAACAAGCAGCTTGAGCATCCACAAAAAACTAACATGGAGCTCCTCATTAAGGGCACTCAGAACTCCACAGCCAAACACAAGTTCAACGACAAAGTCATTTCCCACTGCCATGGAAACCAAGTGCTCTGGCAGCACATATGTGGAACACGGAATGTGACACCAAGAGAATGTAGTTTCTCTGATGAATGACAACTGCTGGAAGCAGCAGCACAGTTGTTCCAGTGCCAAAATAACTCCGCCTGGCTCATGAACTTCACATACAACCAGCTGTCCTGACAGCTATCTAGGAAACCCTATTTGGTCACTTGCGGTCAAATGCACTTTAAGACCAGTGGGATGGAATCAAGCAGCTTGTTCACCCAAACACAACTGATATGTAACGACTCACTCAAGGCGCTTAAAACTCCACAACCAAAGACAAGTTCATCGCCCAAACCATTCCCCGTTGTCATGGAAACCAAGTGCTCTGGCAGCACATAAGTGTGTAAGTGGATATAACACCAAGGGAAGGTAGTGTGGTGGTGAATGGCAACATCCCCAAGAAGCAGCACAATTCTTCCAGTGCAAAAATAACTCCACCTGGCTCAAAAACGTCACATACCATCAGCTTTCTTGGCAGCTATCTACGAAACCCTGTTTGATCACTACTGGTCCATTGCCCTTTGAGCCCAGTGGGATGGAATCAAGCATGTTGAGCACTCAAATAAAACTAACATGAATCTCCTCACTAAGGGCACGCAAATCTCCACAGCCAAACACAAGTTCAGCATCCATAACATTTGCAACCGCCATACAAAACAAGTGCTCTGGCAGCATATATATGGAACACTGAATGTGACACCAAGGAAATGTATGTTCTCTCATGAATGACAACAGCCCCAAGCAGCAGCAACACAGCTCTTCCAGTGCCAAAACAACTCCACCTGGCTCATGAACTTCGCATCCCATCAGCTGTTCTGTCAGCTATTTAAGAAACCCTGTTTGGTCACTTGCGGTCAAATGCCCATGGAGGTCAGTGTGATGGAAAAAAGCAGCTTGACCACCCACAGACAACTAACATGGAGCTCCTCACTCAAGGCGCTCAAAAATCCACAACCAGAGACAAGTTCAGCGCCCAAGCAATTTCCCATTGCCATGGAGACCAAGTTCTCTGGCAGCACATATGTGTGTAAGTGGATATGACACCTATGGAAGGTAGTGTGGTATTGAATTTCAACTGTCCAAAGCAGCAGCACAGCTCTTCCAGTGCCAAAACAACTCCACCTGGCTCATCAGCATCACATACCATCAGTTGTAATGGTAATACGTGGCTGAACTGGGTGGTTGACTTGTTCTGTCCTCTGTCTTCTCATGGTTAGTATCCTAGTGCAGTCGTTTCAATGGGGAGATCCCCAAAGATCTACTCTGTGTCTGAAGTATTCCCAGTCCAGATTCTGTCTATACTAGCAAGTCCAGGGCCCAGCACAGCCCATCAGCCCGATCAGCTGGTTGTTGCAGTTGCTGGGTTGGTTGTGTTTGCAGGCCTGTCTTCCACTGGAACCAATGCGTCTTGCAGTCCAGCCTGATTCTGCCCAGCACACGCTCGGGCATCACTCTTGCTTCACTCACGTCACTCCCTGTGGCTGTCCTGATGACAGGGAGCATTCTGATTGGCTGCATCTCTAAGACCTCACAGGGCTGTGTGGCTCTACAAGCTGTCCAATCAGCAGCTGCCTGGTCATAGCAGCCCGAAATCCTGTAGCTTCAGCATTCTAGAAAAGCCATGTTGACAGGCAGCCTCCTCTGTGGAGTAGAGAAAGATGGTGAGTGCTTCAAGCTCTGCTTTCTTTGTTCCTTCTTGCCACAGGCCCTAGCAGAGAAGACGTGCAGACTCCATGGAAGCCAGCAGAGCGTGAGTGTGTGGTGTTGGGTTTCCCTTGAATGTGAGTTTGCAAATCCGCTGACAGTGTGTTGAAGCGTAGGAGCTTTTCAACACCGGTACTGTGAAAGCATTTCCATTTTCCATCAATGAGAATGCTTGTGTCTCTTCAAGGAGCCAATCTAATCCTAGTTCTCCATTAGAGGTAGTGTGTGGAATAACCTATGTAATGTGGAAGAGCCAAGCCAAGCTGATTTCCATAGGCAGACCTTACATTCCATTTCCTGTCACGGCTCTCAGTGAAGTTTCCCTAGTGCAGTCCAGTGTCATGTAAGTGGGTCACCATAGTGTAAAAGAGATGACTTCCGGGAGATGGTTGGGATCAATACCATGGTTGGATACAGGGCTGGAATCAGGGTTAGAATGCTATCTAAGCTTCTGGTTGCAGTGATGTCAAAGCCTAGATTTCAGGTTAGGGCAAGGTGGAGTGTAAAGGTTCAATTGAGGTTTCTGATTTGGGTTACTAGTAGGAATAGAGCTAGGATTATGCTTAGGTGGAATTAAGGTGAGGGCTAGGTCTAACGCTAAAGGTCAAGTCTAGTAGTGAGGTTCCTGCTAGGTTTTGAGATTTGAGTTATGGTTATCTCAATGGTCAGGGTTATGGTTAGGGTTAGGGTTAGGGTTAGGGTGAGGGTTAGGTTGAGGGTGAGGGTTCAACTGACAAATAAGATTAGGTCCAGACTTAGGTTTGGTATGTGGCATGAAGTAGGATTTGTGTGAGGATTAGTACTAGGTAAAGAATAGTGTTTGGATTAATGCTGGATAGAGAGTTTGGGTTCCATTTCTGGTTCAGGCTTGGTTTGTGTTAGTGCTTTGATGGAGGGTTATTGTTAGGACTGTGGAAAGGACTGTGTGGATTCAGAATACAGTTAGGGTTACTCTTGAGGTTACAATGAAAGCTGTGGCTCCATTGAGGATGAAGAGGTTGTTTTGTGTGAATTTGAGTATCATGGTGAGGTTCTAGTCTATGTCCGAATGATTATGCTTAGAGCTAGAGTTCATGTTAGGGTGTGGGCTAATGCTAGTGTGAAAGTTGTTGTAGGATTAAGGTTAGGTGCAAATCTAGTGTTAGGTGCAAATTTTGCAGTGAAGTTGTAGGCTACAGTTGGATTTAGGCTTAGTGTTCTAATGAGGGTGATGATTCACATTAGCATTGCGGTTTAGGTTTAGAAAAGTCGCTGGGATTGGGTTCAGTGTTAGGGCTAGGCTTAGTATGACAGTGATGTTTCCATCTGTGTCAAGGTTGGAGTTGGTGTTGGGACAAAGGATTTGGTTGGGTGTAGGACCAGGATCAATTTTAGGATTGGGGCTAGAGCTAGAGCTAGAGCTAGTATCAGCATGCGGGTTAGGATGATGGCCAGGGTTGGAGATCAACCTGTCTGGCTTTGGGTGTGCTCTAGGTTGTAATACGTATTTGTGCTAGTCTTCGATCTAGGGGTTGGGTAAGTGCTGTATATCTTACTTTCCAATACAACGTCATAATTGTTAAATGCAAAAGTGTTATGGCTACTCTAGCTTGAATTTATGACTAGGGTCAACGTGAGGTTTAGGATTAGGCATATAGCCTGTCTACTGATTACATCTATGAAAAGTCAAGCGACTCAGTCAGCCTTACAGGCAGGGTTAGTCTCAACTCTTCCTGTAGAAGTAGCCCTAATTCTAATCTTAGATCCTAGCGCTATTCTCATCGACCTCTGCTTTGACTTAACCCTGTCCCAAATACTAACCTTAATCCTTGTCCATCTCTACTCCTCGCCCTAACCTTAGTCCTACGCCAATCGTAATCCCAACATTTTTACAACAATCTAACTGAAATAGCAGCATTCAAGCTCAACAGAAAGCCAAGCAGAGTCATAGCCCCAAGTGTCAAAAACAACACTAAAGATTCCCTTCATCCTGAACCAGCCGGCTTCCTGAAACAAATCTTCCCTGAGTCCAGCCCTTTCTGTAACTCTAAGCCAAGCCCTAGACTTTACCTGATCATACCCCTAGACCAAATCATTACCCGATTTCTACTACTACTAAGTGCTAATAAGTGCTTTCCAAGCTCAAACACAAATCAGACTCCTAAAGCTAGCCCTAACTCCTTTTGTTTTTGTTGAATTCTATTGTTGACAATCTTTACATAGTTTTTTTTGGGTCAAAATGTTCAAGGGCTACAGAACAGTGAGTAAGGCTATTATTTCCACATCCTCTTCTTTGACTGTATCTGGGGGTAAGTGAGGAGGGAGATAAAGGAAGAAGCCCCACCCAGTCTCATCCCGACCCCAGGACCCTGATGTGGGGTATGCTGTGAGAGTCCTGCTCAAGTGGGTTTCTTATTTGTTTCTTTGTTTCTCAAGTGGTTTTGATAGTCATGAATTGCTGCCAATCATGCAACTGTAAGCGCGATGAGTTCTCTGCAGCATACACTGATTGACACAGTCCATCTTAGAGTCTGCGTTTGCCCAGGTTTTCTCTGCCAATACGTGGCTGAAGTGGGTGGTTGACTTGTTCTGTCCTCTGTCTTCTCATGGTTAGGGTTCTGAGTGCAGCAGTTTCAATGGGGAGATCCCCAAAGATCTCCTCTGTGTCTGAGGTATTCCCAGTCCAGATTCTGTCTATACTAGCAAGTCCAGGACCTGGCACAGCCCATCAGCCCAATCAGCTGCTTGTTGCAGTTGCTGGGTTGGTTGTGTTTTTGCAGGCCTGTCTTCCACTGGAACCAATGCGTCTTGCAGTCCAGCCTGATTCTGCCCCTGGGGCCCAGCTCCCGGAGCCTCCAACCCACCACTGTCCCCACCCAACTCACTCAAACCTCACGTTCTTGCAGTCTGCCTTTTCCTCTGGGGGAAACACTCGCCGCGGGTGCGTCTCCCGGCTACTGTGTCCGTTGCAGGTCCCGGCGGGTGCATGTGGATGGAACCTGGAATCTGAAGCTGGTGCAGGTCCCGGCGGGGCTTGGCGACCAGGGTGGGCAGATGATAGCGGGTTCCAATCACCGCCGTTCCTCACAGCCACAGTGTCTGCGGGTTGGTCTGCGGCTTTCAGCAGCTGCACTCAAAGGTGACTCAGCAGGTCAGGAGCGGAAATTCGTCTGCCCTGCCCTTTGTTTTGTTTTTATCTGGTTGCTCTTCCAAGTTGTGTGGATTTTTTTGGCTCCACACTGTCCAGGGAACTTCACGTTCTTCTCCCTAGAGTTCTATGCTGCTCCTCTTACGCTTTTGTCGCGTTCTTACCCTCTGTCTGTGAGCTCCCTCACAGTCATCCTCCTATGTCGGCCATCTTGCGAGTCTCCCCATTTGCAACTGCCATGGAAACCAAGTGCTCTGACAGCATATACGTCTGAAAGAGGATGTGGTACCTAGGGAACTCAGTGTAGTGGTGAATGGCAACTACAACAAGCATGAGCACAGGTCTTCAGTGTGAAAACAACTCCACTGGCTCATTCACTTCACCTACCATCAGCTGTCCTAGCAGGACTCCCAGAAACCATGCGTGGTCACTTCCTGTCCAATGCCCATTGAGCCCAGGGGGATGAAATCAAGCAGGTTGAGCACACACAGAAAACATTGATGGAAATCCTAACACATTCGCAAAAAAATCCAGAGTCAGAGAGAATTTCAGCGCCCAAGCCAGTTTCAGCTGCCATGGAAACCAAGTGCTGTGGCAGCACAGATGTCTGAAAGTGGATGTGACACCTAGGAAACTCAGTGTTGTGGTGAATGGAGGCTGCTCGAAAACCCAGCATAGGTCTTCCAGTGCCAAAACAACTCCAGTTGGCTCATTCACTTCACATACCATCACAACCATCCTGACAGGTCTCCCAAAAAACCTGTTTGGTCACTTTCCTCTCCACTGCCAATTGAGCCCAGTGTGATGGAATCAAGCAGGTTGAGAACACACAGTAAACATAAATGGAGATCCTCACACAAGGCGCGAAAAAATCCAGTCAGAGAGAAGTTCAGCGCCCAAGCCATTTCCAGCTGCCGTGAAAACCAAGTGCTCTGGCAGCACATATGTGTGAAAGTGGATGTAACACCTAGGGAACTCAGTGTTGTGGTGAAAGGAAACTGCCTGAAGGAGCAGCACAGGTCTTATAGTACCAAAACAACTCTGCCTGGCTCATTCACTTCTCATGCAATCAACTATCCTGGCAGATGTCCAAGAAACCATGTTTAGTCACTTCCTGTCCAATGCCAATTTAGCAAAATTTGAAAGAATCAAACTGCACTAAACAAAGATGGAGATCCTCACTCAAGGCGCTAAATTTCGAGAAACAGAGAAAAGTTCAGCACCCTAGCCTTTTGCAGCTGCCTTGGAAATAAGTGATCTGGAAGCATATATGTCTGAAAGTGGATGTGAAACCTGGGAAAATCATTTAGGTGGTGGTGAATGGCACCTGCCCGAAGCAGTAGCACAGACCTTCTAATGCGAAAGCAACTCCACGAGTCTGATTCACTTCACATACAATCAGCTCTCTTAGCAGGTCTCCCAGAAATCCTGTTTGGTCACTTTGTGTCCAATGAGCATTGTTCCCAATGGGTTGGAAACATACAGGTTGAGCACACACACTAAACAAAGATGGAGATCTTCACTCAAGGTGCTCAAAAGCTGACATCCAGAGAGACATTCAACGCACAACCCATTTCCACCTACCATGGAAACCAAGTGCTCTGGCAGCACATATGTATCAAAGTGGCTGTGACAACTGGGGAACTCAGTGTAATGGTGAGTGGCAACTGCATGAAGTAGCAGCACAGGTCTTCCAGTGGCAAAACAACTCCATCTGGCTCATTCACTACACATAGAATGAGCTGTCCTCGCAAGTCTCCCGGAAATCCTGTTTGATCACTTCCTGTCCAATGACAACAGAGCCCAGTGCAATGGAATTAAGCTGGCTGAGAACCAGCAGAAAACATGGAGGAGATCCTCATTAAGGCACCAAAAACTCCACCGCAAGAGAGAAATTTAGTGCCCAAGCCATTTCCAGCTGCCATGGAAACCAAGTGCTCTGTCAGCACATATGTCTGAAAGTGGCTGCGACATCTAGAGAACTCAGTGTGGTAGTGAATTGCAATTGCCTGAAAGAGCAGCACAGCTCTTCCAGTGCCCAAACAACTCCACCTGGCTCATTCAATTCATATAGAATCAGCAGTCCTATCAGGTTTCCTGCATACCCTATTTGGTCACTTTCTGTCCAAAGCCCACTCAGCCCAGTGTGATGGAATCAGGCTGTCTGAACACCCACACACGTAACAAAGATGGAAATCCTCACTCAAGGTGCTCAAAACTCGATATCCAGAGAGAAATTGAGCGCACAAGCCATTTGCAGCTACCATGGAAACCAAGGCCTCATTCATGTCACATACTATCTGCTCTCTTATTAGGTCTCCCAGAAACCATGTTTGGTCATTTTCTGTCCAGTGACCATTGAGCCTAATGGGATTAAACATGCAGGTTGATCCCCCACACAAAACTCAAAAACAAGAGAAAAGTTCAGAAGCCTAGCCGTTTGCAGCTGCCTTGGAAACAAGTGATCTGGCAGCACATATGTCTGAAAGTGGAGGTGAAACCTGGGAAAAACATTTAGGTGGTGAATGGCAACAGCCCAAGCCAATAGCAGAGGCCTTCCAGTGCCAAAACAACTCCAACAGGGTCAGTCACTTCACATAAAATCAGCGCTCCTAGTAGGTCTCCCAGCAACGTTGTTTGGTCACTTACAGCCCAATGCCTATTGAGCCCCAGGGAATGGAATCAAGCATGTTGAGCACACACACAAAACAGATCATCACTCAATGCGCTAAAAATTCCAGAACCAAAGAACAAGTTTAGCGCCCAAGCCATTTCCAACTGCCGTGGAAACCAAGTGCTCTGGCAGCACATATATCAGAAAGTGGATGTGACACCTGGGGAATTCAGTGTGGTGGTGAATTGCAACTGCCCAAAATAGCAGCACAGCTTTTCCAGTTTCAGGAAAACTCGACTCACATCAGTCAAATCACATACCATCAGCTCTCCTTACACGTCTACCAGATATCCTGTTTGAACACTTCCTGTTCAATGCCAATTGAGCCTCGTGTGATCAAATCAAGCATGTTCAGCATGTGCAAAAAAAAAAAGATGGAGATCCTTACGCATAACGCTGAAAATTCAAGAGCAAGAGAGGAGTTCAGCATCAAAGCCATTTCCACCTGCCATGGCAACCAAATGCTCTGGCATCACATATGTCTGAAAGTGGATGGGACACCTAGGGAACAAAGTGTGGTGGTGAATGGCAATTGCATGAAACAACAGCACAGGCCTTCCAGTGCCAAACATCTCCACCTGGCTCATTCACTTCACATACCATCAGCTATCATTTCTGATCTCCCGGAAACCCTGTTTGGTCACTTCCTGTCCAATGCCCGTTGAGCCCTATGGAATGGAATCAAGCAGATTGGGCACCCACACAAAACAAAGATGGAGATTCACACTCAAGGTGCTCAAAATTCCTCAGAGGGAAGTTTAAGGCCCAAGCTAATTTCAGCTGCCATGGAAACCTAGTACTCTGGCAGCACATATGTTTAACACTGGATGTGCCACCTAGGAAACTAAGTGTGTTGTTGAATGGCCACTGTCCAAGGCAGCCTGATAGGTCTTCCAGTGCCAAAACAACTCCAACTGCCTCATTCACATCAATTACCTTCAGCTGTCCTTGCAGGTCTTCTGAAACCATGTTTGCTCACTTCCTGTCCAATGCCCATTGACACCAGTGAAAAAGAATCAAGCAGTTTCAGCACACACACCAAACAAGGATGGAGATCCTCACTCAAGGCGCTCATAACTCCAGAGCCAGAGAGAAGTTCAGCTCCCAAACCATTTCCAGCTGCCATGAAAACTAAGTGTTCTGGAAGCACGGATGTCTCAAAGTGACTGACAAGCTAGGCAACTCATTGTGGTGTTGAACGGTAATTGCTCAAAGCAGCAGCACATGTCTTCCAGGGCCAAGACAACTCCACCTGGCTCATTCACCTCCCATACCATCAGCTGTCCTGGCAGCTATCTAGGAAACCCTGTTTGGTCATTTGCTTTCCAATATTCAAAGCCCAGCATTATGGAATCAAGTAGGTGGAGGACACACAGAAAACAAAGGTGGAGTTTGTCACTCAAGGCACGAAAACGCCACAACCAGAGAGATCAGTGCTCAAGCATTTCCAGCTGCCTTGGAAAACAAGTGCTCTGGCAGCACATATGTCTGAAAGTGGATGTGACACTTGGGGATCTAAATTTGGTGGTGAATGGCAACTGCCCAAAGCAGCAACACAACTCTTCCAGTGCCAAAACAACTCCACCTGGTTCAGGAACTTCAATTACCATCAGCTGTCATAGCAGGCCTCGCGAAAACCGTGTTTGCTCAATTGCTGTACAGTGCCTATTCAGTACAGTGTGATGGAATGAGGCATGCTGAGCACTCACACGTAAGAAAGATGTAGATACTCACTCAAGGCGCTTAAACTCCACAGCCAGAGAGAAGTTCAGCACTCAAGCCATTTGCAGGTGCCATGGAAACCAAGTGCTCTGGTAGCACATATGTCTGAAAGTGGATGTGACGCTTGGAGAACTCAGTGTGGTATTGAATGATAACTGCCCTAAGCAGAAGCACAGGTCTTCCAGGGCCAAAACAACTCCATCTGACTCATTCACTTCACATATCATCAGCTGCCCTAGAAGATCTCTCAGAAACCCTGTTTGGACACTTATGTTCCCAATCCATAGCCCAGATGATGGAATGATGTAGGTGGAGCACACACTGAAAAAAAAGGTGGAGATCCTCACACAAGGCACGTAAAACTCCACAGCCAGGTAGAAGTTCAGAACCCAAGATATTTCCAGCTGCCATGGAAACCAAGTGCTCTGGCAGCACATATGTCTGAAAATGGATGTGACAAGAATTAAACTCAGTGAGGTGGTGAATGGAAACTGCCCGAATTAGCAGCACAGGACTTCCAGTGCCAAAACAAATCCACCTGAGTCATTCACTTCAGATTTTATCAGCTGTCCTAGTATGTCTCCCAGAAACCCTGTTTGGACCCCTTGTTTAATGCCCATTGAAACCATGATAACGGAATCAAGCAAATTGAACAACCACAGAAAACAAAGATGGATATCCTCACTCAATGCGCTAAAAATTCCAGAGCCAGAGAGAAATTCAGCGCCCAAGCCATTTTTCCAACTGCCATGGAAACCAAGTGCTCTGGCAGCACATATAGCTGAAAGTGGATGTGACACCTGGGGAACTCAGTGTGGTGGTAATTGCAACTGCCCGAAGTAGCAGCACAGCTTTTCCAATCCAGAAAAACTTTAACTTTGTCAGTCAAATCACGTACCATCATCTGTCCTTACTGGTCTATCAGAGACCCTGATTGAACAATTACTGTTCAATGCCGATTGAGCCCCGTGTGATGGAATCAAGCATGTTCAGCATACGCACAGAAAAAAGATGGAGATCCCCACTCAAAACGTTGAAAATTCCAGACCCAGAGAGGAGTTCAGCATCAAATCCATTTCCATCTGCCATGGCAACCAAAAGCTCTGGCAGTACATATGTCTGAAAGTGGATGTGACATCTAGGGAACTCAGTGTAGTGGTGAATGGCAACTGCAGGAAACAAAAACACTGGCCTTCCAGTGACAAACATCTCCACCTGGCTCATTCACTTCACATACCTTCAGCTATCATGGCTGATCTCCCGGAAACCCTGTTTGGTCACTTCCTGTCCAATGCCCGTTAAGCCCAGTGTGATGGAATCAAGCAGGTTGAACACACTCACAAAACAAAGATGGAGATTCACACTCAAGGTGCTCAAAACTCCACAGACAGAGGGAAGTTCAATGCCCAAGCCAGTTTCAGCTGCCATGGAAACCAAGTGCTCTGGCAGCACATATATGGAACACTGGATGTGCCTCCTAGGGAACTCAGTGTGTTTGTGAATGGCAACTTACCGAAGCAGCAGTGCAGGCCTCCTAATGCCAAAACAACACCTCCGGACTAATTACTTCACATACAATCATCTGTCCTTCCAGGTTTCCTAGAAAACCCTGTTTGGACACATCCTATTAAATGCCAATTGAGCCCAGGGTAATAGGATCACGAATGTTGAGCACACACACAAAATAAAGATGGAGATCCTCACTCAAGGCGCTAATAACTCCAGAGCCATAGTGAAGTTCAGTGTCCAAGCCACTTCCAGCTGCCACGGAATCCAAAACCTCTGGCAGAACATATGTCTGAAAGTGGATGGGACACCTAGGGGACATAGTGTGGTTGTGAATAACAACTGCCCAAAGCAGCAGCACAGGCATTCGTTGCAAAACAACTCCACCTGGATCATCCAACTCCCATACCCTCAGCTGTCCTTTTAGGTCTCCTGATATCCATGTTTGGTCACTTCCTGCCCAAAAGCACATTGAGCTCAATCAGTTGGAATCAATCAGGTTGAGCACACACACAAAACAAAGTTGGAGATTAACACTCAATGCACATAAATTTCTTGAGCCAGAGAGAATTTCAGTCCCCAACCAATTTCCAGATGCTATGGAAACCAAGTGCTCTGGCAGCACATATGCCTGAAAGCGGATGTGACACATGAGGAACTCAATGTGGTGGTGAATGGCAACTGCCCGAAAAAGCAGAAGAGCTCTCCAGTGCCAAAACAACTCCAATTGGCTCATTCACTTCACGTACCATCAGCTGTCCTGGCAGGTCTCCAGGAAACCGTGTTTGGTCACTTCCTGTCCAATGCCAATTGAGCCCAGGGGGTACAATAAAGTAGGTTGACCACGCACACAAAACAAAGATGAAGATACTCACTCAAGGCACTCACATCTCTGCAGCCAGAGAGAATTTCAGCACCCAAGCCTTTTCCAGCTGTCATGGAAATCAAGTGCTCTGGCAGCATATATTTCTGAAAGTGACTGGGAGGTGACACTTGAGGAACTCAGTGCGGTGGTATATGTCAACTACCTGAAGAAGCAACACACGTCTTCCAGGACCCAAACAACTCCACCTGGCTCATTCACTTCACATACCATCAGCTGTCCTAGCAGGTCTTCCGGAAACACTGTTTGGTCACTTCCTGTCCAATGCCCATTAAGCCCCAGGGGGATAGAATCATACAGGTTGAGCACACACTCAATACAAAGATGGGGATCCTCAGTCAAGGTGCTCTAAACTCCACAGCCAGAGAGAAGATCAGCATACAAGATATTTCCCAGTTGCTTCGGAAACCAAGTGCTCTTGCAGCGCCTATTTCTGAAAGAGCCTGGAACATGACACTTGGGGAAATCAGTGCCATGGAGAAAGGCAACTGCCAGAAGCAGCAACACAGCTTGTCCAGTGCCAAAACAACTCCACCTGGCTCATTCATTCACATACCTTCAGCTGTCCCTGCAGGTCTCCAGGATTTCTTGTTTGGTCATTTCCTGTCCAATGCCCATTGAACCCAGTGTGATGTAATATATAGGTTCATCATCCGCACAGAACAAATACGGAAATTCTCACAGAATTCATGTAAAACTCCACAACCAGACAAGAGGTCAGCGTCCAAGCCATTTTCAGCTGCCATGGAAGCCTAATGCTCTGGCAACAAAAAGCAAAGTGGATGTGACACCTATGGAAAACTGTGTTGGTGAATGGCAACTGCCAAAAGCAGCAGCAGAGCTCTCCAGTGCCAAAACAACACCACCTAGCTCATTCACTTCCCATACCATCAGTTGTCCAGCAGATGTCCAGCAAATCTTGCTTGATCATGTCCTGTCCAATGATCATTGAGCACGTCCTGTCCAATGATCATTGAGCACAGTGTGATGGAATCTGTAGGTTCAGCAACCGCACAAAACAAAGATGGAGATCATAACTAAAGGCGCTCAAAACTCCACACCCAGGGAGAAGTTCAGAGATCAAGCCATTTACAGCTGCTATGGAAACCAAGTGCTCTGGCAACACATTTGTCTGAAACTGGCTGGGACGTGACACTTGAGAAAGCAGTGTGGTGGTGAATGGCAACTGCCCGAAACAGCGGCACAGAACTTCCAGTACCAAAACTACTCCACCTTGCTCATTCACTTCACATACCATCAGCACTCCGTGAGGTCTCCCTGAAACTCTGTTTGGTCACTCCCTGTCTAATGCCCATTGAGCTCAGTGTGATGTAATCTGGAGTTTCAGCAACCGCACTACACAAAGAAGTAGATCCTCAGTCAAGGCGTGACAACCTCGACAACACGATATAAGTTCAGTGCCCAAGCCATTTCCAGCTGCCATGGAAACCAAGTGCTCTGGCCGCACATATGTCTGAAAGTGGCTGTCACACCTAGGAAACACAGTGGATTGTTAAATGACAACTGCCCAAAGCAGCATCACAGCTTTTCCAGTGCCAAAAGAGCTCAACCTAGCTCATTCATTTCACACACCAACAGCAGTCCCTACAGGTCTCCCCCAAATCCTGGTGGGTCACTTCCTGTCAAATGCCCATTGAGCCCAGGTGGATACAATCAAGCAGTTTGAGCACACTCACAAAACAAAGATGGGGATTCTCACAGAATTCATGTAAAACTCGACAGACAGAGAAGAATTCAGCGCTCAAGCCATTTCTAGTTTACATGGAAACCAATTGCTGTGGCAGCACATATGTCTGTAATTGTATGTGACACTTGAGGAAATCAGTGTGGTGGTGAATGGCAACTGCTCCAAAAAGCAGAAGAACAGTTCGTCCAGTGGCAAAACAAATGCACCTGGGTCATTGACTTCACATACCATCAGCTGTCCAATCAGGTCTTTGGGAAATCTTGTTTGGCTCCTTCTGTCCAGTTCCTATTGAGCCCAGTGTTATGCAGATCCTCACAGAATTCATATAAAACTGCACAGCCAGAGAAGATTTCGGTGTCCCAGCTATTTCCAGCTACAATGGAAACCAAGTGCTCTGACAACACACATGTCTGAACATGAACGTGACACTCCAACTTGCTCCTTCACTTCACATACCATCAGCTGTCCCTGCAGACCTCCCTGAAACCTTGTTTCGTCACTTCCTTTCCAATGCCTATTTAGCCCAGAGGGAAGGAATCAAGCAGGTTGAGCACACACACAAAGCAAAGATGGAGATACTCACTCAAGGCGCTCAAATCTACACAGCCAGGGAGAACCTCAGCACCCTAGACATTCCCAGCTGCCATGGAAACCAAGGACTCTGGCAGCACATATTTCTGAAAGTGGCTTGGAGGCAACACTTGGGGAACTCTGTGTGTTGGTGAATGGCAACTACCTGAAGCAGCAGCACAGCTCTCCAGTGCCAAAACAACTCCACCTGGCTCATTCACCTAACCCCAGTGAGACTGGCCTAATTCAGAACTTAAAAAACAACACCTGCTGGTGTGGATGTGGGGAGAAAGGTACCCTCCTGATTGGGGTCCATGCAGTAGGTGTGAATAACACGAAGGTGTGAAGAGAACAGCTCCCTGACTGGCAGGGCCCGGGGAGCTACCAGCTGCTTAGCAGGACTAAGTGGATTCATTTCTGACCACCTTGACACAGTTTTCACCCCCCTTCGCATGGGCACTCAACCACCCCACTAAGAATTTTGTAATCTATTGATGCATTGTCTGCCCCTGTGAGATGGCTTTTACAACCAACGTGAGCTTAAGAGTTCATGTGACTGAGGATGTCCTGGTGAGTGGGCCTTTAACTACACACAGGAGTATAATTAAGTATGTGCTGTTTACCCATTGCCAGAAAATCTGGCCCAGATATTTATCATGCTTTCTAGGAAATGGCTTGATAAGAGGGACCCTAAAAGTTATCCTGTTACTGTGACCCTAAAGCTCATTCTGCTATGAAAAAAATATAGTTACTTTGACCCTAAAGGCCATACTGCTATGACAAAGAATTTAGTTACTATGACCCTAAAGGCCATACTGCTGTGACCAAGAATATAGTTAGTGTGACCCTAAAGGCCATCCTGCTATGACGAAGAATATAGCTACTGTAACTCTGAAGGCTTTCCTGCTAAGGCAAAAAATATAGTCACTGTGGTCTTAAAAGATTAGCCTGTCCTTGCAATTATTTAGAATATAGAAAATGCATTTGCTTTAGTTGTTTTCACAAATTTTTAGCTAGAGGAAATACGGGGTGATTTCACTAATATCATAAAGATGTATTTTTGATTATTGTTTGATCACTTATGAAGTTGTAGAGCCTGCGGTTGTAGAGGAATGTAATGTTTAAAGCTTTTTGTCTTAGATCTTCATGTTTTTTCTCTCTTGATATATTTCTCCCATTTCGTGATAGCTAAGTTGTAGAATAAGAATTGTGGTAGGAGTGTATTACTGCATAAGATGTGTTGTCTACTGAGAAACTCTTGGCTGCAACGTTGGAATGGATAATGCCTTGTCTAATACTGAAATAATTTGTAGAATTGTCTTTGGAAACACTCACTCATCCATTGTAGAGTTGAAACTTAAATAAAGTAACTTAGCTCATTGCTAACGTCAATTCTTTCCGCCGTTATAATTCTTGCTTTACTTGTTTGGTCAACAAACTGTGTGAGCTTACAGACCTAATGGCCAACTAATGTCAATAACCCCAATCCCCATAGACCAAGGCCCCAGACCTTTTAACTCATACAAGATAGGGGTCTGGTTGACACAGGCGGCGCCTAGGTTATAGTCCAGACCTGAGGAGAGCAGATGAAGACTGGCAAGCCAAGATAAGCAAGGAATATGGAATCCTTCCTCAATCATTTCTCAAGAAGTTGTAAATTGTGCCCCCCTGAAGCTATGTCAATATGCTCTAAGAAAAAAACTTTGTACAGCTTCTGTATAAATAAAGCGGACAGATTTCTCGCTTTATCCACCACGTTCAAGGAATCCTGGTGGTCCGTCTCCTTTCTTTCTCTCTTCACGCCTCATCCACGCGCCCTTCCCGAGCTCCAAACTCAGCCAGAGCTGGACTCCGGCACCCTCCTTCACTGCTGGTGGGAGTGTAGGCTAGTACAAGCACTGTGGAAATCAGTATGGAGAGTGCTTGGAAAATTGCAAATAAACCTGCCATATGACCCAGCAATCCCACTCTTAGGAATATACCCAAAAGGAGTGAAATCTGCATATGAGAAGGGGATCTTTAATCCTATATTTACAGCAGCACAATCTACAATAGCAAAGTCATGGAAACAAAACAGATGTGCGTCCAAGGAAGAGTGGTTAAAGAAACTGTGGTACATCTACTCTATGGAATATTATTCAGCTATTAAGAAGAATGATATTATTCTATTTAAATCCAGGTGGTCCCAACTAGAAGTCATTATGCTCAGTGAAATGAGTCATTCACAAGAGAACAAATACCATATATTCTCTTTCATATAAGGAGGCCAACATGGAAAGTGTAACTCCAACAGTCCAATTTGTACTTTTTTTTTCGCTGATTATCTGTTTGCTCTTTTGGCTGTATCACATATGTTTTGATGTTTTTATGTCAGTTTGTTTGCTTCCAAATAATCTCTATTCTCTAGTAGAATTCATCAAGTGCTCATGAAGTATATAAGGGCATCACATTTCCCAAAAGACTTCTGTGTTTCCTTTTGGTTCAGCATGTGTTGCATACTCAGTGGCACATGATTTTCGCAGGTTGCTACAATTTGTTGTTGATGTTGTTGTTGTTATTGTGATCGATGTGGCTGTTATGAAATGATGTCAATCCCAAACCAGTAATATTATCTCAACCCCAAACAGCCTGTATCTCATGCAATAAGATTTTGTGAAACAACCAATGATATGAGGCAGATTGCTTATGATCTACATCAAAGAATTGTAAAACCTAATGTACTTGTAAGAACCCATGATACGTGGAAATGGGGAGGAAGAGCAGAGAAATCTTGCATCACCCAGAAGGTGTGAGGAAGACGGGAAATATAACCTATCATGAACATAACTGGTAACTCATAGACAACAGACTCGAATTAGCATTAGACAATAGCAAAACTACAAAGGCAAATGGGGGAATCAAGAGTAATCCTAACAACCTCTTAACAGGAGGTCATGCCCTTAGAGCAGGGAGGGGTCCCCAGAGTGGAGCAGGTGGACAGAAAGGAGGCTTTTATCCCAAACCTGAAGACTCGTAGATCCTCACCAAGGACTATCAGTACGAGCACCGAGGACTACATCCCTACTGCCAAGGAGACCACGGGGAAATGGAGTGCCTTCGGAGACCAAGAACTCTGAGGTCACCCACCCCCATTTGGATCTACCACATAAGATGGAAGAAGCCCAAATCCTACCTTGCAGGATCCAATGTCATTGGAACAACAACCAGTATCCCTGAGTGGTCCGCAGAAACAGAAGAACAGTAAACTTCTTTGGGACTAGGGAGAGGAGCTTTCTCTGGTCCTTTTCTGCTTCCAATTTTGGGTCCCCACCCCCTCTCGTTCTAACCATCAGGAGCATTCCAGAAACCCCTCAAAACAAACAAACAAACAAAACTAGAATAGATAGAGAACAACAAGGAAAGCTTAGAAACTGACAGGAAACATTCAGCAGGGATGCACTTATAACTCACTGGGTGGGACACAAAGATTCGTTACTCCTCACTGGGGTATGGATGATTTCTCTGCACACCCCTCCTAAACATGCTCACCTAAACAGTTGACTTATATCCCGTTGGAATCATAGAGTTAGACCACCTGAAAAACAGCCAGGTTCGGCAAAAACATGCTTCAATGCTATAAACTGCTAAAGACTAAAATTAAAATACGCATGAGACAGCTGAATAGCAATCTATAGCCATTTAATGTGTATAGAGCATGGTTGAATATAAAGCAAAATTGAAATGTCTAAGAAGCCGCCACAGGTTGTGGTTGAGAACCTGAATTTTCCTAGTAATATATTAGTTAATCAATACCATGTCAATTATTGGCACAATGCTGTAAATGGTTGGAAATATTATGTTGGGGCTTTTAATGCATTGGGATGATACTCTGCCGGCTCTACCATCAGACCAGAGATGGTCTCACAAACAAACCATGGAACTTACCAAGACAATAAGATGCTGGATTTTATGCTTGGTAAATACCTCCAATGAAAGAATGTCAACTGAATTTGAATTATGGAAATGCAACATGGTGGAGCAATCCGTCATAGGGGAGGGTGTGGGTAGGGGCGGGGGGAATCCCAGTGCATAAAAAATGTATCACATAATGAAATGTAATTAAGTAAAAAAATGAAAGGCAATAAAAATATGTTTAAAAAAAAAACCAAGTGCTTTCACAGCACATATGTATGAAAGTGGACGTGACACTTGGTGAACTCAGTGTGTTGGTGAATGGCAACTGCCTGGAGAAGCAGTACAACACGTCCAGTGCCATAACAATTCCACCTGGCTCATGAACTTCACATACCATCAGCTGTCCAAACAGGTCTCCACGAAATCTTGTTTGGTCACTTCCTCTCCAATGCTCATTGAGCCCAGGCTGATGGAATGTGTAGGCTCAGCAACAGCACAAAACAAAGATGGAGTTCCGCACTCAAGGTGTGGCAAACTCGACACCGAGAAACAATTTCAGTGCAAAAGCCATTTCCACCTGCCATGGCAACCAAGTGCTCTGGCAGCATATATCTGAAAGCCGACATGACACCTGAGGAATACAGTGCGTTGGTGAATGACAATTGCCCGAATCAACAGGACAGCTCTCCCAGTGCCAAAATAACTCGAACTGTCACATTCACTTCACATACCATCAGCTGTCCAAACAGGTCTCCACGAAATCTTGTTTGGTCACTTCCGCTCCAATACTCATTGAGCCCAGGTTGATGGAATCAAGAGGGTTAAATATCCACACAAAACAAAGATGGAGATCCTATTCAAGGCGTGAAAACCTGGACGGCCAGAGACAATTTCAGCGCCCATGCCATTTCCAGCTGCCATGGAAACCAAGTGCTGTGGCAGCAGATTTGTGTGATAGTGGACGGGACACTTAGAGAACTCAGTGTGGTGGTGTATCGCAACTGCCCGAAGCTGCAGAAAAGGTCTTCCAATGCCAAAACAACTCCATCTGGCCCATTCACTTCACGTACCATCACCTGTCCACAAGGTATCCGGGAAATCTTGTTTGGCCACTTGCTGTCCAATGCCAATTGAGCCCAGTTGGATGGAATCAAGCAACTAGAGCAAACAATCAAAACAAAGATGGAGATCCTCACTCAAATCACTCAAAACTGCACAGCCAGAGAGAAGTTCAGTGACCAAGCCATTTCCAGCTGCCATGGAAACCAAGTACTCTGGCAGCACACAATTCTTACATCGCCTGACACGTGACACTTGGAGAAGGCTGTGTGTTGGTAAATGGCAACTGCCCGAAGCAGCAGCACAGCTCTTCCAGTGCCAAAACAACTCAACCTGGGTCATTCACTTCACATACTATAAGCTGTACTTGCAGGTCTTGGGGAAAACTTGTTTGCTCACTTTTTTTCCAATGCCTATAGAGTTCAGTATGATGTAATTTATAGGTTCAGTAACCGCACAAAAAAAGATGAAGATCCTCACTCAAGGTGTGACAAACTCGAAGCCACAGAGCATAGCAGCGCCCAAGACATTTCAAGCTGCCATGGAAACCAAGTGCTCTGGCAGCACATATGTCTGAAAGTAGCTGGAAGGTGAAACTAGGAGAACTCTGTGTGTTGGTGAATGACAACTGCCCGAAGCAGCAGCACAGGTTTTATAGTGTCAAAACAACTCCACCTGGTTCTTTCACTTCACATACCATCAGTTGTCCAGTCAGGTCTCCGGGATATCTTCTTTGGGCACTTCCTGTAAAATGCCCATTGAGCCCAGGGTGATGAAATTTATATATTTAGCAACCGCACAAAAAACAAATGGAGATATTCACAAAATCCATGAAAAACTCCACAGCCAAAGAGAAATTCAGTGCCCAAACCATTTGCAGCTCCCATGGTAAACAAGTGCTCTGGCAGCACTAATGTCTGTAATTGGATGTGAAACGTAGGGAACTGAGTGTAGTGGTGAATGGCAACTGCCTGAAGCAGAAGCACAGCTCTTCCAGTGCCAAAACAACTCCACCTGTCTCATGAAGTTTACATACCATCAGAAGTCCTTGAAGGATTCCCAGAACTCCTGTTTGGTCACTTCCTGTCAAATAGCCATGGAGCCCAGGGGATAAATGAAGCAGCTTGAGTACAAACAGAAAACAAAGATGGAGATCCTCAAAGAATTCATGTAAATATCCACCGTTGCAAAAGAGTTCAGTGCCTAAGACATTTAGAACTGTCATGGAAACCAAGTGCTCTGGCAGCACATATGTGGAACAGTGGATGTGAAACCAAGAGAATGTAGGTTCGCTGGTGAATGACAACTGATGGAAGCAGCACTGCTCTTCCAGTGCCAAAAGAACTCCACTTGGCTCATGAACTTCACATACCATCAGCTGTTCTGGCTTCTATGTAGGAAACCCTGTTTGATTTCATTTGGTCAAAGGCCCATTGACCCAGTGTGATGCAATCAAGCAGGTTGAGCAACCACACACAAATAACATGGAGCTCCACACTCAAGGCATTTAAAATCCACACTCAAAGACAAATATTGTGATCAAGCCATTTCCTGAGCTATGAAAAAGAAGTGCTCTGGCAGCACATATGTGGAACAGTGGATGTGACACCTGAGGAACACAGAGTGGTGGTAAATGGAAACAGCCTGAAGCAGCAGCACAGCTCTTCCAGTGCCAAAACTACTCCACCTGGCTCATGAACGTCACATATCATCAGCTCTCCTGCAATTTTCTAGGAAACCCTGTTTGGTCACTTTCGGTCAAATGCCCATTGAGCCCAGGGTGATGGAATCAAGCAGCTTGATCACAACGGCACATGAAAAATGGAGCTCCTAACTCAAGGTGCCCAAAACTCCACAGCCAAAGACAAGTTTAGAGCCCAAGCCATTTCCCACTGCGATATAAAACAAGTGATCTGGCAGCACATGTGGACCAGGGGATATGACACCTAGGGAAGGTAGAGTAGTGGTGCATGGCAACTGCCCGAAGCAGCAACACAGCTCTTCTAGTGCCAAAAGAAATCCACCTGGATCATAAACTTCAAATACCATCAGCTGTCCTGGCAGCTACCTAGGAAATCCTGTTTGATCACTTGCGGTCCAATGCCGACAGAGTCCAAAGTGATGGAATTCAGCAGGCTCAGAACACACACAAAATTAACATGGAGCTCCACACTCAAGGCGCTCAAAGCTCCACAGCCAAAGACAAGTTCATCGCCCAAGCCATTTCCCGTTGCCATACAAACCAAGTGTCTTGTAGCACACATGTCTGCACAGTGGATGTGAAAACTAAGGAAGGTAGTGTGGTGGTATATGGCACCTGTACGAAGCAGCACAGCTCTTCCAGTGTCGAAACAACTCCACCTGGCTCATGAACTTCACATACCATCAGCTGTCCTGGCAGCTATGTAGGAAACCCTGTTTGGTCACTTTCGGTAAAATGCCCTTTGAACCCAGTGTGATGGAATGAACCATATTAGGAACCCAAATAAAACTAAAATGTAGTTCCTCACTCAAGGCACTCAAAAGGCTACAGCCAAAGCAATTTCAGCGCCTAAGCCATTTCCCATTGCAATGGAATCCAACTGCTCTAGCAGCACATATGTGGAACACTGAATGTGACACAACGGAAATGTAGTTTCTCTGAAGAATGACAATCGCCCGAAGCAGCAGCAGAGCTCCTCCAGTGCCAACACAACTCCACCTGGCTCATGAACTTGACATACCATCACCTCTCCTGGTATCGATCTAAGAAAACCTGTTTCGTCAAATGTGCTCCAATGCCCGTTGGGTCAGTTATGGAATCAAGCAGCTTAAGCATCCAAACAAAACTAACATGAAGCTGCTCATTCCAGGCGCTCAAAACTCCACAGCCAAAGACAAGTTCAGCGCCCAAGCCATTTCCCGATGCCATGGTAACGAAGTGCTCTGGCAGCACATATGTGGAACAGTGGATATGACACCTAAGGAAGGTAGTGTGGTGGTGAATTTCACATGCCCGAAGCAGCAACACAGGTCTTCCAGTGCCAAAACAACTCCACCTGGCTCATGAACTTCGCATACCATCAGCTGTCCTCGCAGCTATCTAGGAAATCCGGTTTGAACGCTTATGGTCCAAATGAACTTGGACCCCACTGTGATTTAAAGAAGCAGGATGATCACACACACACAACTAACTTGGACCTCCTCACTCAAGGCGCTCAAACTCCACATCCAAAGACAAGTTCAGTGCCCAAGCCATATCCCGTTGCCATGAAACCAAGGGCTGTAGCACCACATATGTGGAACAGTGCATGTGATACATACAGAACACAGTGTAGTGGTGAATGACCACGGCCCGAAGCAGCAACACAGCTCTTCCAGTGCCAAAACAACTGCACCTGGTTAATGAACGTCACATACCATCAGCTGTCCTGGCAGCTATCTAAGAAACCCTGTTTGGTCACCTGCGGTCCAATGAACGTTGGGCCCATTTGTGGAATCAAGCAGCTTAAAAACCCAAACAAAACCAACATGAAGCTGCTCATTCAAGGCGCTCAAAACTCCACAGCAAAGACAAGTTCAACGCCCAAGCTCTTGCCCATTTCCATGGAAACCAAGTGCTCTGCCAGCACATATGTCTGAAAGTGGATATGAAAACTAGGGAAGGTAGTGTGGTGGTGAATGGCCACTGACAGAAGCAGCAGCACAGCTCTTCCAGTGCCAAAACAACTCCACCTAGCTCATGAACTTCACATATCATCAGCTGTCCTGGCAGCTATCTAGGACACCCTATTTGGTCACTTCTGCTCCAACGCCCATTGAGACCAGGGGGATGGAATCAACCAGGTTAAGCACAGAAACAAAACTAACATGGAGCTCCTTACTCAAGGTGCTCAAAACTTCACAGCCAAAGACAAGTTCAGAGCCTAAGCCATTGCCCGTTGCCATGGAAACCAAGTGCTCTGGCAGCACATACCACTGTAAGTGGATATGACACCTAGGGAAGTTAGTGTGGTGGTGAATGGCCACCGCCTGAAGCAGCAGCACAGCTCTTCCAGTGCCAATACAACTCCACCTGGCTCATAAACTTCACATACCATCAGCTGCCCTGGCAGCTATCTAGGAAATCCTATTTGGTCACTTGCGGTCAAATGCCCGTTGGCTCAGTGTAATAGAATCAAGCAGCTTGACAACCCACACAAAACTAACATGGAGCTCCTCACTCAAGGAGCTCACAACTCCAGAACCAAACACAAGCTCAGCGCCCAAGCCATTTCCCGTTGCCATGGAAACCAAGTACTCTGGAAGCACATATGTGTGTAAGTAGATTTGACACCTAGGGAAGGTAGTGTGGTGGTGAATGGCAACTGCCCGAAGCAGCAGCACAGCTCTTCCAGTGCCAAAATAACTCCACCTGGCTCATGAACTTCAAATACCATGAGCTGTCATGGCAATTATCTATGAACCCCTGTTTGGTCACTTCCGGTCCAATGCCCATGGAGCCCAGTGCTGTGGAATCAAAAATGTGGAGAACCCAAACAAAACTCCTCAGCCATGCGCTCAACACTCCACAGCCAAAGACAAGTTCAGCGTCCAAGCTATTTTCCGATGTAATGGAAAGCAAATGTTCTGGCAGCACATTTGTCTGTAAGTGGATATGACACCTATGAAAGGTAGTGTGGTGGTGAATGGCCACTGCCCGAGGAAGCAGCACAGCTCTTCCAGTGCCAAAACAACTCCACCCGCCTCATCAACTTCACATACCATTAGATGTCCTGGCACCAATCTAGGAAACCCTGTTTGGTCACTTGCGCTCCAATGCCCATTGAGCCAGGTGGGATGCAATCAACCATATTGAGCACCGAAACCAAACCAACATGGAGCTTCTCACTCAAGCCGCTCAAACTCCACAGCAAAAGACAAGTTCAGCACCGAAGCCATTTCCCGTTGCCATGGAAAGCAAGTGCTCTAGCAGCACATATGTGTGAAAGTGGATATGACACCTAAGGAAGGTAATGTTGTGGTGAATTGAAACTGCCCGAAGCAGCAGCACAGCTCTCCCAGTGCCAAATCAACTCCACCTGGCTTATCAAGTTCACATACCATCAGCTGTCCTGGCATCTATCGGGGAAACCTTGTTTGTTCACTACCGCTCCACATGCCTATTGGGCCCAGAGTGATTTAAACAAGCAGGATGATCACTCAAACACAAGTAACATGGAGCTGCCCCCTCAAGGCACTCAAAACTCCATCACCAAAGACAGGTTCATTCCGAAGCCATTTCCCGTTGCCATGGAAACCAAGTGCTCTGGCAGCACATATGTCTGAAACTGGATATGACACCCATGGGAGGTAGTGTGGTGGTGAATGGCAACTGCCTGAAGCAGCAGCACAGCTCTCTCTGTGCCAAAACAACTCCACCTGGCTCATCAACTTCACATACCATCAGCTTTCCTGGTAGCTATCTAGGAAATCCTGTTTTTTCACTTGCGGTCCAAATGCAATTTGAGCCAAGTGTGATTTATACAAGCAGGATGATCACACACACACAACTAACATGGAGCTGCTCACAGAAGGCGCTCAGAAATTCACAGCCAAAGAGAAGTTCAGCACCCAATCCATTTCCTGTTGCCATGGAAACCAAGTGCTCTGGCAGCACATATGTGGAACAGTGGATGTGACACATGCAGAACGCAGTGTGGTGGTAAAGGTCACTGCTCGAAGCAGCAGCACAGCTCTTCCAGTACCAAAACAATTCCACCTGGCTCATCAACTTCACATACCATCAGCTGTCCTTGCAGCTATTTAGGAAACCCTGTTTGGTCACTTCCGGTCAAATGCCCTGTAAGACCAGTGCGATCGAATCAAGCAGGTTGAGCACCCAAAAACAACTAACATGTAGCTCCTCACACAAGGCCCTCAAAATTTCACAGCAAAACACAAGTCCAGCGCCCAAGCTATTTCACATTGCCATGGAAACCAAGTGGTCTTGCAGCACATATTTCTGACAGTGGATGTAACACAGAGAGAACAGAGGGTTGTGGTGAATGACAACTGTCCGAAAGCAGCACAGCTCTTCAAGTGCCAAAAGAACTCCACCTGGATCATGAACTTCACATACCATCAGGTTTCCTAGCAGTTCTCTAGGAAACCCTGTTTGGTCACTTGTGGTCCAAAGGTCCATAGAGCACAGTTTGATTTAAGCAAGCGGGATGATCACACACACAACTAACATGGAGCTCCTCACTCAAGGCGCTCAAAACTCCACAGCAAAAGACAAGTTCAGCGCCCAATACATTTTGCGCTGCGATGGAAACCAAGTGCTTTGGCAGCACATATGTGGAACAGTGGATGTGAAACATACAGAACACAGTGTGGTGGTAAAGGGAAATTACCCAAACCAGCAGCACAGCTCTCCCAGTGCCAAAACAACTCCACCTGGCTTATCAAGTTCACATACCATCAGCTGTCCTGGCAGCTATCGGGGAAACCTTGTTTGGTCACTTCCGCTCCACATGCCTATTGGGCCCAGAGTGATTTAAACAACCAGGATGATCACTCACACAACTAACATGGAGCTGCCCCCTCAAGGCGCTCAAAATTCCATTGCCAAAGACAAGTTCAGTGCCCAAGCCATTTCCCGTTGCCATGGAAACCAAGTGCTCTGACAGCACATATGTGGAACAGTGGATGTTACACATAGAGAACATAGTTTGGTGGTGAATGGCCACTGCCCAAAGCAGCAGCACAGCTCTTCCAGTGCCAAAACAACTCCACCTGGCTCATGAACTTCACATACCATCAACTGTCCTGGCAGCTATCTAGGAAACCCTGTTTGATCACTTGCGGTCAAATGCCCATTGAGCCCAGTGTGATGAATTCAACCAGGTTGAGCACCCAATCAAAACTAACATGGAGGTCCTCACTCAAGGTGCTCAAAACTCCACAACCATAAACAAGTTCAGCGCAGAAGCTTTTTCAAGCTGACATGGAAAGCAAGTGCTCTGGCAGCACATATTGGTGGAAGTGGATATGACACAAAGGGATTGTAGGTTCTCTGAAGAATGACAAAGGCCCGAAGCAGCAGCACAGCTCTCCCAGTGCCAAAACAACTCCACCTGGCTTATCAAGTTCACGTACAATCAGCTGTTCTGGCAGCTATCTAGGAAACCCTGTTTGGTCACTTCCGGTCAAATGCCCGTTGAGCCCAGTGTGATGGAATCAAGCAGCTTGATCACCCAAACACAATTAACATGGAGCTGCTCACTCAAGGCACTCAAAACTCCATCACCAAAGACAGGTTCATCGCCGAAGCCATTTCCCGTTGCCATGGAAACCAAGTGCTCTGGCAGCACATATGTCTGAAACTGGATATGACACCCAAGGAAGGTAGTGTGGTGGTGAATGGCAACTGCCTGAAGCAGCAGCACAGCTCTTCCAGTGCAAAAACAACTCCACGTGGCTCATCAACTTCACATACCATCAGCTGTCCTGGTAGCTATCTAGGAAACCCTGTTTGGTCACTTGCGGTCCAAATACCCTTTGAGCTCAGTGTGATTTATACAAGCAGGATGATCACATACACACAACTAACCTGGTGCTGCTCACAGAAGGCGCTCAAAACTCCACAGCCAAAGAGAAGTTCAGCACCCATTCCATTTCCTGTTGCCATTTAACCCAAGTGCTCTGGCAGCACATATGTGGAACAGTGGATGTGACACATACAGAACACAGTGTGGTGGTGAACGGTCACTGCCCGAAGCAGCAGCACAGCTCTTCCAGTGCCAAAGCAACTCCACCTGGCTCATCAACTTCACATACCATCAGCTGTCCTGGCAGCTATCTAGGAAACCCTGTTTGATCATTTGAGGTCCAATGCCCATTGAAACAAGTGTGATAGAAACCAGCAGCTTGAGCACCCCCCAAAAAAACTAGCATGGAGCTCCTAACTCAGGGCACTGAAAACTCCACAGCCAAAAAGAAGTTCAGCACCCAAAGCCATTTCTCGCCATCATGGAAACCAAGTGCTCTGGCAGCACAAATTTCTGAAAGTGGATATGACACCTAAGGAATGTAGTGTGGTGGTGAATGGCTACTCTCCGAAGCAGCAACACAGCTCTTCCAGTGCCAAAACAACTTCACCTGGCTCACCAACTTCACATACCATCAGCTGTCCTGGACGCTATTGAGGAAACCCTGTTTGGTCACTAGCGCTCCAATGCCCATTGAGCCCAATTTCATGGAGTCAATCATGTTGAGCTCCCAAAGAAAACTAACATGGAGCTCCTCCCTCAAGGTGCTCTAAATTCCATGCCAAAGACAAGTTCAGCGTCCAGGCTATTTCCCGATGCCATGGAAATTATGTGCTCTGGCAGCACATATTTCTGAAAGTGGTTATGACACCGAAGGAAGGTTGTGTGCTGGTGAGTGGCAACTGCCCGAATCAGCAGCACAGCTCTTCCAGTGCTGAAATAACTCCACCTTTCTCATGAACTTCACATACCATCAGTTGTCCTGGCATCTATCTAGGAAACCCTGTGTGGTCACTTGCACTAGAAATGCCGAGGGAGACCAGTGTGATTTAAAAAAGCAGGATGATCACAACAAAACTAACATAAGCTCCTCACTCAAGGTGCTCCAAACTCCACATTCAAAGACAAGTTCAGAGACCAGTCCATTTCCCGTTACCATGGAAACCAAGTGCTCTGGCAGCACATATGTGTGTAAGTCGAATTGATATCTAGGGAAGCTAGTGTGTTGGTGAATGGTCACTGCCTGAAGCAGTAGCACAGCTCTTCCAGTGCCAAAACAACTGCACCTGGGTGATGAACTTCACATACCATCAGTTGTCCTGGTAGCTATCTAGGAAACACTGTTTCGTGCCATGCGGTCCAATGCCCATTGAGACCAGTGTGATTGAATCAAGCATATTGAACACCCAAAAAAAACTAAAGTGGAGCTACTCAATCAAGGTGCTAAAAACTCCACAGCGAAAGACAAGTTCACCGCCTTAGCCATTTCCCGTTGCCATGGAAACCAAGTGCTCTGGCAATACATATGTGTGAAAGTGCATAACCCCCTTAAGGAAGGTAGTGTGGTGGCGAATTTCAACTGTCTGTAGCAGCAACACAGCTCTTCCAGTGCCAAAACAACTCCACCTGGCTCATCAACTTCACATGTCATCAGCTGTCCTTGCAGCTATCTAGGAAACCCTGTTTGGTCACTTGCGGTCTAATGCCCATGGAGCCCAGTGTGATGGAATCATCCAGATTGAGCACCCACACACAACTAACATGGAACTCCTCACACAAGTCACTCAAAATTCCATCGCCAAAGACAAGTTCATCGCCCAAGCCATCTCCCGTTGCCATGGAAACCAAGTTCTCTGGCAGCACATATGTCTGAAACTGGATGTGATACATAGAGAACACAGTGTACTGGTGAATGGCCACTGCCCAAAGCAGCAGCACAGCTCTTCCAGTGCCAAAACAACTCTACCTGGCTCATCAACTTCACATGTCATCAGCTGTCCTTGCAGCTATCTAGGAAACCCTGTTTTGTCACTTGCGGTCTAATGCCCATGGAGCCCAGTGTGATGGAATCATCCAGATTGAGCACCCACACACAACTAACATGGAGCTGCTCACTCAAGCTTCTCAAAACTCCACAGCCAAAGGCAAGTTCAGCGCCCAATCCATTTTCCGTCGCCATGGAAATCTAGTACTGTGGCAGCACATACGACTGTAAGTGGATATGAAAACTAAGGAATGATGTGTGGTGGTGAATTTCAACTGTCCGAATCAGCAGCACAGCTCTTCCACTGCCAAAACAACTCCACCTGGCTCATGAACTTCACATACCATCAGCTTTCCTAGCAGTTGTCTAGGAAACCCTGTTTGGTCACTTGTGGTCCAAAGGCCCATAGAGCCCAGTTTGATTTAAGCAAGCGGGATGCTCACACACACACAACTAACCTGGAGCTCTTCACTCAAGGCGCTCAAAACTCCACAGCCAAAGACAAGTTCAGCGCCCAATCCATTTCCCGCTGCCATGGAAACCAAGTGCTGTGGGGGCACATATGTGGAACACTGAATGTGACACTAAGCAAATGTAGGTTCTGTGATAAATGACAACTGTCCGAAGCAGCAGCATAGCTCTTCCAGTGCCAAAACAACTCCACCTGGCTCATGAACTTCACATACCATCACCTGCACTGGCAGCTATCTAGGAAAACCTGTTTGGTAACTTGCAGTCCAAATGCCAATGGAGCCCAGTGTGATTTAAACTAGCAGGATGATCACACACACACAAAAACATGAAGCTCCTCACTCAACGTGCTCAAAATCCACAGCCAAAGACAAGCTCAGAAAACAAGCCATTTCCCGTTGCCATGGAAAGCAACTGATCTGGCAGCACATATGTCTGTAAGTGGATATGACACCTAAGGAAGGTAGTGTGGTGGTGAATGGCAACTGCCCGAAGCAGCAACACAGCTCTTCCAGTGCCAAAACAACTCTACCTGGCTCATCAACTTCACATACCAACAGCGGACATGGAAGCTATCTAGGAAACCCTGATTGGTCACTTATGGTCCAATGCCCTATGAGCCCGTTGGGTTGGAATCAAGCATGTTGAGCACCAAAACACTACTGACATGCAACTCCTCACTCAATGCGCTCAAAACTCCACAGCCAAAGACAAGATCAGCGCCCAATCCATTTCCCGTTGCCATGGAAACCAAGTGCTCAGCCAGCACATATGTGGAACTCTGGAAGTAAAACCTAGAGAACATAGTGTGGTGGTGAATGGCAACTGCCTGAAGGAGCAACAAAACTCTTCCAGTGCCAAAACAACTCCACCTGGCTCATGAACTTCACATACCATCAGCTGTCCTGGCAGCTATCTAGGAAACCCTGTTTGGTCACTTTGGGTCCAAATGCGCGTGGAGACCAGTGTGATTTAAACAAGCCGGATGATCACACACACACAACTAACATGGAGCTGCCTACTCAAGGCGCTCAAAACTCCACAGCAAAAGACAAGTTCAGCGCCCAAGTCATTTCTCATTGTCATGGAAACCAAGTGCTCTGTCAGCGCATATGTGGAACAGTGGAAGCAACACCTAGAGAACATAGTATGGTGGTGAATGGCAACTTCCCGAAGCAGCAGAACAGCTCTTCCAGTGACAAAACAACTCCACCTGGCTGATAAACTTCACATACCATCAGCTGTCCTGGCAGTTATCTAGGAAACCCTATTTTGTGAATTCTGTTCAAATGCCTGTTTGGCGCGGTGTGATGGAATCAAGCAGCTTGAGCACCCAAACACAGCTAACATAGAGCCGCTAACTCAAAGCTCTCAAAACTCCACAGCCAAAGACAAGTTCATCGCCCAAGCCATTTTCCGTTGCCATGGAAACCAAGTGCTCTGGCAGCACATATGTATGTAAGTGGATATGAAACCTATGGAAGGTAGTGTGGTGGTGAATTTCAACTGTCCAAAGCAGCAGCACAGCTCTTCCAGTGCCAAAACAACTCCACCTGGCTCATGAACTTCACATACCGTCAGCTGTCCTGGCAGCTATCTAGGAAACCCTGTTTGGTCACTTTGGGTCCAAATGCGCGTGGAGGCCAGTGTGATTTAAACAAGCAGGATGATCACACACACACAACCAACATTAAGAACCTCCCTTAAGGCGCTCAAAGCTCCACAGCCAAAGACAAGTTCAGCGCCCAATCCATTTCCCATTGCCATGGAAACCAAGTGCACTAGCAGCACATATGTGGAACAGTGGATGTGACACCTAAGGAAGGTAGTGTGGTGGTAATGGCCACTGCCCGAGCAGCAGCACAGCTTTTCCAGTGCCAAAAACAACTCCACCTGGCTCTTGAACTTCTCATGCCATCAGCTCTCCTTGCATCTATCTAGCAAACCCTGTTTTGTCACTTGCGGTCCAATGCCCTTTGAGCCCAGTGGGATGGAATCAAGCATTCTGAGCACACACACACAACTAACATGGAGCTCCTCACTCAAGCCGCGCAAAATTCCAAGTCAAGGACAAGTTCAGCGCCCAAGCCATTTTCCGTTGCCATGGAAACCATTTGCTCTGGCAGCACATATGTGGAACACTGGATGTGAAACATACAGAACACATTTTTATGGTGAATGGCAACGGCCCGAAGCAGCAACACAGATCTTCCAATGAAAAACAATGCCAACTTGCTCTTCAACTTCACATACGATCAGCTGTCCTGGCAGCTATCTAGGAAACCCTGTTTGGTCACTTACGTCCAATGCCCATGGAGCACACTGTGATAGAATCAAGCAGCTCTAGCACCCACAAAAAACTAACATGAGCTCCTCACTAAGGGAACCTAAAACTCCACAGCCAAAGACAACTTCATCGCCCCAAAGCAATTTCCCATTGCCGAGGGAACCAAGTGCTCTGGCAACATATATGTGCAACAATGATTGTAAAACCAAGGGAATGTAGGTTCTCTAAAAAATGACAGTTGCCCGAAGCAGCAGCACAGCCCTTCCAGTGCCAAAACAACTCCACCTGGCTCATGAACTTCACATGCCATCAGTTCTCCTGGCAGCTATATAGGAAACCATGTTTTGTCACTTCTGCTCCAATGACCATTGTGCCCAGTGTGATGGAATCAAGCAGCTTGAGCACCGACACAAAACTAACATGCAGCTGCTCACTCAAGGCGCTCAAAAATCCATCACCAAAAACAAGTTCAGCGCCCAAGATATTTTCCCGTTGCCAAGGAAACCAAGTGCTCTGGCAGCACATATGTGGAACAGTTGTTGTTACACATAGAGAACATAGTGTGGTGGTGAATGGCATCTGCCTGAAGCAGCAGCACAGCTCTTCCAGTGCCAAAACACCTCCACCAAGCTCATGAAATTCACATACCATCAGCTGTCCCGGCAGCTATCTAGGAAACCCTGTTTTGTCACTTGCGGTCTAGTGTCCATTGAGCCCAGTGCGATGCAAAAAATCATGATGAGCACCCAAACACATCTAACATGGAGCTTCTCATTCAAGTCGCTCAAAACTCCATCACCAAAGAGAAGGTCATCGAGCAAGCCATTTCCAGATTCCATATAAACCAAGTTCTCCGGTAGCACATATATATGAATGTAGATATGACACCTGAGGAAGATAGTGTGGTGGTGAGATTCAACTGTCCGAAGCAGCAACACAGCTCTTCCAGTGCCAAAACAACTCCACCTGACTCATGAACTTCACATAACATCAGCTTTTTGGCAGCTATTTAGGAAAGCCTGTTTGGTCACTTGCGGTCAAATGCCCATAGATCCCAACGTGATTTAAAGAAGCGGGATGATCACACACATACAGCTAACATGGAGCTCCTCACTCAAGGCGCTCAAAACTCCAAAGCCAAAGATAAGTTCAGCGCCCAAGCCATTTTCCGTTGCCATGGAAACCAAGTGCTCTGGCACAATATATTTCTCTATGTGGATATGAAACGTAGGAAAGCTAGTGTGGTGGTGAACGGTCACTGCCCGAAGCAGCAGCACAGCTCTTCCAGTGCCAAAACAACTCCACCTGGCTCATAAACTTCACATACCATCATCTGTCCTGGCAGCTATCTAGGAAACCCTGCTTGGTCACTTCCGGTCAAATGCCTATTTACCCCAATGTGATGGAATCAAGCAGCTTGAGAACCCACAAAAATTACGAGGAAGCTCCTCACTCAAGGTGCTCAATACTCCACAGCCAAACACAAGTTCAGCTACCAAGCCATTTCCCTTTGCCATGGAAACCAAATGTTGTGGCAGCACATACGTCTGAAAATGGATATAACACCTAAGGAAGGTAGTGTGGTGGTGAATGGCCAATGCCAGAAGCACCAACACAGCTCTTCCACTGCCAAAACAATTCCACCTGGCTCATCAACCTCAAACATCATCAGCTGTCCTGGCAGCTTTCTAGGAAACCCTGTTCGGTCATATCTGCTCCAATGCCCATGGAGACCATGAGGATGAAATCAAGCATGTTGAGCACCCACACACAACTAACATGGAGCTCCTCACTCAAGGCACTCAAAACTCCACAGCCAAAGACATGTTCAGCGCCCAAGCCATTTCCTGCTGACATGGAAACCAAGTGCTCTGGCAGCACCTATGTGTGAAACTGGATATGACACCTAGGGAAGGCAGTGTGGTAGTGAATTTCAATTGTCCGAAGCAGCAGCACAGCTCTTCCAGTGCCAAAACAACTCCACCTGGCTCATGAACTTCACATACCATCAGCTGTCCTGGCAGCTATCTAGGAAACACTGTTTGGTCACTTTCGCTCCAAAGCCCATGGAGCCCAGAGCGATAAAATCAAGCAGCTTGAGCACCGAAACAAAACTAACATGGAGCTCCTCACTCAAGGCGCTCAAATATCCATCACCAAAGACAAGTTCAGCGCCCAAGTCATTTCCCATTGCCATGAAAACCAATTGCTCTGTCAGCACATATGTGTGAAAGTGGATATGACACCTAAGGAAGGTAGTGTGCTGGTGAATTCCAACTCACCAAAGCAGCAGCACAGCTCTTCCAGTGCCAAAACAACTCCACCTGGCTCATCAACTACACATGTCATCAGCTCTTTTGGCAGCTATTTAGGAAACCCTTTTTGTCACTTCCGGTCAAATGCCCATTGCGAAAAGTATGTTGGAATCATCCAGATTGAGCACCCACACAAAACTAACATGGAGCTGCTCACTCAAGGAGCTCAAAAATCCATCACCAAAGACAAGTTCAGTTAACAAGCCATTTCCCACTGCCATGGAAACCAAGTGCTCTGGCAGCACATATGTGGAACTGTGGATGTGAAACATACAGAACACAGTGTGGTCGTGATAGGCCACTGCCCGAAGAAGCAGCACAGCTCTTCCAGCGCCAAAACAACTCCACCTGACTGATGAGCTTCACATACCATCAACTGTCGTGCAGCTATCTAGGAAACTCTGCTTGGTCACTTGCTGTCTAATGCCCATTGAGCCCAGTGGGATGGAATCAAGCATGTTGAGCACCGAAACAAAACTAACATGGAGCTCCTCACTCAAGCCGCTCAAAATTCCACAGCCAAGGACAAGTTCATCACCCAAGCCATTTCCTGTTGCCATGGAAACCAAGTGCTCTGGCAGCACATATATGTCTCTAAGTGGATGTGACACCTATGGAAGGTAGTGTGGTGGTGAGTGGCCACTGACCGAAGCAGCAGCACAAATCTTCCAGAGCTGAAACAACTCCACCTGGTTGATGAACTTCATGTGCCATCACCTGTCCTGGCAGCTATCTAGGAAACCCGGTTTGATCACTTGTGATCCAATGATGTTTAAGACAGTGGGATGGAATCAATCATGTTCAGCAGCGAAACACAACTAACATGGAGCTCCTCACTCAAGCCGCTCAAAATTCCACAGCCAAGGACAAGTTCAGCACCCAAGCCATTTCCCGTTGTGATGGAATCCATTTGCTCTGGCAACACATATGTGGAACAGTTCATGTGAAGCATACAGAACACAGTTTTGTGGTGAATGACAACTGCCCGAAGCAGAAACACAACTCTTCCAGTGCCAAAAAATTCCACCTGCCTCATGAACTTCACATACCATCAGCTGTCCTGACAGCTATCTAGGAAACCCTGTTGGGTCACTTGCGGTCTAATGCCCATTGAGCCCAGTGTGATGGAATCAAGCTCCTCACTCAAGGCGCTCAAAACTCCACAGCCAAAGACAAGTTCAGCGCCCAAGCCATTTCCCGTTGCCATGGAAACCAAGTGTTCTGGCAGCACCTATGTGTGAAACTGGATACGACACCTAGGGAAGGTAGTGTGGTAGTGAATTTCAACTGTCCGAAGCAGCAGCACAGCTCTTCCAGTGCCAAAACAACTCCACCTGGCTCATGAACTTCACATACCATCAGCTGTCCTGGCAGCTATCTAGGAAACACTGTTTGGTCACTTTCCCTCCAAAGCCCAAGGAGCCCAGAGCGATAAAATCAAGCAGCTTGAGCACTGAAATAAAACTAACATGGAGCTCCTCACTCAAGGCACTCAAAACTCCACAGCCAAACACAAGTTCAGCGTCAAAGCCAATTCCCGTTGCCATGGAAACCAATGCTCTGGCACAATATATTTCTCTATTTGGATATGAAACGTAGTCTAGCTAATGTGGTGTTCAACGGTCAATGCCCGAAGCAGCAGCACAGCTCTTCCAGTGCCAAAACAACTCCACCTGGCTCATGAACTTCACATGCCATCAGCTCACCTGGCAGCTGTCTATGAAACCCTGTTTGGTCACTTCCGCTCCAATGCCCATGGAGCCCAGTGTGATTTCACAAGCAGAATGATCACACACACACAACTAACATTAAGTTCCTCACTCAAGGTACTCAAAACTCCACAGCCAAAGACAAGTTCATTGCCCAAAATCCATTTTCTGCCGCCAAAAAAAGCAAGTGCTCTGGCAGCACATTATTTAACACTGAATGTGACGCCAAGGGAATATAGGTTCTCTGAAAAATGAGAGTTGCCGGAAGCAGCAGCACACTTCTTTCAGTGGGAAAACAACTCCACCTGGCTCATCAACTTCACATGCCATCAGCTGTCCTGGCAGCTATTTACGAAACCCTGTTTGGTCACTTTCGGTCAAATGCCCATGGAGCCAGTGTGATGGAATCAAGCAGCTTGAGCACCCACACAAAACTAAGACGGAGCTGCTCACTCAAGGTGCTCAAAAATCCATCACCAAAGACAAGTTCAGCGCCCAAGCCATTTTCCGTTGCTATGGAAACCAAGTGCTCTGGCAACACATATGTGGAACTGTGGATGTGAAACATACAGAACACAGTGTGGTGGTGATTGGCCACTGCCCGAAGCAGCAGCACAGCTCTTCCAGTGCCAAAACAACTCCACCTGGCTGATGAACTTCACATACCATCAGCTGTCCTGGCAGCTATCTAGGAAACGCTGTTTGGTCACTTTCGGTCAAATGTCCTTTGAGCCCATTGGGATGGAAACAAGCAGGTTGAGAACTCAAACACCACTAACATGGAGCTGATCACTCAAGGGTCTCAAAATTCCACAGCCAAAGACAAGCTCATCGCCCAAGCCATTTCACATTGCCATGGAAACCAAGTGTTCTGGCAGCACATATGTGGAACGTGGATGTGAAACATACAGAACACAGTGTGGTGGTTTTTGGCCACTGCCCGTAGCAGCAGCACAGCTCTTTCAGTGCCAAAACAACCCCACCTGGCTCATCAACTTCACATACCATCAGCTGTCCTGCAGCTATCTAGGAAATCCTGTTTGGTCACTTGCAGTCTAATGCCCATTGAACCCAGTTGGATGGAATCAAGCATGTTGAGCACCGAAACAAAACTAACGTGCAGCTCCTCACTCAAGGCGCTCAGAACTCCACAAGAAAAGACAAGTTCAGCGCCCAAGCCATTTCCCGTTGCCATGGAATCCTAGTGTTCTGGCAGCACATATATGTCTCTAAGTGGATGTGACACGTATGGAAGGTAGTGTGGTGGTGAATGGCCACTGCCCGAAGCAGCAGCACAGCTCTTCCAGTGCCAAAACAACTCCACCTGGCTCATGAACTTCATGTGCCATCAGCTGTAATGGCAGCTATGTAGGAAACCCGGTTTGGTCACTTGTGATCCAATGATGTTTAAGACCAGTGGGATGGAATCAATCATGTTCAGCACCCAAACACATCTAACATGGAGCTCCTCACTCAAGCCGCTCAAAATTCCACAGCCAAGGACAAGTTCAGCAACCAAGCCATTACCCGTTGTGATGGAAACCATTTGCTCTGGCAGCACATATGTGGAACCTTGTTTGTGAAACATACAGAACACAGTTTTGTGGTGAATGACAACTGCCTGGAGCAGCAACACAGCTCTTCCAGTGCCAAACAATTCACCCTGCCTCTTGAACTTCACATACCATCAGCTGTCCTGGCAGCTATCTAGGAAACCCTGTTTGGTCACCTCCACTCCAATGCCCATGGGGCCAATTTTGATATAAACTAGCAGCTCTAGTACCCAAAAAAAAACTAACATGGAGCTCCTCACTAAGGGAACTCAAAATCCACAGCCAAAGACACGTTCATCCCAAAAGACATCTCCCGCTGCAAAGGAAAGCAAGTGCTCTGGCAGCACAAATATGGAACAATGAATATGACACCAAGGGAATGTAGGTTCTCTGAAAAATGACAGTTGCCTGAAGCAACAGCACAGCTCTTTCAGTGCCAAAATAACTCCAACGGGCTCATGAACTTCACATACCATCAGATGTCCGGGCAGCTATCTAGGAAACCCTGTTTGGTCACCTCCGCTCCAATGTCCATGGAGCCAAGTGTGATAGAAACTAGCAGCTCTAGCACCCCAAAAAACTAACATGGAGCTCCTCACTAACGGAACTCAAAACTCCACAGCCAAAGACAAGTTCATCCCGCAAAGCCATTTCCCACTGCCAAGGAAAGAAAGTGCTCTGGCAGCACAAATATGAAACAATGAATGTGACACCAAGGGAATGTAGGTTCTCTGAAAAATGACAGTTGTCCGAAGCAATAGCACAGTTCTTTCAGTGCCAAAACAACTGCACCTGGCTAATGAACTTCACATACCATCAGCTGTCCTGGCAGCTATCTAGTAAACACTGTTTCGTGCCATGCGGTCCAATGCCCATTGAGCCCAGTGTGATTGAATCAAGCATATTGAGCACCCAAAAAAAACTAAAGTGGAGCTCCTCAATCAAGGTGCTAAAACCTCCACAGCGAAAGACAAGTTCACCGCCTTACCCATTTCCCGTTGCCATAGAAACCAAGTGCTCTGGGAGCACATATGTGTGAAAGTGGATATGACACATAAGGAAGGTAGTATGGTGGTGAATTTCAACTGCATGAAGCAGCAGCACAGCTCTTCCAGTGCCAAACAACTCCACCTGGCTCATGAACTTTACATACCATCAGCTTTCCTGGCAGCTATTTAGGAAACCCTTTTTGTTCACTTGAGGTCCAAATGCCCATGGAGCCCAGTGTGATTTAAAGTAGCGGGATGATCACACACACACAACTAACATGGAGCTCCTCACTCAAGGGCTCAAAACTCCACATTCAAAGACAAGTTCAGCGCCCAAGCCATTTCCCGTTGCCATGGAAACCAAGTGCTCTGGCAGCACGTAAGTGTAAAAGTGGATATGACACCTAAGGAAGGTAGGGTGGTGGTGAATTCCAACTGCCCGAAGCAGCAGCACAGCTCTTCCAGTGCCAAAACAACTACACCAGGCTCATGAACTTCACATACCATCATCTGTCCTGGCAGCTATCTAGGAAATCCTGTCTGGTCACTTACAGTCGAAATGCTCATGGAGCCAACTGTGATTTAAATAACCAGGATGAGCACACACACACAACTAACATGGAGCTCCTCACTCAAGGCGCTCAAAACTGCACAGCCAAAGACAAGTTCAGCGCCCAAGCCATTTCCCGTTGCCATAGAAACCAAGTGCTCTGGCAGCACATAGTGGAACAGTGGATGTTACACATAGAGACCATAGTGTGGTGGTGAATGGCAACTGCCCGAAGCAGCAGCACAGTTCTTCCAGTGCCAAAACAACTGCACCTGGCTCATGAACTTCACATACCATCAGCTGTCCTGGCAGCTATCTAGGAAACCCTGTTTGGTCACTTCTGCTCCAATGCCCATGGAGCCCAGTGTGATCTAACAAGCAGGATGATCAAACACACACAACTAACATTAAGTTCCTCACTGAAGGTGTCAAAACTCCACAGCCAAAGACAAGTTCAGCGCCGAAGCCCTTTCCCGCTGCCATGGAAACCAAGTGCTCTGGCATCACATATGTGGAACAGTGGATGTGAATCATAGAGAACACTGTGTGGTGGTGAATGGCCACTGCCCGAAGCAGCAGCACAGCTCTTCCAGTGCCAAAACAACTCCACCTGGCTCATCAACTTCACATACCATCAGCTGTCCTGGCAGCTATCTAGGAAACCCTGTTTTGTTATTTGCGCTTCAATGCCCATTGGTCCCAGTGTGATTTATACAAGCAGGATGAAAACACACATACAACTAAAATGAAGCTCCTCACTCAAGGCAATCAAAACTCCACAGCCAAAGACATGTTCATTGCCCAAGCCATTTCTCGTTGCAATAGAAACAAAGTGCTCTGGCAGCACATATTTCTGAAACTGGATATGACACCTAAGGAAGGTAGTGTGCTGGTGAATGGCAACTGCCCAAAGCAGCCACACAGCTCTTCCAGTGCCAAAAAACTCCACCTGGCTCATCAACTTCACATACCATCAGATGTCCTGGCAGCTATCTAGGAAACCCTGTTTGGTCACTTCTGCTCCAATGCCCATGGAGCCCAGTGTGATCTAACAAGCAGGATGATCAAACACACACAACTAACATTAAGTTCCTCACTGAAGGTGTCAAAACTCCACAGCCAAAGACAAGTTCAGCGTCCAAGCCATTTCCCGCTGCCATGGAAACCAAGTGCTTTGGCAGCACATATGTGGAACAGTGGATGTGAATCATAGAGAACACTGTGTGGTGGTGAATGGCCACTGCCCGAAGCAGCAGCACAGCTCTTCCTGTGCCAAAACAACTCCACCTGGCTCATGAACTTCACATACCATCAGCTGTCCTGGCAGCTATCTAGGAAACCCTGTTTGGTCACTTGTGGTCCAAATGCACATGGAGCCCAGTGTGATTTAAACAAGCAGGATGAGCACACACACACAACTAACATGGAGCTCCTCACTGAAGGCGCTCAAAATTCCACAGCCAAAGAAAAGTTAAGCGCTCTATGTTTGGTATATGCTTGCAATGATTGAATCTCAACTGATCTTGAGTTGTGGTTATGCTACTAGGTGGAGGAATCCACCATGGTGGGAGGGTTTTGAGAGGGGTGGGAAGAACCCAAGTATCTATGTAATTGTGTCACATAATACAATGTAATTGCTGAAGTTAAATAATAAATATTTTTGGTGATCTTCTGAATTGTTGGAGTACAGTGCTTTGTAATAATTTCTAATTATGGCCTTAATGGATGCAGTGTCTGTTGTTATGTTGCCTTTTTCATCTTTGATGCTGTTAATTCTTGCCTTCTCTTGTTTTTTCTTTGTCAGTCGGGCCAGAGGGGTGTCTATCTTGTTTATCTGCTCAAAAAAACAGCTTTTTGATTCATTGATTTTGTGTATGGTTTTTTTTATTTCTATCTGGTTGATTTCCTCCCTTGTTTTGATGATTTCTTGTTTCCTATTGTGTGTGGGGCTCTTCTGCTGTTGTTTTTCCAATTCCTGGAGGTGTGTGTTTAGTTCCTGTATTTGGCGCCTCTCTTGGGCCTTGACATGAGCTCCAATTGCGATGAGTTTACCCCGTAGCACTGCTTTGGCAGTGTCCCACAAATTTTGGAATGTTGTGTCAGAGTTTTCATTGGTTTCCATAAATTTTTTGATCTCATCTTTAATTTCTTCTCTGATCCATTGTTCGTTTAATAGCATATTGTTCAGCCTCCAAGAGTTTCTGTATTTCCTGGGACATTTTGAATTGCTAATTTCCAGCTTCATTCCGTGGTGGTCTGAGAGGGTACATGGTATGATTCCTATCTTTTTGAAGTTATTTAGGTTTGCTTTGTGTCCTATCATGTGGTCGATCCTGGAGAAGGTGCCATGCACTGCTGAAAAAAATGTATAATCTGTGGCCTTAGGGTAAAAAATTCTATAGATGTCAACCAAGTCCAGTTGTTCTATTGTTTGTATGAGCTCTGTTGTTTCTTTGTTGAATTTTTGTTTTGTTGATCTGTCTGTAGTTGTTAGTGGGGTGTTAAGATCGCCCACTATTATTGTGTGCATATCTATGTCTCCCCTTAAGTCCGTGAGTAATTGCTTCACGTAGCTAGGTGCGTTTGAATTTGGTGCATATATGTTCACAATGGTAATTACTTCCTGATGGATCAGTCCCTTCACCAATATATAATGTCCTTCCCTGTCCTTTTTGATGTGTGTCAGATTGAAGTCCACATCATCTGAAATTAAGACAGCTACCCCAGCCTTTTTTTCTCGTCCATTGGCATGAAATATCTGTTTCCAACCTTTCACTTTCAGCTTCTTAGAATCTCTTCTGGTTAGATGTGTCTTTTATGAATAAATGAATAAGTAAATAAATAAATAAATAAATAAATAAATAAATAAATAAGAAAAGTTAAGCGCTCAAGCGATTTCACGGTACCATGGAAACCAAGTGCTCTGGCAGCACATATGTGGAACACTGGATGTGACAAAGACAGAACATAGTGTGGTGGTGAATGGCAACAGCCCGAAGCAGCAAAACAGCTCTTCCAGTGCCAAAAGAACTCCACCTGGCTCATGAACTTCACATACCATCAGCTGTCCTGTCATCTATCTAGGAAACCCTGTCTGTTCACTTCCAGTCGAAATGCTGATGGAGCCCATTGTGATGGAAACATCTAGATTGAGGACCCACACACAACTAACATGGAGCTGCTCACTCAAGGCGCTCAAAACTCCATCGCCTAAGACAAGTTCAGCGCCCAAACCATTTCCCGTTTCCATGGAAGCCAAGTGTTCTGGCAGCACATATGTCTGAAACTGGATATGACACCAAGGGAAGGTAGTGTGGTGGTGAATGGCCACTGCTCAAACCAGCGGCACAGCTCTTCCAGTGCCAAAACGACTCCACCTGGATCATCAATTTCACATAAAATCTGCTGTCCTGGCAGATATCTAGGAAACCCTGTTTGGTCACTTACACTCAAATTTCCATTGGGCCCAGTATTATGGAGGCAAGATTGTTGAGCACCCCCACACAACTATCCTGGAGCTGCTCACTCAAGGCGATCAAAACTCCACAGCCAGAGACAAGTTCAACGCCCAAGTCATTTCCCGTTGCCATGGAAACCAAGTGCCTTGGCAACATATATATGTCTCTAAGTGGATATGACACCAAGGGAATGTAGTGTGGTGGTGAATGGCAACTGATCGAACCAGCAGCACAGCTCCTCCAGTGCCAAAACAACTCCACCTGCCTCATGAACTTCACATAGCATCAACTGTCCTGGCAGCTACCTAGGAAACCTTGTTTGGTCAATTCCGCTCCAATGCCTGATGGTCCAAGTGGGATTGAATCAAGCAGCTTGAGCACCGAAACAAAACTAACATGGATCTCCTTACTCAAGGCGCTCAAAACTCCATGGCCAAAGATAAGTTCATCGTAAAGCCATTCCCGTTGCCATGGAAACCAAGTGCTCTCGCAGCACATATGTGTGTAAGTGGATATGACACCAAAGTAAGGTAATATGGTAGTGAATGGCCACTGCCCAAACCATCAGCACAGCTCTTCCAGTGCCAGAACAACTACACCTGGCTCATCATCTTCACATACCATCAGCTGTCCTGTCAGCTATCTGGGAAACTCTGTTTCGTCACTTTTGGTCCAAATGCCCATAGAGCCCAGACTGATGGAATCAAGCATGCTGAGCACCCAAACAAAACAAATTAGAGCTCCTGAGTCAAGGAACTCAAAATTCCACAGCCAAAGACAAGTTCAGCGCCCAAGTCATTTCCCATTGCCATGGAAACCAAGTGCTCTGGCAGCACATATGTGTGAAAGTGGATATGACACCAAAGGAATGTAGTGTGGTGGTGAATGACAACTGCCCGAAGCAGCAGCACAGATCTTTCAGTGCGAAAACAACTCCACCTGCCTAATGAACTTCACATACCATCCGCTTTCCTTGCAGCTATCTAGGAAACCCTGTTTGGTTACTTCTGTTCCAACTGCCCATGGAGCCCAGTGTGATTTAAGAAAGCGGGATGATCACACACACACAACTAACATGGAGCTCCTCACTCAAGGCGATCAAAACTCCACAGCCAAAGACAAGTTCAGCGCCGAAGCCATTTCCCGCTGCCATGGAAACCAAGTGCTCTGGCAGCACATATGTGGAACATTGGATGTGAAACATACAGAACACAGTGTGTTGGTAAATGGCAATTGCCCGAACCAGCAGCACAGCTCTTCCAGTGCCAAGACAATTCCACCTGACTCATGAACTTCTCATACCATCAGCTGTCCTGGCAGCTATTTAGGATACCTTGTTTGATCATTTGATGTCCAATGTCCATTGAGCCAAGTATGATAGAAACCTGCAGCTCTAGTACCCAAAAAAACCTAACATGTAGCTCGTCACTAAGGCAACTCAAAATTCCACAGGCAAACACAAGTTCAGCCACATAGCCATTTCCCGCTGCCATGGAAACCAAGTGCTCTGGCAGCACATATGTGGAACACTGAATGTGACACCAAGGAAATGTATGTTCTCTGAAGAATAGCCACTGCCCGAAGCAACAGCACAGCTCTTCCAGTGTCAAAAAGACTCCACAAGGCTCATCAACTTCACATACCATCAGCTGTCCTGGCAGCTGTCTAGGAAACCCTGTTTGGTCACTTGCGGTCCAAATGACCAAGGAGACCAGTGTGATTTAAACAAGCCGGATGATCACACACACAACTAACATGGAGCACCTCAATCAAGGCTCTCAAAACTCCACAGCCAAAGACAAGTTCAGCGCCCAAGCCAGTTACCGCTGCCATGGAAACGAAGTGCTTTGGCATCACATCTGTGGAACAGTGGGTGTGACTCATAGAGAACATAGTGTGGTGGTGAATGGCAACTGCCCGAAGCAGCAGCACAGCTCTTCCAGTGCAAAAACAACTTCAACTGTCTCATGAACTTCACATACCATCAGCTGTCCTGGCAGCTATCTAGGAAGCCCTGTTTTGTCATTTGCGGTCTGATGCCCTTTGAGCCCAGTGTGATGGAATCCAGCATGTTGAGCACCGAAACAAAACTAACATGGAGCTGCTCAGTGAAGGCGTTCAAAACTCCATCACCAAAGACAAGTTCAGCGCAAAAGTCATTTCCCGTTGCCATGGAAACCAAGTGCTCTGGCAGCACATATTTCTGAAAGTGGATATGACACTTTGGAAGGTAGTGTGGTGGTGAATACCTACTGCCCGAACCAGCATCACAGCTCTTCCATTGCCAAAACAACTCCACCTGGCTCATCAACTTCACATACCATCAGCTGTCTTGGCAGCTATCTAGGAAACCCTGTTTGGTCACTTCTGGTCCAAATGCCCTATGAGACCATTGGGATGTAATAAAGCATGTTGAGCACTGAAACACAACAAACATAGAGCTCCTCAATCAAGGCGCTTAAAACTCCACAGCCAAAAACAAGTTCAACGCACAAGCCATTTACCTTTGTCATGAAATCAAGTGCTCTGGCAGCACATATGTCTGAAACTGAATATGACATCTATGGAAGATAGATTGGTGGTTAATGGCAACTGACCGAATGAGCAACACAGCTCTTCCAGTGCCAGAACAACTCCAACTGGCTCATGAACTTCACATACCACCATCTGTCCTGGCAGCTATCTAGGAAACCCAGTAGGGTCACATTCGTTCCAATGCCCGTTGGGCCCAGTGTGCTGGAATCAAGCAGATTGAGTACCCACACAAACCTAACATGGGTCTCCTCACTCAATGCGCTCAAATTCCACAGCCAAAGACAATTTCAGTCCCAGGCCATTTCCCGTTGCCATGGAAACCAAGTGCTCTTGCAGTACATATGTGTGTATGTTCATATGACACCTAAGGAAAGTGTTGTGGAGGTGAATGGTTATTGCCCGAAGCAGCTACACAAATCTTCCTGCGCCAAAACAACTCCACCTGGCTCATGAAAATCACATAGCATAAGCTGTCCTGGCAGCTATCTGGGAAACCCTGTTTCGTCACTTGCGGTCCAAATGCCCATGGAGACCAGTGTGATTTAAACAAGCCGGATGATCACACACACACAACTAGCATGGAGCTCCTCACTCAAGGCGCTCAAAACTCCACAGCCAAAGGCAAGTTCAACACCCAAGCCATTTCCCACTGCCATGGAAACCAAGAGCTCTGGAAGCTCATATGTGGAACAGTGGATATGATACCTGGAGAACATAGTGTGGTGGTGAATAGCAACATCTCGAAGAAGCAGAACAGCTCTTCCAGTGCCAAAACAACTCCACCTGGCTGATGAACTACACATACCATCATCTTTCCTGGCAGCTATATGGGAAACACTATTTTGTCAATTCCGGTCAAATGCCCGTTGGGCGTAGTATGATGGAATCAAGCAGCCTGAGCACAAACACAACTAACATGGAGCTGCCTCAGTCAAGGCACTAAAAATTCCACAGCCAAAGACAAGTTCAGCGCCCAAGCAATTTCCCGTTGCCATGGAAACCAAGTGCTCTGGCAACATATATATGTGTATAAGTGGATATGACAGCAAGGGAAAGTAGTGTGGTGGTGAATGGCCACTGCCTGAAGCAGCAGCACAGCTCTTCCAGTGCCAAAACAACTCCACCTGGCTCATCAACTTCACATACCATCAGCTGTCCTGGCAGCTATCTAGGAAACGCTGCTTGGTCACTTGGGGTTTAAATACGCATGGAGGGCAGTGTGATTTATACAAGCAGGATGAAAACACACACACCACTAAAATGGAGCTCCTCACTCATTCGATCAAAACTCCACAGCCAAAGACAAGTTCATTGCCTAGGCCATTTCCCATTGCCATGGAAACCATGTACTCTAGCAGCACATATGTGGAACAGTGGATGTGATACATAGAGAAAAAAGTGTGGTAGTGAATGGAGACTGCCCGAAGCAGCAGCACAGCTCTTCCAGTGCCAAAACAACTCCATCTGGCTCATCAACTTCACATACCATCAGATGCCCTGGCAGCTATCTAGGAAACCCTGTTTCATCAATTCTGGTCAACTGCCCATTGGGCGCAATGTGATGGAATCAAGCAGCTTGAGCACCCACACAAAACTAACACGAAGCTGCTCACTCAAGGCGCTCAGATCTCCACAGAAAAAAACAAGTTCAGCGCCCAAGTCATTTCCCGTTGCCATGAAAGCCAAGTGCTCTGGCAGCACATATGTGGAACAGTGGATGTGAAACACACAGAACACAGTGTGGTGGTGAATAGCCACTGCCCGAAGCAACAGCACAGCTCTTCCAGTGCCAAAAGAACTCCACCTTTCTGATGAACTTCACATACCATCAGCTGTCCTGGCAGCTATCTAGGAAACCCTGTCTGGTCACTTGCAGTTGAAATGCTCACGGAGCTCAGTGTGATTTAAACAAGCAGGATGATCACACACACACAGCTAACATGGAGCTCCTCATTCAAGGCGCTCAAAACTGCACAGCCAAAGACAAGTTCAGCGCCCAAGCCATTTCCCATTGCCATGGAACCCAAATGCTCTGGCAGCACATATATGTCTCTAAGTGGATATGACACCTATGGAAGGTAGTGTGGTGGTGAAGGGCCAGTGCCCGAAGCAGCAGCACAGCTCTTTCAGTGCCAAAACAATTCCACCTTGCTCATGAACTTCACATACCATCAGCTGTCCTGGCAGCTAATTAGGAAACCTAGTTTGGTCACTTTTGATAAAATGATGTTTTAGACGAGTGGGATGGAATCAATCATGTTCAGCAACCAAACACAACTAACATGGAACTCCTCACTCAAGCCGCTCAAAATTCCACACCCAAGGCCAAGCTAAGCGCCCAGGCCATTTCCCTTTGTGATGGAAACCATTTGCGCTGGCAGCACATATGTGGAACAGTGGATGTGAAACCTACAGAACACAGTTTTGTGGTGAATGCAACTGCCCGAAGCAGCAGCACAGCTCTTCGAGTGCCAAAACAACTCCACCTGGCTCATCAACTTCACATACCATCAGCTGTACGGGCAGCTATCTAGAAAAGCCTGTTTGGTCACCTCCGCTCCTATGCGCATGGAGCCAAGTGTGATAGAAACTTGCAGCTCTAGAACCCACAAAAAACTAAAAGGCAATTCCTCACTAAGGGAACTCAAAACTCCACAGCCAAACACAAGTTCATCGCCCCAAGCCATTTCCTGCTGGGAAGGAAAGCAAGTCCTCTGGCAGCAAAAATATGGAACACTGAATGTGACACCAAGGGAATGTAGGTTCTCTGAAAAATGACAGTTGCCCGAAGCAGCAGCACAGCTCTTTCAGTGCCAAAACAACTCCACCTCGCTGATGAACTTCACATACCATCATCTGTCCTGGCAGCTATTTCAGAAACGCTGTTTGGTCACTTTCGGTCAAATGCCCGTTTTGCCCAGTGGGATTGAATCAAGCAGGTTGAGCACCCAAACACAACTAATATGGAGCTGAACACTCAAGGGTCTCAAAACTCCACAGCCAAAGACAAGTTCAGCGCCCAAGCCATTTCCCGTTGATATGGAAACCAAGTGCTCTGGAGCAAATTTATATCTCTAAGTGGATATGACAGCTATGGAAGGAAGTGTGGTGGTGAACGGCAACTGCCCGAAGCAGCAGCACAGCTCTTCCAGTGCCAAAACAACTCCACCTGGCTCATCAACTTCACATACCATCAGCTGCCCTGGCAGCTATCTAGGAAACCCTGTTTCATCAATTCTGGTCAACTGCCCATTGGGCGCAATGTGATGGAATCAAGCAGCTTGAGCACCCACACAAAACTAACACGAAGCTGCTCACTCAAGGCGCTCAGATCTCCACAGAAAAAAACAAGTTCAGCGCCCAAGTCATTTCCCGTTGCCATGAAAGCCAAGTGCTCTGGCAGCACATATGTGGAACAGTGGATGTGAAACACACAGAACACAGTGTGGTGGTGAATAGCCACTGCCCGAAGCAACAGCACAGCTCTTCCAGTGCCAAAAGAACTCCACCTTTCTGATGAACTTCACATACCATCAGCTGTCCTGGCAGCTATCTAGGAAACCCTGTCTGGTCACTTGCAGTTGAAATGCTCACGGAGCTCAGTGTGATTTAAACAAGCAGGATGATCACACACACACAGCTAACATGGAGCTCCTCATTCAAGGCGCTCAAAACTGCACAGCCAAAGACAAGTTCAGCGCCCAAGCCATTTCCCATTGCCATGGAAACCAAATGCTGTGGCAGCACATATATGTCTCTAAGTGGATATGACACCTATGGAAGGTAGTGTGGTGGTGAAGGGCCAGTGCCCGAAGCAGCAGCACAGCTCTTTCAGTGCCAAAACAATTCCACCTTGCTCATGAACTTCACATACCATCAGCTGTCCTGGCAGCTAATTAGGAAACCTAGTTTGGTCACTTTTGATAAAATGATGTTTTAGACGAGTGGGATGGAATCAATCATGTTCAGCAACCAAACACAACTAACATGGAACTCCTCACTCAAGCCGCTCAAAATTCCACACCCAAGGCCAAGCTAAGCGCCCAGGCCATTTCCCTTTGTGATGGAAACCATTTGCGCTGGCAGCACATATGTGGAACAGTGGATGTGAAACCTACAGAACACAGTTTTGTGGTGAATGCAACTGCCCGAAGCAGCAGCACAGCTCTTCGAGTGCCAAAACAACTCCACCTGGCTCATCAACTTCACATACCATCAGCTGTACGGGCAGCTATCTAGAAAAGCCTGTTTGGTCACCTCCGCTCCTATGCGCATGGAGCCAAGTGTGATAGAAACTTGCAGCTCTAGAACCCACAAAAAACTAAAAGGCAATTCCTCACTAAGGGAACTCAAAACTCCACAGCCAAACACAAGTTCATCGCCCCAAGCCATTTCCTGCTGGGAAGGAAAGCAAGTCCTCTGGCAGCAAAAATATGGAACACTGAATGTGACACCAAGGGAATGTAGGTTCTCTGAAAAATGACAGTTGCCCGAAGCAGCAGCACAGCTCTTTCAGTGCCAAAACAACTCCACCTCGCTGATGAACTTCACATACCATCATCTGTCCTGGCAGCTATTTCAGAAACGCTGTTTGGTCACTTTCGGTCAAATGCCCGTTTTGCCCAGTGGGATTGAATCAAGCAGGTTGAGCACCCAAACACAACTAATATGGAGCTGAACACTCAAGGGTCTCAAAACTCCACAGCCAAAGACAAGTTCAGCGCCCAAGCCATTTCCCGTTGATATGGAAACCAAGTGCTCTGGAGCAAATTTATATCTCTAAGTGGATATGACAGCTATGGAAGGAAGTGTGGTGGTGAACGGCAACTGCCCGAAGCAGCAGCACAGCTCTTCCAGTGCCAAAACAACTCCACCTGGCTCATCAACTTCACATACCATCAGCTGCCCTGGCAGCTATCTAGGAAACCCTGTTTCATCAATTCTGGTCAACTGCCCATTGGGCGCAATGTGATGGAATCAAGCAGCTTGAGCACCCACACAAAACTAACACGAAGCTGCTCACTCAAGGCGCTCAGATCTCCACAGAAAAAAACAAGTTCAGCGCCCAAGTCATTTCCCGTTGCCATGAAAGCCAAGTGCTCTGGCAGCACATATGTGGAACAGTGGATGTGAAACACACAGAACACAGTGTGGTGGTGAATAGCCACTGCCCGAAGCAACAGCACAGCTCTTCCAGTGCCAAAAGAACTCCACCTTTCTGATGAACTTCACATACCATCAGCTGTCCTGGCAGCTATCTAGGAAACCCTGTCTGGTCACTTGCAGTTGAAATGCTCACGGAGCTCAGTGTGATTTAAACAAGCAGGATGATCACACACACACAGCTAACATGGAGCTCCTCATTCAAGGCGCTCAAAACTGCACAGCCAAAGACAAGTTCAGCGCCCAAGCCATTTCCCATTGCCATGGAAACCAAATGCTGTGGCAGCACATATATGTCTCTAAGTGGATATGACACCTATGGAAGGTAGTGTGGTGGTGAAGGGCCAGTGCCCGAAGCAGCAGCACAGCTCTTTCAGTGCCAAAACAATTCCACCTTGCTCATGAACTTCACATACCATCAGCTGTCCTGGCAGCTAATTAGGAAACCTAGTTTGGTCACTTTTGATAAAATGATGTTTTAGACGAGTGGGATGGAATCAATCATGTTCAGCAACCAAACACAACTAACATGGAACTCCTCACTCAAGCCGCTCAAAATTCCACACCCAAGGCCAAGCTAAGCGCCCAGGCCATTTCCCTTTGTGATGGAAACCATTTGCGCTGGCAGCACATATGTGGAACAGTGGATGTGAAACCTACAGAACACAGTTTTGTGGTGAATGCAACTGCCCGAAGCAGCAGCACAGCTCTTCGAGTGCCAAAACAACTCCACCTGGCTCATCAACTTCACATACCATCAGCTGTACGGGCAGCTATCTAGAAAAGCCTGTTTGGTCACCTCCGCTCCTATGCGCATGGAGCCAAGTGTGATAGAAACTTGCAGCTCTAGAACCCACAAAAAACTAAAAGGCAATTCCTCACTAAGGGAACTCAAAACTCCACAGCCAAACACAAGTTCATCGCCCCAAGCCATTTCCTGCTGGGAAGGAAAGCAAGTCCTCTGGCAGCAAAAATATGGAACACTGAATGTGACACCAAGGGAATGTAGGTTCTCTGAAAAATGACAGTTGCCCGAAGCAGCAGCACAGCTCTTTCAGTGCCAAAACAACTCCACCTCGCTGATGAACTTCACATACCATCATCTGTCCTGGCAGCTATTTCAGAAACGCTGTTTGGTCACTTTCGGTCAAATGCCCGTTTTGCCCAGTGGGATTGAATCAAGCAGGTTGAGCACCCAAACACAACTAATATGGAGCTGAACACTCAAGGGTCTCAAAACTCCACAGCCAAAGACAAGTTCAGCGCCCAAGCCATTTCCCGTTGATATGGAAACCAAGTGCTCTGGAGCAAATTTATATCTCTAAGTGGATATGACAGCTATGGAAGGAAGTGTGGTGGTGAACGGCAACTGCCCGAAGCAGCAGCACAGCTCTTCCAGTGCCAAAACAACTCCACCTGGCTCATGAACTTCACATACCATCAACTGCCCTGGCAGCTATCTAGGAAACCCTGTTTCATCAATTCTGGTCAACTGCCCATTGGGCGCAATGTGATGGAATCAAGCAGCTTGAGCACCCACACAAAACTAACACGAAGCTGCTCACTCAAGGCGCTCAGATCTCCACAGAAAAAAACAAGTTCAGCGCCCAAGTCATTTCCCGTTGCCATGAAAGCCAAGTGCTCTGGCAGCACATATGTGGAACAGTGGATGTGAAACACACAGAACACAGTGTGGTGGTGAATAGCCACTGCCCGAAGCAACAGCACAGCTCTTCCAGTGCCAAAAGAACTCCACCTTTCTGATGAACTTCACATACCATCAGCTGTCCTGGCAGCTATCTAGGAAACCCTGTCTGGTCACTTGCAGTTGAAATGCTCACGGAGCTCAGTGTGATTTAAACAAGCAGGATGATCACACACACAGCTAACATGGAGCTCCTCATTCAAGGCGCTCAAAACTGCACAGCCAAAGACAAGTTCAGCGCCCAAGCCATTTCCCATTGCCATGGAAACCAAATGCTGTGGCAGCACATATATGTCTCTAAGTGGATATGACACCTATGGAAGGTAGTGTGGTGGTGAAGGGCCAGTGCCCGAAGCAGCAGCACAGCTCTTTCAGTGCCAAAACAATTCCACCTTGCTCATGAACTTCACATACCATCAGCTGTCCTGGCAGCTAATTAGGAAACCTAGTTTGGTCACTTTTGATAAAATGATGTTTTAGACGAGTGGGATGGAATCAATCATGTTCAGCAACCAAACACAACTAACATGGAACTCCTCACTCAAGCCGCTCAAAATTCCACACCCAAGGCCAAGCTAAGCGCCCAGGCCATTTCCCTTTGTGATGGAAACCATTTGCGCTGGCAGCACATATGTGGAACAGTGGATGTGAAACCTACAGAACACAGTTTTGTGGTGAATGCAACTGCCCGAAGCAGCAGCACAGCTCTTCGAGTGCCAAAACAACTCCACCTGGCTCATCAACTTCACATACCATCAGCTGTACGGGCAGCTATCTAGAAAAGCCTGTTTGGTCACCTCTGCTCCTATGCGCATGGAGCCAAGTGTGATAGAAACTAGCAGCTCTAGAACCCACAAAAAACTAAAAGGCAATTCCTCACTAAGGGAACTCAAAACTCCACAGCCAAACACAAGTTCATCGCCCCAAGCCATTTCCTGCTGGGAAGGAAAGCAAGTCCTCTGGCAGCAAAAATATGGAACACTGAATGTGACACCAAGGGAATGTAGGTTCTCTGAAAAATGACAGTTGCCCGAAGCAGCAGCACAGCTCTTTCAGTGCCAAAACAACTCCACCTGGCTGATGAACTTCACATACCATCATCTGTCCTGGCAGCTATTTCGGAAACGCTGTTTGGTCACTTTCGGTCAAATGCCCGTTTTGCCCAGTGGGATTGAATCAAGCAGGTTGAGCACCCAAACACAACTAATATGGAGCTGATCACTCAAGGCGCTCAAAACTCCACAGCCAAAGACAAGTTCAGCGCCCAAGCCATTTCCCGTTGATATGGAAACCAAGTGCTCTGGAGCAAATTTATATCTCTAAGTGGATATGACAGCTATGGAAGGAAGTGTGGTGGTGAACGGCAACTGCCCGAAGCAGCAGCACAGCTCTTCCAGTGCCAAAACAACTCCACCTGGCTCATCAACTTCAAATACCATCAGCTGCCCTGGCAGCTATCTAGGAAACCCTGTTTCATCAATTCTGGTCAACTGCCCATTGGGCGCAATGTGATGGAATCAAGCATATTGCCACCCACACATAACTAACATGGAGCTGCTTACTCAAGGCGCTCAAAACTCCACAGCCAAACACAAGTTCAGCGCCCAAGCCATTTTCCGCAGCCAAAGAAATCTAGTTCTCTGGCAGCACATACGACTGTAAGTAGATATGACACATAAGGAAGATAGTGTGCTTTTGAATGTCAAATGCCCGAAGCAGCAGCACAACTCTTCCAGGTCCAAAACAACTTCGCCTGGCTCATGAGCTTCACATACCATCAGCTATCCTGGCAGCTATCTAGGAAACCGTTTTGGTCACTTCTGTTCCAATGCCCTTTGAAACCAGTGGGATGAAATCAAGCATGTTGATCACCCACACACAACTAACATCGAGGTCCTCAGTCAAGGCGCTCAAAACTCCACAGTCAAAGACAAGTTCAGCGCCCAAGCCATTTGCCGTTGCCATGAAATCCAAGTGCTCTGGCAGCACATATGTATGTAAGTGGATATGACACCTAAGGAAGGTAGTATGGTGGTGAATGGCCAATGCCCGAAGCAGCAGCACAGCTCTTGCAGTGCCAAAACAACTCCGCCTGGCTCATGAACTTCACATACCATCAACTGTCCTGGCAGCTATCTAGGAAACCATGTTTGGCCTCTTGCAGTCCAAATGCCCATTTAGCCCAGTGTGATTTAAACAAGCAGGACAATCACACACACACAATTAACAAGGAGCTTCTCAATCAAGGCGCTCAAATCTCCACAGCCAAAGACAAGTTCAGCGCACAAGAAATTTCCCGTTGCCATGGAAACCAAGTGCTCTGGCAGCACATATTTCTGAAAGTGGATATGACACCTAAGGAAGGTAGTGTGGTGGTAAATTGCAACTGCCCGAAGCAGCAGCACAGCTCTTCCAGTGCAAAAACAACTCCACCTGGCTCATCAACTTCACATACCATCAGCTGACCTGGCAGCTATCTAGGAAATCGTGTTTCGTCAATTCTGGTCAAATGCCCTTTGGGCGCAATGTGATGGAATCAAGCAGCTTGAGCACCCACACATAACTAACACGGAGCTGCTCACTCAAGGCGCTCAGAACTCCACAGAAAAAGACAAGTTCATCGAACAAGCCATTTCCTGTTGCCATGGAAACCAAGTGTTCCGGCAGCACATATGTGTATAAGTAAATATGACACCTATGGAAGGTGGTGTTTGGTAGTGAATTGCCACTGCCTGCAGCAGCACAGCTCTTCCAGTGTGAAAAAAACTCCACCTGGCTTATGAACTTCAGATACCATCAGCTGTCCTGGCAGCTATCTAGGAAACCTTGTTTGGACACTTCTGGTCCAATGCCCATTGAGCCCAGTGGGATGGAATCAAGCATGTTGAACACCCACACACAACTAACATGGAGCTCCTCACTCAAGGCGCTCAAAACTTCACAGCCAAACACAAGTTCAGCGCCCAAGCCATTTCCTGTTGCCATGGAAACCACGTGCTCTGGCAGCACATATTTCTGAAAGTGGATATGACACCTAGGGAAGTTAGTGTGGTGGTGAATGGCCACTGCCCGAAGCAGCAGCACAGCTTTTCCAGTGCCAAAACAACTCCACCTTGTTGGCAACACCCGCGTCGCCACATACCCCGAGCAGAGCGGAGTGACTAGGGTTACAAAAAAGACAATACGCAGAGAGACAAAACAAGACAACACGCTGTACACCAAATGCCGATCGATGACAGATTGATCTTTATTGCAACTCCAGGCTTTCTTTTATACTCTCCCTAGCTCCTCCCCATGTTTATCCAGTCCTCAAGTGGCCACTCTAAATCCTCGAGTTCCTCCCAGTAGTGGCCACCCTAAATCCCTTGAGTTCCTCCCAGTGTTTATCCAATCCCTTTGCAGATAACTTGACAAATAGGAAGCAGGAACTTGCGGTTAAGCCAGTGGCTAGATGTATCAGGCCAAAATTGCCCATCCTGTTACCCTGTGAGAAACAAGCTAAGCTGTGGAGTTAATCCTTGGGAGACTGGGGACTGCATGTCCCCCCTTTTTTGTTTTTTTTTAATGAACGCCTGTCTTAGGTTGTCCAGCAGTCAGTTGACGCCTTACCCGTCATGGGAAGCCCCACCTGGGGAATCCCTGTCTTAGGTGGTCATCAGCTCTGCCAGATCTTACCCGTCTCTGGCTGCCCATCACACCATGTTCAGCACTAGGGTTTTCCACACCTAAAGCCATCATGGTTTGTCAAATAATGACCTGCTCCCAGGCTTGTTGCCTGCATAGGCGTCAAAGAAGTGTAAACAGTACTGCAATCATGGCTATGACCATCAGCCCCATGGCCAAGATTCCGCTTTGTTCCTAAAACATCCATGCTGCCAGCTAAATGCCATTTCACAGGGGTAACACAGATATGATGGTAAATCAGGGAGCAGCTGGAGATCTGCGTTTCCCATGGGCAGGATACCAGGAAGTTGCACCACTGCTGTCAGGGTCTCCTATCCTGCAAGAACATCATTAGGAGTGGGATCATACTGAGTTTGAGCCAAGGAGATTTGCCATGTAAGTCTCTCAGGAACCCATCTAGGTGTTTCTTCATCCTGGGGAAAAACACAAACGGAGCCTCGCCCCCACGTTAGTACTGGATCTGGTCCTCGACATTTATTTGTGGCCAGATCTTTCCATTTTACTTGGCCTTTATTCTCATTAGCAGGGCGAAGCCAATGGCACTCTGCAGGAGCTACATCATTAGTGACAGTTAAAAAATTTAGCACATAGATGGCAGATGCCAGTAAGGAATGGGGTGAGCTGCAATGCTCGGCCACATCCCCCTTCTTTATTTTTTCTAGATAAACTTTAAGGGTGCGGTTGGCACGTTCAACAATGGCTTGACCCTGAGGATTATAAGGGATGCCTGTTTTGTGAGTTATATTAAAATATAGGCAAAGGCCTGTAAACAATGGGCTTCATTTAATTTCTCTCAAGCTGTTCCTTTACCAATTCAATTGCAGCCTCTAATTTTTAACCCTGTCACAGACTGGTTGGGGGTCACCTTGAAGATGTCTGCCCAAACCTTTTCCAGGAAAATATCCCTGTCTATTAAGCATATTTGGCACAGGCTGAGAGGTCAATCCAACATTCATGGCACTCAACAAATCTCGTCCCCACAGGTTGATGGGAATATGTGGTGAGACATACGGCTGGAAAACTCCTGAATGCCCCTCTTGATCCTTCCACCTTAACAACCTGGCACTTTTCTGTGGCTGAGAAGTTCCTATCCCTTGGAGAACGGTTGGGGTGGCCTCTAATGGCCAGGAACTTGGCCACTGTGCCTGGGATATAACTGTACTGTCAGTCCCGGTATCAAGTAAACCTGTGAATTTTCTCCCTTCTATCTCTAACTGTAAGGTGGGTCATGTTTGCATGTCGGAGATCCAACATGCTAAGGGGCCAGAATGTCCAAATCCTCCTTGTCTATCTCTCTTAAGAATGGGGTTGTCAGTTGGAACCTTGGGGATCAAGATCAGCTGGGCAAATCTAGCTCCTGGTGGAATGATTATAGTGCCTTTGGCTGATTCTGCCATGACTTCTATTTCTGCGGGAGTATCCTCATCTATCACTCCTGGGAGTACTCTGATTCCATGCATAGTAGCACTACTTCTTCCTAGGATCAGGCCCAAGGTATTCTTAGGCAAGAGGCCCCTGACTCCTGTTTTTATCCGTTGGGGCCCCAGGAGCGGGGTCAATACCTCTCCAGAGGTGGCACAGAGGTCCAGTCCTGCGCAACCTGGTGTTGCTCTGAGGAGGGTTGAAATGTCGGTGTTCCTCGCCATGGGAAAGGGACTCTGAAAGGAGTCTGCGCTGTTCCAGAAGTTACAGGTGTCTGCTGGGCTCCGTACACCTGAGGTTGGGGGGCCTGGGGTGGGCGCCTGACCCCGTTTCCCGATAGGGGATTGCCTTGGGCATCATATCTGGACCTACAATCACTGCTCCAATGATAGCCTTTATGGCATCTTGGACAAAGATTTGGGGCCTGCAAGGATTGCGGGGATGATCTTCCTTGTCGCAGAATTTTGGGGCACTGTTTTTTAAAATGTCCAGGCTGTCCACATCTGAAACAGGTTTTGGGAGTCGCTCTAGGGCGGGGCTGAGGGTGTTGAACAGCGGCTGCTATCACTTGCCCAAGGGCATGGGTGGAGTCAATATGTCTGCAAATTTTAAGATAATCATGCAGGGACTTATCTCTGTGGGACATGAGAGCATCCTGGCAATATTTATTAGCATTCTCAAAGGCTATATGCTTAATTACTGGCATTGCTGGTTCCACGTTACCAAAGATCTTAGTAGCAACCTGCATAATACGGTCCACAAATTCTTGAAAAGGTTCTGTAGGGCCTTGCAAGACCTTGGAAAGCTGGTCTCCTGTATTAGCATTAGGTAAGGCCTTCCAGGCTCCAAGAGCTGCATTTGCTATCTGTGCATAAACTCCTAAATCATAATTAACTTGTTGTTGGATGCCCTCAAAAGGTCCAGTGCCAGTAAGCATTTCAAGGCTTCGATCTGCATGTCCCCCAGCTGCGTTCTGCTCAGCAAAAAATCTGCACCTATCTTGAAAGTCCCCTCTCCATAGGAGAAAGTCGCCACCATCGAGAGCCGAACGGCACAATCGCATCCAATCACTAGGAGTAAGATTCAAACTCAAAAAGGATTCTATGAGTGCAAGAGTAAAGGGTGCCTGGGCACCATAATCTTTAACAGCCTGCTTTACATTTTTCAGGTCTTTAAATTGAAGGGGCTGATGCCCCCGGCGAGGGGCACCTCCTCGAACTGAGACCTCTATTACAGGGAAGCATCGAACCCCACCCATAGGCTGATCAGTGAGGCCATCACTCCATGGCCGCGTGGGGTAATTATTGCGTGAATGGCCCGTGGCTTCCTCCTCAAGAGAAGCGGTAGGGGTCACAAAATTAGGGGCATACGGTAGTGGTCTTGAACTGGACAATTTGCCAGAGGAACGTGCACCTATTCCTGCTTTCTTTAACTTTCTTTTAATGGCCCTAATTTCCCGCTTTAAGAAAACCTTCTCTTTATCCTTAATTTTCCGCTTTAAGAAAACCTCCTCATCTCGTTTGTCCTCACTCTCTTCCGAGGAAGAGGCCTCGCTCTCATCTGAAGAAGAGGCTTCACTCTCCTCTAAAGAAGAGACCTCACTCTCCTCTAAATAAGAGGTCTCACTCGGGGTGGTCTCACTCGAGGCCGCCTCATTCCAGGCTTCCAAGGACCGTAGAACTTCCCACCCCTGGATTGCTTCAAAAGTAGTCTGTACTTCTCCTAACTGTCTCTCAACTTTCACTTTATCAGTAAATAATGAATCACGGACTAAGCACCACAAAGAAAAGTTAACAATGGGGAAATTATCTGGGTCTTTTTGTAAACAGGATTGTAAATTGGCCTTAACCTGTTCCCAATCAGGAATATTCAAGATGCCTGAAACAATAAACCAAGGACTGCTAGGTTGAATGGCTTTAACAAAATTTCTAATCATTTTAAATTTAACTGGCATCCCCAGCTGATGCAGAAGTTCTTCAAGCTCGGTGGCCAATTTATCCCGGGAGAAGGCAGAACCCATTTTATAGTCCTTTTCACCGGATAAATTAAACACCAAGACCTAACTATACTTCAAAATAAATCTAAAACCTGACTATACTTCAAAATAAAACAAAAACTTATAAAATAAATCTAAAACCTAGTTATATTTCAAAATAAGTCTAAAACCTAACTGTACTTCAAAATAAAACTAAAACTCGAATATATTTCAAAATGAAACTCCCTCTCCTACCAGTTTAAGAGAGACTTACAATACGTCCCACTTACCAAAATCAGCTGGCCAGCCTCCCGGGACGACCCTTCGTCGTATCCTCTTTCTCAATCTCGGTGAGACCTCCAGATGTGGGCAACGCCCATGTCGGCACGTAACCCAAGCCGAGCGGAGGGACTAGAGTTACAAAAAACACAATACGCAGAGACACAACACAAGACAACACACAGTACACCGAATACCGATCGATGACAGAGTGATCATTATTGCAACTCCAGGCTTTCTTTAATACTCTCCCTATCTCCTTACAGTGTTTATCCAGTCCTCAAGTGGCCACCCTAAATCCTCGAGTTCCTCCCAGTAGTAGCCACGCTAAATCCCTTGAGTTCCTACCAGTGTTAATAAAATCCTCTAGTGGCCACCATAAATCCCTTAGGTTCCACCCAGTGTTTATCCAATCCCGTGGCAGATAACTTGACAAATAGGAAGCAGGAATTTGCGGTTAAGCCAGTGGCTAGATATATCAGGCCAAAATTGCCCATCCTGCTACCCTCTGAGAAACAAGCTAAGCTGTGCAGTTAATCCTTGTGAAACTGGGGCCTGCACACCTGGCTCATCAACTTCACATACCATCAGCTGTCCTGGCAGCTATCTAGGAAACCCTGTTTGGTCCCTTGAGGTCCAAATTCCAATGGAGCACAGTGTGATTTAAACAAGCAGGATGATCACACACACAAAACTAACATGTAGCTCCTCACTCAAGGCGCTCAAAACTCCATTGCCAAAGACAAGTTCAGCACCTAAGCCATTTCTGCCGAAATGGAAAACAAGTGCTCTGGCAGCAAATATGTGGAACAGAGGATATGACACTTAAGGAAGGTAGTGTGGTGGTGAATGGCCACTGATCAAAGCAGCAGCACAGCTCTTCCAGTGCCAAAACAACTCCACCTGGCTCATGAACTTCACATACCATCAGCTGTCCAGGCAGCTATCTAGGAAACCCTGTTTGGTCACTTGCGCTCCAATACTGATTGAGCCCAGTGGGATGGAATCAAGGAGGTTGAGCACTCAAACAAACTATTATGTAGCTCCTCACGCAAGGCGCTCAAAACTCCACAGTCAAAGACAAGTTCATCGCACAAGCCATTTCCCGTTGCCATGGAAACCAAGTGCTCTGGCAGCATATATGTCTCTAAGTGGATATGACAGCCAGGGAAGGTAGTGTGGAGGTGAATTTAAACTGTCCGAAGCAGCAGCACAGCTCTTCCAGTGTCAAAACAACTCCACCTGGCTCAAGAATGTCACATACCATCACCTGTCCTGGCAGCAATCAAGGAAACCCTGTTTGGAACTTCTGCTCCAAATGCCCATGGAGCCCAGGATGATTTAAACAAACAGGATGATCACACACACACAACTAACATGCAGCTCCTCACTCAAGGCGCTCAAAACTCCACAGCCAAAATAAGTTCAGAGCCCAAGCGATTTCTTTTTGCCATGAAAACCAGTGTTCTGACAGCACATAAGTGGAACAGTGAATGTAACACATAGAGAACACAGTGTGGTGGTCAATGGCAACTGCCCGAAGCAGCAGCACAACTCTTCCACTCCTAAACAACTCCACCTGGCTCATGAACTTCACATACCATCAGCTGTCCTGGCAGCTATCTAGGAAACCCTGTTTGGTCACTAGCGCTCCAATGCCGATTTAGCCCAGTGGGATGGAATCAAGCAGATTGAGAACCCACACAAACTTAACATGGAGCTCCTCACTCAAGGCGATCGAAATTCCACAGCCAAAGACAAGATCATCGCCCAAGCAATTTCCCGCTGCCATGGAAACCAAGTACTCTGGCAGCACATGTGTAGAACAGTGGATGTGAAATATAGAGAACACAGTTGGTGGTGAATGGCAAATGCCGGAAGCAGCAGCACATCTCTTCCAGTACCAAAACAACTCCACCTGGCTCAACAACATCACATACCTTCAGCTGTCCTGGCAGCTATCAAGGAAACCCTGTTTGGTCACTTGTGGTCCAATGCCTGTTCATTTCAGTGCGATGGAATCCAGCAACTTGAGCACGCACACACAATTATCATGGAGCTCCTCACTCAAGGCGCTCTAAACTCCACAGCCAAAGACAAGTTAGGCCCCCAAGACATTTCCTGTTGCCATGAAAACCAAGTGCTCTGGCAGCATATATGTCTCTAAGTGGATATGACACCTAGGGAAGGTAGTGTGGTGGTGAATGGACAAGGCCCGAAGCAGCAGCACAGTTCTTCCAGTGCCAAAACAACTCCATCTGTCTCATCAACTTCACATACCATCAGCTGTCATGGCAGCTATCTAGGAAACCCTGTTTGGTCACTTTTGGTCCAATTCCCATTGAGCCCAGTGGGATGGAATCAAGCATTTTGAGCACACACACAAAACTAACATGGAGCTGCTCATTGATGGCGGTCAAAACTCCACAGCCAAAGACAAGTTCATTGTCCAAGGCATTTTCCGTTGCCATGGAAACCAAGCTCTGGCAGCACATATTTCTGAAAGTGGATATGACACCTAAGGAACATAGTATGGTGGTGAATGGCCACTGCCCGAAGCAGCAACTCAGCTCTCCCTGTGCCAAAACAACTCCACCTGGCTCATGAACTTCACATACCTTCAGCTGTCCTGGAAGCTATCTAGAAAAGCCTGCTTGGTCACTTCTGCTCCAAATTCCATAGAGCCCAGTTGGATGGAATCAAGCACGTTGAGCACCCACACAAAACTCACATGGAGCTCCTCACTAAGGGCACTCAAAACTCCACAGCCAAAGACAAGTTCAGCGCTCAAGCCATTTCCCATTGCCATGGAAACCAAGTGCTCTGCCAGCACATAGGTGGAATACTGATTGTGACACCAAGAGAATGTAGTTTCTCTGAAGAATGACAACTGCCCGAAACAGCAGCATAGCTCTTAAAGTGCAAAAACAACTCCACCTGGCTCATGAACTTCACATACCATCAGCTGTCCAGGCAGCTATCTAGGAAAACCTCTTTGGTCACTTCTGGTCCAATGCCCATGGAGCCCAGTGGGAGGGAATCAAGCATGTTGAGCACTCAAACACAACTAATATGTAGCTCCTCATTCAAGGTGCTCAAAGCTTCACAGCCAAAGACAAGTGCAGCGCCCAAGCCATTTCACGTTGCCATGGAAACCAAGTCCTCTGGCAGGATATATGTCTCTAAGAGGATATGACACCTAGGGAAGGTAATGTGGTGGTGAATGGCAACTGGCCGAACAGGCAGCAAAGCTCTGCCAGTGTCAAAACAACCCTACCTTCCTCATGAACTTCACATACCATCAGCTGTCCAGGCAGCTATCTAGGAAAACCTCTTTGGTCACTTCTGGTCCAATGCCCATGGAGCCCAGTGGGATGGAATCAAGCATGTTGAGCACTCAAACACAACTAATATGTAGCTCCTCATTCAAGGTGCTCAAAGCTTCACAGCCAAAGACAAGTGCAGCGCCCAAGCCACTTCACGTTGCCATGGAAACCAAGTCCTCTGGCAGGATATATGTCTCTAAGTGGATATGACACCTAGGGAAGGTAATGTGGTGGTGAATGGCCACTGGCCGAACAGGCAGCAAAGCTCTGCCAGTATCAAAACAACCCCACCTTCCTCATGAACTTCACATACCATCAGCTGTCGTGGCAGGTATCAAGGAAACCCTGTTTGAATACTTGTGGTCCAACGCCAATTGAGCCAAGTGTGATAGAAATAAGCAGGTTGAGCATCCACACACAACTCACATGCAGGATGATCACACACAAAAAACTAACATGGAGCTCTTCACTCAAGGCGCTCAAAACTCCACAGCAAAAGACAAGTTTAGCACCCAAGCCATTTCCTGTTCCCAGGGAAACCAAGTGCTCTGGCAGCACATATATCTGTAAGTGGTTATGACACCTATTGAAGGTAGGTTGTCTGAAGAATGACAACTGCCCGAAGCAGCAGCACAGCTCTTCCAGTGCCAAAACAACTCCACCGGGCTCATGAACTTCACATACCATCAGCTGTCCTGGCAGCTATCTAGGAAACCCTGCTTGGTCACTAGCGCTTCAATGCCCATTAAACCCTGAGTGATGGAATCAAGCATATTGAGCACCCACAGAAAACTAACATACACATGCTCACTCAAGGCGCTCAAAATTCCGCAGCCTAAGATAAGTTCAGCGCCCAAGCCATTTCCAGTTGCCATGGAAACCAAGTGCTCAGGCAGCATATTTATGGAACAGTGGATATGAAACCTAAGGATGGTAGCGTGGTGGTGAATTTCAACTGTCCAAAGCAGCAGCACAACTCTTCCCCTGCCAAAACACCTTCACCTGGCTCATGAACTTCACATACCATCAGCTGTCCTGGTAGCTATCTAGGAAACCCTGTTTGGTCACTTGCAGTCCAATGCCCATTGGGACCAGTGTGATGGAATCAAGCATGTTGAGCACTCAAACACAACAAATGTGTAGCTCCTCACTCAAGACACTCAAAACTCCTCAGCCAAAAACAAGTTCAGCGCCCAAACCATTTCCCGTTGCCATGGAAACCAAGAGCTCTGGCACCGCATATGTTTATAAGGATAGGACACCTGAGGAAGGAACTGTAGTGGTGAATGACAACTGCCCGAAGCAGCAGCACAGATCTGGCATGCCAAAACTACTCCACATGGCTCATGAACTTCTCATACCATCAGCTGTCCTGGCACCTATCTAGGAAACCATGTTTGGTCACTAGCGGTCCAATGCCCCTGGAGCCCAGGGCGATGGATTCAAACCGCTTGAGCACCCAAACAAAACTAATATGGAGTTCCTCACTCAAGGTGCTGAAAACACCACAGCCAATGACAAGTCCATCGCTTAGAGCCATTTCCCGTTGCCATGGAAACCAAGTGCTCTGGCAGCACATATGTGGAACACTGAATGTGTCACCTATGAAAGATAGTGTGGTTGTGAAAGGCCACTGCCCGAAGCAACAGCATAGCTCTTCCCGTGCCAAAACAACTCCACCTGGCTCATCAATTTCACATACCATCAGCTGTCCTGGCAGCCTTCTAGGAAACCCTATTTGGTCACTTCCGCTGCAATGCCCATGGAGCCCAGTGTGATTTAAACAAACAGGATGATTACACACACAAAATTAACATGGAGCTCCTCACTCAAGGCGCTAAAAATTTCACAGCAAAAGGCAAATTTAGTGCCCAAGCCATTTCCCGTTGCCATGGAAACCAAGTGCTCCGGCAGCACATATATTTGTAAGTGGTTATGACACCTATGGAAGGTAGGTTCTCTGAAGAATGACAACTGCCCGAAGCAGCAGCACAGCTCTTCCAGAGCCAAAACAACTCCACCTGGCTCATGAACTTCACATACCATCAGATGTCCTGACAGCTATCTGGGAAACCCTGCTTGGTCACTTGTGGTCAAAGCCAAGAGACAAGTGAGATGGAATCAAGCATGTTGAGCACCCAAACACAACTAACATGGAGCTGCTCACTCAAGGCACTCAAAACTCCACAGACAAGGACAAGTTCAGCGCCCAAGCCATTTCCCGTTGCCATGGAAACCAAGTGCTCTGACACCACATACGTGGAACATTGGATAGAACACCTAAGGAAGGTAGTGTGGTGGTGAATTTCAACTATCCGAAGCAGCAGAATAGCTCTTCTAGTGCCCAAACAACTCCACCTGGCTCATCAAATTCACATACCATTAGCTGTCCTGGCAGCAATGTTTGGACACTTCCGCTCCAATGCCCATTTGGCCCAGTGTGATGGAATCAAGCATTTTGAGCACCCAAACAAAACTAACATGGAGCTGCCCCACTCAAGGCGCTCTAAACTCCACAGCCAAAGACAAGTTCAGCACCTAGGCCTTTTCTCATTGCCATGGAATCCAAGAGCTCTGGCAGCACATATGTGTGAATGTGGATATAACACCTGAGGAAGGTAGTGTGGTGGTGAATGGCCAATGCCCGAAGCAGCAGCACAGCTCTTCCAGTGCCAAAACAACTCCACCTGGCTCATCAACTTCACAAACCATCAGCTGTCCTGGCAGCTATCCAGGGAACCCTGTTTGGTCATTTCCGGTCAAATGCCCGTGGGGCCCAGTGAGATGGAATCAAGCACTTTGAGCACCGAAACAAAACTAACATGGAGCTGTTCACTCAAGGCACTCAAAACTCCACAGCCAAAGAAAAGTTCAGCGCCCAAGCCATTTCCTATTGCCATGGAAACCAAGTGCTCTGGCAGCACATATTTGGAAAAGTGGAAATGACACCTAAGGAAGGTAGTGTGGTGGTGAATGGCAATTGCCCAAAGCAGCAGCACAGTTCTTCCTGTGCCAAAACAACTCCACCTGGCTCTTCAACTTCAAATAATATCAACGGTCCTGTCCGCTATCAAGGAAACATTGTTTGGTCATTTCTGGACCAATGCCCTTTGAGCCCATTGGAATGGAATTAAGCATGTTGAGCATCGAAACAAAACCTAACATGGAGCTCCTCACTCAAGGCGCTAAAAATTCCACAGCAAAAGACAACTTCAGCGCCCACACCATTTCCCGTTGCCATGGAAACCAAGTGCTCTGGCAGCACATATGTGGAACACTGAATGTGACACCACTGGAAGCTAGTGTGGTGGTGAATAGCCAATGCCCGAACAGCAGCAGAGCTCTTCCAGTGCCAAAACAACTCCACCTTGCTCATGAACTTCACATACCATCAGCTGTCCTGGCAGCTATCTAGGAAACCCTATTTGGTCACTTCCACTACAATGCCCATGGAGCCCAGGGTGATTTAAACAAGCAGGATGATCACACACACAAAGTTAACATGGAGGTCCTCCCTCAAGGTTCTCAAAACTCCACAGCCAAAGACAAGTTCAGCGCCCAAGCCATTTCCCCTTGTCATGGAAACCCAAGTGCTCTGGCAGCACATATGTGGAACAGTGGATATGAAACCTAAGGAAGGTAGTGTGGTGGTGAATTTCAATAGTTGGATGCAGCAGCACAGCTCTTCCAGTGCTAAAACAACGGCACCCGGCTCATGAACAGCACATATCATCAGCTGTCCTGGCAGCTATCTAGGAAACCCTGTTTGGTCACCTGCGCTCCAATGCCCATTGAGACCAGTGGAATGGAATCCAGCATGTTGAACACCCACACAAAACTAACATGTAGCTCCTCACTAAAGGTGAGCAAAACTCCAAAGCAAAAAATAATTTCTGCGCCCAAGCCATTTCCCCATTGCCATGGAATCCAAGAGCTCTGGCAGCACATATGTGTGAAATTGGATATGACACCCGGAAGGTAGTGTGGTGGTGAACGGCTACTTCGTGAAGCAGCAGCAGAGCTCTTCAGTGCCAAAACAACTCCACTTGGCTCATCAACTACACAAACTATCAGCTGTCCTGGCAGCTATCTAGGAAACCCTGTGTGGTACCTTGCGGTCCAAATGCCCATTGAGCCCAGTGTGATTTAAACATCCAGGATGATCACACACACACAATTAACAAGGAGCTCCTCACTCAAGCCGCTCAAAACTCCACAGCGAAAAACAAGTTCAGAGCCTAAGCCATTTCCCGTTGCCATGGAAACGAAGTGCTCTGTCAGCACATATGTGGAACAGTGGATATGACACCTAAAGAAGGAAGTGTGGTGGTAAATGGGCACTGCCCGAAGCAGCAGCACAGCTCTTCCAGTGCCAAAACAACTCCACCTGGCTCATGAACTTCACATACCATCAGCTGTCCTGGCAGCTATCTGGAAACCCTGTTTTGTCACCTGCAGTCCAATACCCATTGAGACCCAGTGGGATAGAATCAAGCATTTTGAGCACCCACACACAACTAACAAGGAGCTCCTCACTAAAGGCGCTCAATACTCCATCACCAAAGACAAGTTCAGCCCCCAAGCCATTTCCCGTTGCCATGGAAACCAAGTGCTCTGGCAGCACATGTGTGTGTCTGAAACTGGATATGACACCTATGAAAGGTAGTGTGGTGGTGAATGGCAATTGCCCGAAGCAGCAGCACAGCTCTTCCAGTGCCAAAATAACTCCACCTGGTTCATGAACTTCACATACCATCAGCTGTCCTGGCAGCTATCAAGGAAACCCTGTTTGGTCACTAGCTGTACAAATGCCCGCTGGGCCCAGTGTGATTTAAACATGCAGGTTGAGCACCCAAACACAACTAACATGCAGCTCCTCACTCAATGTGCTCAAAACTCCACAGCTAAAGACCAGTTCAGCGCATAAGCCTTTTCCAGCTGCCATGGAAACCAAGCGCTCTGGCAGCACATATGTGGAACAGAGGATATGACACCTAAGGAAGGTAGTTTGTTGGTGAATGGCAACTACCCGAATCAGCAGCACAGTACTTCCAGTACCAAAACAACTCCACCTGGCTCATGAACTTCACATACCATCAGCTGTCCTGGCAGCTATCAAGGAAACCCTGTTTGGTCACTTGCGGTCCAAATACCCATGAAGTCCAGTTTGATTTAAATAAGCAGGATGATCACACACACACAACTAACATGGAGCTCCTCATTCAAGGCGCTCAAAACTCCACAGCCAAAGACAAGTTGAGCGCGCAGGCCATATCCCGCTTCCATGGAAATCAAATGCTCTGACAGCACATATGTGTGAAAGAGGATATGACACCTAGGGAAGGTAGTGTGGTGGTGAATGGTCACTAACCGAAGCAGCAACACAGCTCTTCCAGTGCCAATCAACTCCAACTGGCTCATCAACTTCACATACCATTAGCTGTCCTGGCAGCTATCTAGGAAACCCTGTTTGGACACTTCCGCTCCAATGCCCATTGGGCCCAGTGTGATGGAATCAAGCATTTCAACACCCAAACAAACCTAAAATGGAGCTGCCCCTCAAGGCGCTCAAAACTCCACAGCCAAAAACAAGTTCAGCGCCCAAGCCGTTTCCCGTTGCCATGGAAACCAAGTGCTCTGGCAGCACATATGTGGAACACTGAATTTGACACCTAAGGAAGGTAGTGTGGTGGTGAATGGCCACTGCCCGAAGCAGCAGCACAGCTCTTCCAGTGCCGAAACAACTCCACCTGCCTCATGAACTTCACATACCATCAACTGTCCTGGCAGCTATCTAGGAAACCCTGTTTTGTCACTTGTGCTCCAATGCCCATTGAACCCAGTAGGATGGAATCCAGCCTATTGAGAACCCATACAAAACTAACATGTTGTTCCTGACTGAAGGCGCTCAAAACTCCACAGCCAAAGACAAGTTCAGCGCCCTGGCCATGAACTTCACATACCATCAGCTGTCCTGGCAGCTATCAAGGAAACTCTGTTTGGTCACATGCGCTCCAATGTCCATTGAAACCAGTGTGTTGAAATCAAGCAGCTTGAGCACCCAGACAAAACTAACAATGAGCTCCTCACTCAAGGAACTCAAAACTCTGCAGCCAGTGACCGGTGGCGTAGCCTAGCGGCTAAAGTCCTCGCCTTGAAAGCCCCGGGATCCCATATGGGCGCCGGTTCTAATCCTGGCAGCTCCACTTCCCATCCAGCTCCCTGCTTGTGGCCTGGGAAAGCAGTTGAGGACGGCCGAATGCATTGGGACACTGCACCCGTGTGGGAGACCCAGAAGAGGTTCCAGGTTCCCGGCTTCGGATCGGCGCACATCGGCCCGTTGCGGCTCACTTGGGGAGTGAATCATCGGATGGAAGATCTTCCTCTCTGTCTCTCCTCTGTATATATCTGGCTGTAATAAAATGAATAAATCTTTAAAAAAAAAAAAACTCTACATCCAAAGAAAAGTTGAGCGCCCAAGGCATTTCCCGTTGCCATGGAAACCAAGTGCTCTAGCAGCACATAAATCTGTAAGTGCATATAACACCTAAGGAAGAAAGTGTAGTGGTAAATGGCCACTGACCGAAGCAGCAGCACAGCTCCTTCACTGCCAAAACAACTCCACCTGCCTCATGATCCTCACATACCATCAACTGTCCTGCAAGCTATCTAGGAAACCCTGTTTGGTCAGTTCCGCTCCTTTGCCCATTAAGCCCAGTGGGATGGAATCAAGCATATTGAGCACCCACACAAAATTAACATGTTGCTCCTGACTCAAGTCGCTCAAATCTCCACAGCCAAAGACAAGTTAAGCGCTCAATCCATTTCCCGTTGCCAAGGAAACCAAGTGCTCTTGCAGCACATATTTCTGAAAGTGGATTTGAAACCTAAGGAAGGTAGTGTGGTTGTGAATGGCCACTGCCCGAAGCAGCAGCACAGCTCTTCCAGTGCCAAACAACTCCACCTAGCTCATGAACTTCACATACCATCAGCTGTCCTGGCAGCTATCTAGGAAACCCTACTTGGTCACTTTCACTGCAATGCCCATGGAGCCCAGTGTGATTTAAAAAAGCAGGATGATCACACACACAAAGCTAACATGGAGGTCCTCACTCAAGGTTCTCAAAGCTAAACAGCCAAAGACAAGTTCAGCGCCTAAGCAATTTCCCGTTGCCATGGAAACCCAGTGTTCTCTCAGCACATATAATATAAGTGGTTATGACACCTAGGGAAGGTAGGTTCTCTGAAGAATGACCACTGCCCGAACAGCAGCTCAGCACTTCCAGTGCCAAAGCAACTCCACCTGGCTCATGAATTTCACATACCATCAGCTGTCCTGGCAGCTATGTAGGAAACCCTGTTTAGTCACTTTAGATCAAATGCCCATGGAGACCAATGTGATGGAATCAAGCATGTTGAGCCCCAAACACAACTAACATAGAGCTCCTCATTCAAGGTGCTCAAAATTCCACAGCCAAGGACAAGGTCAGCGCTCAAGCCATTTCCCGTTGCCATGGACCCAAGCGCTCTGGCAGCACATGTGTGTGTAAATGGATATGAAACATATACAAGGTAGTGTGGTGGTGAATGGCCAATGCCCGAAGAGGCAGCACAGCTCTTCCAGTGCCAAAACAACTCCACCTGGCTCATCAACTTCACATACCATCAGCTGCCCTGGCAGCTATCTAGGAAACCCTGTTTGGTCACTAGCGGTCAAATGCACATTGGGCGCATTGTGATGGAATCAAGCATGTTAAGCATCCACACAAAACCAACATGGAGCTGCTCATTCAAGGCACTCAAAACTCCACAGCCAAAGACAAGTTCAGCTCCTAAGACATTTCCAATTGCCATGGAAACCAAGTGCTCTGGCGGCACATATGTGGAACAGTGGATATACCACCAATGGAAGGAAGTGTGGTGGTGAATGGCAACTGCCCAAAGCAGCAGAACAGCTTCCAGTGCCAAAACAACTCCACCTGCCTCATGAACTTCACATACCATCAGCTGTCCTGGCAGCTATTTAGGAAACCCTATTTGGTCATTTCCGGTCAAAACCCCGTTGAGCCCAGTGTGATGGAATCATGCATATTGAGCACCAGAACAAAACTAACATGGAGCTCCTCACTCAAGGCGCTCAAAACTCAACAGCCAAAGACAAGTTCCGCGCCCGAGCCATTTCACGCCGCCATGGAAACCAAGAGCTCTGTCAGCACATATGTGGAACAGTGTATGTGACAAATGGAGAACACAGTGTGGTGGTGAATTTCAACTGCCCGAAGCAGCAGCACAGCTCTTCCAGTCGCAAAACAACTCCACCTGGCTCATCAACTTAACATACCATCAGCTGTCCTGGCAGCTATCTAGGAAACCCTGTTTGGACACTTCCGATCCAATGCCCATGGAGCCCAATGTGCTGGAATCAAGCATATTGAGCACCCAAACAAAACTAAAGTGTAGCTCCTCACTCAAGGCGCTCAAAACTCCACAGCCAAATGCAAGTTCAGCGTCCAAGCCATTTCCCGTTGCCATGGAAAACAAGTGCACTGACAGCACATATGTAGAACAGTGGATGTGACACATAGAGAACAGAGCGGTGGTGAATGGCCACTACCCAAAGCAGCAGCACAGCTCTTCCAGTGCCGAAACAACTCCACCTGGCTCATGAACTTCACATACCATCAGCTGTCCTGGCAGCTATCTAGGAAACCCTATTTGGTCACTTCCGCGCCAATGCCCATGGAGTCCAGTCTGATTTAAACAAGCAGGATGATCGCAAACACACAACTAACATGGGGCTCCTCACTCAAATCGCTAAAACTTCACAGCCAAAGACAAGTCCATCGCCCAAGCCATTTCCTGCTGCCATTTAAACCCAGGGCGCTGGCAGCACAAATTTGGAACAGTGGATATCACACCTAAGGCAGTTAGTTTGGTGGTGAATGGCCACTGCCCGAAGCAGCAGCACAGCTCTTCCAGTGCCAAAACAACTCCACTTGGGTCATCAACGTCACATAAAATCAGCTGTCCTGGCAGCTATTAAGAAAACCCTCTTTGGTCACTTCCGCTCCAAAACCCATTGAGCCCAGTGTGATGGAATCAAGCATGTTGAGCACCAAAACACAACAAACATGGAACTGCTCAATCAAGGCGCTCAAAACTCCACAGCCAAAGACTAGTTCAGCGAACAAGCCATTTCCCGTTCCCATGGAAACCAAGTGCTTTGTCAGCACATATGTGTGATCGTTGATATGACACCTAAGGAAGATAGTGCAGTGGTGAATATTCACTGCCCGAAGCAGCAGGACAGCTCTTCCAGTGCCAAAACAACTCTACCTGGCTCATGAACTTCATATACCATCAGCTGTCCTGGCAGCTATCTAGGAAACCCTGTTTGGTCACTTCTGGTCAAATGCCCGTTGGGACCAGTGTGAAGGAATCAAGCAGCTTGAGCACCCAAACAAAACTAACATGGACCTGCTCACTCAAGGCGCTCAAAACTCCATCACCAAAGACAAGTTCAGAGCCCAAGCCATTTCACGCTGCCATGGAAACCCAGTGCTCTGGCAGCACATACAACTGTAAGTGGATATGACACCTAAGGAAGGTAGTGTGATGGTGAATGGCCACTGCACGAAGCAGCAGCACAACTCATCCAGGGCCAAAACAACTCCACCTGGCTCATCAACTTCACATACCATCAGCTGTCCTGGCAGCTATCTAGAAAATCCTGTTTGGTCACCTGCGCTCCAATGCCCATTGAGACAAGTGTAATGGAATCCAGCATGTTGAACACCCTCACAAAACTAACATGTAGCTCCTCACTAAATGTGCGCAAAACTCCACAGCAAAAAATAATTTCTGCGCCCAAGCCATTTCCCCGTTGCCCATTGGAAACCAAGAACTCTGGCAGCATATATGTGTGAAATTGGATATGACACCCGGGAAGGTAGTGTGGTGGTGAATGGCTACTTCATGAAGCAGCAGCAGAGCTCTTCAGTGCCAAAACAACTCCACTTGGCTCATCAACTTCACAAACGATCAGCTGTCCTGGCAGCTATCTAGGAAACCCTGTGTGGTACCTTGAGGTCCAAATGCCCATTGAGCCCAGTGTGATTTAAACATCCAGGATGATCACACACACACAATTAACAAGGAGCTCCTCACTCAAGCCGCTCAAAACTCCACAGCGAAAAACAAGTTCAGTGGCTAAGCCATTTCCCGCTGCCATGGAAACCAAGTGCTCTGTCAGCACATATGTGTGTCTGAAACTGGATATGACACCTATGGAAGGTAGTGTGGTGATGAATGGCAATTGCCCGAAGCAGCAGCACAGCTCTTCCAGTGCCAAAATAACTCCACCTGGCTCATGAACTTCACATACCATCAGCTGTCCTGGCAGCTATCAAGGAAACCCTGTTTGGTCACTAGCTGTACAAATGCCTGTAGGGCCAGTGTGATTTAAACATGCAGGTTGAGCACCCAAACACAACTAACATGCAGTTCCTCACTCAATGTGCTCAAAACTCCACAGCTAAAGACCAGTTCAGCGCATTAGCCTTTTCCAGCTGCCATGGAAACCAAGTGCTCTGGCAGCACATATGTGGAACAGAGGATATGACACCTAAGGAAGGTAGTTTGTTGGTGAATGGCAACTACCCGAATCAGCAGCACAGTTCTTCCAGTACCAAAACAACTCCATCTGGCTCACCAACTTCACATACCATCAGCTGTCCTGGCAGCTATCAAGGAAACCATGTTTGGTCACTTGCGGTCCAAATACCCATGAAGCCCAGTTTGATTTAAATAAGCAGGATGATCACACACACACAACTAACATGGAGCTCCTCATTCAAGGCGCTCAAAACTCCACAGCCAAAGACAAGTTGAGCGCGCAGGCCATATCCCGCTTCCATTGAAATCAAATGCTCTGACAGCACATATGTGTGAAAGAGGATATGACTCCTATGGAAGGTAGTGTGGTGGTGAATGGTCACTGACCGAAGCAGCAACACAGCTCTTCCAGCGCCAATCAACTCCACCTGGCTCATCAACTTCATATACCATTAGCTGTCCTGGCACCTATCTAGGAAACCCTGTTTGGTCACTTCAGATCAAATGCCCTTTGAGCCCAGTGTGATGGAATCAAGCATATTGAGCACCCAAAGAAAACTAATATGGAGGTCCTCTGTCAAGGCTCGCAAAACTCCACAGCCAAAGACAGGTTCAGCTCACAAGCCATTTACCGTTGCCATGGAAACCAAGTGCTCTGGCAGAACATATGTCTGAAACTGGATATGACACCTAAAGAAGGTAGTGTGGTGGTGAATTTCAACTGCCCGATACAGCAGCACAGCTCTTCCAGTGCGAAAACAACTCCACCTGGCTCATGAACCTCACATACCATCAGCTGTCCTGGCAGCTATCTAGGAAATCCTGTTTGGTCACTTCCAGTCCATATACCATTGTGTCCAGGGTGATGGAATCAAGCAGCTTGAGCACCCACACAAAACTAACATGTAGCTCCTCATTCAAGGCGCTCAAAACTCCACAGCCAAAGACATGTTCAGCGCCCAAGCCATATCCCGTTACCATGGAAACCAAGTGCTCTGACAGCACATATGTGTGTAAGTGGGTATGACAGCTATGGAAGGTAGTGTGGTGGTGAATGGCCACTGACCGAAGCAGCAACACAGCTCCTCCAGTGCCAAAACAACTCCAACTGGCTCATGAACTTCACATACCATCAGCTGTTCTGGCAGCTATCTAGGAAACCCTGTTTGGTCACTTCCACTCCTTATCCCATTGAGCCCAGTGGAATGGAATCAAGCATGTTGAGCACCCACACATAACTAATATTGAACTGCCCACTCAAGGCGCTCAAAACTCCATTGCCAAAGACAAGTTTAGCGCCCAAGTCATTTCCCGTTGCCATGGAAATCAAGTGCTTCTAGCAGCACATATGTTTGTAATTGGATGCGACACTTAAAGAAAGCAATTTGGTGGTGAATGGCCTCTGCCCGAAACAGCAACACAGCTCTTCTAGTGCCAAAACAACTCTACCTGGCTCATGAACTTCACCTACCATCAGCTGTCATGGCAGTTATCTAGGAAACCCTGTTTGGTCACTTAACTCCAATGCCCGTTGGCCCAGTGTGGTGGAATCAAGCAGGTTGAACACCCGCACACAACTAACATTTAGCTCCTCACTAAAGGTGCTCAAAACTTCTCCGAAAAAAACAAGTTCATCGCCAAAACCATTTTCCTTTGCCATGGAAACCAAGTGCTCTGTCAGCACATATGTCTCTAAGTGGATATGACACATAAGAAGTTAGTGTGGTGGTGAATTTCAACTGTCCGAAGCAGCACCACAGCTCTTCCAGTGCAAAAACAACTCCACCTGGCTCATGAACTTCACATACCATCAGCTGTCCTGGCAGCTATCTAGGAAACCCTGTTTTGTCACTTCCACTCCATATACCATTGGGCCCAGGGTGATGGAATCAAGCAGCATGAACACCCACAAAAAACTAACATGTAGCTCCTCACTCAAGGCGCTCAAAGCTCCACAGCCAAAGACAAGTTAAGCGTCCAAGCCATTTAGCGTTACCCTTGAAACCAAGTGCTCTGACAGCACATATGTGTGTAGGTGGATATGATACCTATGGCAGGAAGTGTGGTGGTGAATGGCCACTGACAGAAGCCGCAACACAGCTCTTCCAGTGCCAAAACAACTCCACCTGGCTCATGAACTTCACATACCATCAGCTGTTCTGGCAGCTATCTAGGAAAGCCTTTTGGTCACATATGGTCCAATGCCCTTTTTGACCATGGTGTTGGAATCAAGCATGTTGAGCACCCAAACACAACTAACATGTTGCTGCTTACACAGGGCGCTAAAAATTCCACAGCCAAAGATAAGTTCAGCGCACAAGCCATTTCCCGTTGCCATGGAAACCAAGTGCTCTGGCAGCACATATGTGTGTAAGTGGCTGTGACAGCTAAGGAAGGTAGTGTGGTGGTGAATTTCAAATTATCCGAATCAGCAGCACAGCTCTTCCAGTGTCAAAAGAACTGTACTTGGCTCATCAACTTCACATACCAAACCTGTCCTGGCAGCTATCTAGGAAACCCTGTTTGGTCACTTTCAGTCCAATGATCATTGAACCCAGTGGGATGGAATCTACCAGATGAGCACCCACTGAAATCTAACATGTTGCTGCTCACTCAAGGCGCTCAAAACTCCACTTGCAAAGACAAGTTCAGCGCCCAAAGCCATTTCCCGTTGCCATGGAAACCAAGTGCTCTGGCAGCACATACATCTGAAACGGGATTGACACCTAAAGAAGGTAGTGTGGTGGTGAATTTCAACTGTCCGAAGCAGCAGCACAGCTCTTCCAGTGCAAAAACAACCCCACCTGGCTCATGAACTTCACATACCATCAGCTGTCCTGGCAGCTATCTTCGAAACCCTGTTTTGTCACTTCCACTCCATATCCCATTAGGCACAGAGTGATGGAATCAAGCATGTTGAGCACCCACACAAAACTAATATCGAACTGCCGACTCAAGGTGCTCAAAACTCCATTGCCAAAGAAAAGTTCAGTGCCCAAGCCATTTCCCGTTGCCATGGAAACCAAGTGCTCTGGCAGCACATATGTGTGTAGGTGGATGTGACACCTATGGAAGGTAGTGTGGTGGTGAATGGCCACTGACCAAAGCAGGAACACAGCTCTTCCAGTGCAAAAACAACTCCACCTGGCTCATGAACTTCACATACCATCAGCTGTTCTGGCAGCTATCTAGGAAACCCTGTTTGATTACTTGCTGTGCAATGCCCATTGAGCCAAGTGTGATAGGACAAAGCTGTTTGAGCACCCAAACACAACTAACATGTAGCTGCCCATGCAAGGCGCTCAAAACTCCATTGCCAAAGACAAGTTTAGCGCCCAAGACATTTCCCGTTGCCATGGAAATAAGTGTTTCTGGCAGCACATATGTTTTTAATTGGATGCGACACTTAAAGAAGATAATTTGGTGGTGAATGGCCACTGACCGAAGCAGCAACTGTTAAACCCGAGGGGGCGATGGCCAGGGACCCCTCGCCCCACGACAAATGGAGCCCTCCGGCAGACACGAGACAGGAGACCAAGAGATGCAATCACGCATGAGGCAAGGTTTATTTCACACGAGCTCGTGGGCCCTCCCGCTTGATCGAGTAAGGAGTCGCGCCGAGCCGCACAAGCTGGGTCTTTTTATAGGATATGGGAAGCAGGAAGCGGGGTTACAGAAGCAGATGCATAGTTACAGGGATCCCATTGGCACCTTTAAGTCACACAAGGCTATGATTGGTACAGGAGCTGCCCTTGCTCAAAGCAGTCTTCAAGAATGACTCAATGTCTGAGAAATGGAAACTTATCTTTCTTTTGTAAAATAGAAACTTGGGAAACTGAAGCTTACTGTTCCTAGCTCTTGGAAAGCACCCAACGGCTCCTAGCTCTCTATCTTGCAAGGTCTTCTGCCGCTCCTTATCTCACAAGGTCTTCTGCCTGCCGGCATCCTATTGACCCTTTTTCTGCTGGAGCTGAATTTGGGCTCTACATTCCCCCCTTTTCTTTTGGGCATGAGGCAAATCATTGACTCAAGTTCCTTCTTGTTCTGGCCTGAGGGCTTGATACTGGTTTGTTAGTATAGAAGTCTGGATCACTGACAATCTTTCTCTCATGAACCATACTAGTCTATTGATAATATATGGCCCAATGGTTAGGAGCAAAAACAAAATGATGAGTGGTCTCAGTAGCGAAGAGATTAAGGTAGTCAGCCAGGGTGAGCGGTTAAACATTCCTTCGAACTAGCCCTGTTGGGCCTCAAATTCTCTCTGTCTCTGGTCTAGTCTTTTTCTCAGTTTATTTAATGTCTCAGTACTATGTCTCTCTGATCCGTATAAAAACAACACTTTTCTTTTAGGGCAGTGTACAATCTTTCTTTTTGAGGAGTGGTCTGCTTACGTGACTTGTCAGGTGTCCTGTCGGGTGTCACGCAGACTGTCAGGCCTGGAGTTTACACAGTTTTCAGCCAAGTCATTAGGGCAGAATCACAAAAGGCAGAGAACATTTAGGTTCTTCATTTTTCATTCATTTTTTAGTAGTTAGTTAAATATCTGATTTAATAACACTTATTAATACAATTAACAATGTATAAGCATCATTGAAAATACTAATATTTAAGCATCTTTTAGTGTTAAGATGTTACATGTATACAACACAGTTCTGTCAGGAACCGGAGACCTTAACTGCTAACTGTTAAGGGAAAGGGGACGTCGTTGTCCACTCTTGACTACTTCCTGCTGAAAATGGGCGCAGCCGAGTAACAGTAATAGTAGGGGGGGCCTATTTAACGGTTCCTGATGGAAGGTAGAAGTCATCAGGTGCTCGAGGCACAGCCTGGCACATGAAAGTCTTTTTCTTGTTGAAGTCTAGATAACAAAACATAACATCAGCTTTAATACTTGAGCTTTAGAGATTAGATGTAAGAGAATTGTTAGGTTTTAACCTTTGTTTTATTCAATTATAAAACTCTTTTTGAGCTGTATAAATAGTTGACCTAGATTAATTAGAAGGCACAGTAACAATATAAGGATTAGCATATAGCATCAGGATGTAAGTCCGCTACAGGACATGTAAATGCAAGCTGACTTTTTGGAAATTATTGCATAGGTAATGTCTACCACAGTTATTAGAGGAAGGTAGAGTTTACTTTTAATTAAACCTGGAATGCATGGCAGAACTCTGGTGGGGCCTCTTTCAGGTTGTGAAACCACTGTAGCACTAATGAGGGACACAAACCCACATTATTCTACTAAACAAGGGCCGAGGCGACCTTTATTTTAGTTTGTATACCAAGCGGAGTCTAAAAAAAAGGCTTTTTTAGATTTACAAATCACTACTTTAAAAAATCTATGAATATTAATAATATATCTTTCTAGTATAACTCCGAAGATAGAGGTCCTGCATGGGAAGTCAGTACACAGTGACTCTAACGAGTTTAACAAATTAACACTCTTATGTGTGACATCAGTGATCACCTGAGGCTCCTGACACACGATGCTTAGGCTGTGGAAGCTTCTTCAATCCACAACACTCCCAGGATTCTTTAGACAAGGCCATATACAAAGTGGAAGTTCTCTCCTCCATTGAGAGAAGAGCACAACCATCTTCGATGGCTGCTTCTTTGCACTGGGGCGTGGACCACTGAGGTTCTTCACGGAGGGACAGTCTTCGCAGCAGTGTCCTGGCTTTCCACACCTGATATGTTTGTTTTCATGCTGGCTCTTCTGTCAGACCAGAATGCCTTTGGGTTGATTCTGAGGCCACTGAGTGTTATTCAAGATTGTCAGTCTATGAGTCTGCTGTAAGAACCGTTTCCCATGTTGGAGCATTTTTAACACTACCTGACATCTAAATTATCATTGAACACTTATATATATATATACAGCCATGCATTTTACCACTTAGTTCATGGGGATCTGGCATTCCATGACGATTTGAAACTGTGCCTTTAGCAGTAAGTCTATTTGAATGCATGCAGAACTATTTAGTTGAACAGACTTTGTAGATTCTGAGAAAACAGGAACAGACATAATTCTCCAAGAACTTAATTATGCATCCATATATTATTTTCTAAAGAATTTAGCTTAACAATTTTTATTTGTGAACATTTTCATTTATAAGTCAATTAAAATAGACTTCACAGCTTTTCACATAAACGTGCACATGTATATCAGATAGCACACACATTATGAAACAAAACAGTTTTTGTAACAGTTACTTGAAAATTCTCTTAAGTGTTTTAAAGTGACTAGTTATTTAGAATTACATCTTGTTCTTAGTAATTTGAATAAACCATACCCATAGTTTACTATTAATTCTTAATTTTAATAGATATAATAGGTCTATCAGAACTTAGAAAATACAGTAGCAACAATTAGAATTATAACACACTGAATAGGTAGAGACACCTGTGTTTCATTCAGTCCTATGAAATCACCTGTAGGATTTTATACATGCTTGTACTTTTTAGGCTTAGGAGCCTAACCATCATGACTAATAATAATACAAGAGAACTTGAAAATTAACATAATCTCACATTTTACAATATTTTGCATATAATCCAAATATTCAAACCAAGTTATTACCTTTACCAAAAGAAAGATAGAGACTTTGACACACCTTCTTTTGACTTTCAGACCTCCAGAGCCCATTTGGAAATTCCAAAACAGAAGAGTTAAACCTGTTAAATATACCAAGAGGTCTTAAAGGATTTAATTAGAGATTTCTCATTATTATCGAGTAATATTTAGTCAAGCTGATTTAAGCAGTACCAGATCAATTTTTTTTACTTATAAAGTGATCATGCAGATATTTTAAATTAAATACATATCAGAAAATACTCTTGAAAACACTGTTCTTTTTAAGTTATGCAAACTTAACAAAGACAATATAGAGAACTCAAAAATTACCTAACTGGAAGGCAAAATGTATATTTCCTTAGTCAATTACCAAAAGGAAACTACAACATTAAAGACAGAAATTAATGTATAAAATCATCTCACAACTTCACCAATTAAACAGACTATCTAGGAAATGTTGTAAATAGTATTCAGAGACTATGAGTAATTATATTGCATACAAATCATACAAGATGTATCCTTTTTACATTTTTCACGGTTTCTCCATTTTTTTTCTTTAACAAACTTTATTCTGCAAATGTTTTTTTTCTTTGTCTTTTCAGCGTTGCAGTCTAACACAGCCATTCTCATTTCAACTTTTCCGACTTCCCAACTCTTTTTTAACGTGCTTAAACCTTCAAGTATTTTGTCCCAACTCTTCTCTTTTTTTAGCCATTCTCCTTTTAGTTGATTTGGGAAGTTCCCTCTTTTTTTAAATGAAGGCAGAGACAAGGTCAAGGTTCTAAAGTCCCAATTTTTTCCAAAGGCCAGGCTTCAAGCATGCCTCTTCTTTTTTTTTTTTTTTTTTCTTGGGCTGATAGGCCTGGACTATCTTCTTATTTTCTGTTTTACTGAAGTCAAGGGCATTGAAGAACTTCTGACAAGAACTTTTGACTTTTGTTTCGATTCTGTTGCTTTAAAAAGGTTAAATATTTAGAAGATTATATACAATATAGACAACTTTATTATACATCCTTTAAAAACTTCTTGTTTTCCTGTAAGGCAAAATTTTAAAAACAGTACTTCTTTATAAATAAGAACACAGATAACTTATAACCTGAATCAATTTTGTGATTAAAAACATTTTGACCAATGGACATAAACATCAATACACATTCTTTTTTATCATGTAAATATCCACCACTTTATAGAACATATGAAGCAACCAACTTTGCATAATTTTATAACATTGTGAGAATATAATCCAGGTTGTTTCAAATAGGAACTGAATTATCTAAATTTTGTCTCTTAATTGAGAGTTCCATGGATCCTATGGAATTCCCAAAGTCAGGAGAACTGAGCATGCTGACAAGTAGGTCAGATCTGATCTGAGTTACAACACTAGAAACCAGTGCCAACTTTTAAGACCAAAAAGTAGCAAAGAACATTGTAAAACCCTGAGAGTTTATTACTGAAATCACTTGCCATAATATAAAAACTCAGATAAGGCACATGAACCCATTATTAATATCACTAAAATATACTACAAAAGGCACATAGGATTTTACACTCCTAGTTAGAGGCAGAGACCACCCTAGAAAAGGAACCAAAATCTCTCAGACTAGAAAGAGTTAAATTAACTGAAGAGCTTGCTCCCGCCTAGGTTTTGTTGCCTAGAAAACACACTTTGGTCAACCAGCAGTACTCCGAAGCTGTGGGAGCCTTCCCGGGCATTTAATTCAAGCCTAAAATAAAAACAGGGCTACAAACAAGGACACATAGTACACATCCAATTTAGGCCTGCAAATAACAAATTTTTACAGTAAATCAATTTTTACTTGGACCGGTTTATTTTACACACTTTTCCACACATTTATCACTCCTCTAGATTTGGATCTTTAACCTGTAAAATAATGGGTAGATGAAAAGTTCTCTCTCGTGGCCATCCGACATCGAATGATGGCCATTCAGCCGCACAAAGGGTCCTTCATTTCTTCTTTTTCACATCCACGGAGAGGCTGTGACTCCTGGCACGGACCTCACTCCAGTGATCTAGGAAGAGGCTCAGGGGAGTTGTGACCTTTTGGTCCATCTTAACACATCCACACTACTTACTTATCAAACTTTACACACTACAGGCCTTCCTCACACACACACGCACACGCAGCGTGCTTATTCACTCACACAGTGCCGGCGCCTCCACAGAACACACGGGGAGTTCAACCCCCGGACAACAAATGCACCAAAAACAACAACAACAACAACAAAAAGGAAGAAAGATGTGGCCACCACATGAAGCCCAGAGGCTTCCAATCCCACAGGGCGTCCCCCGGGGAGGAGAGAGAGAAGTCCGAAGAGTCCGTCGACTCCTTCTCTAGTCTCCCAAACAACTCCTCAGAGGCCAAACGGATACGTCAGGAAAAGAGCAAAGACCAAGTCTCACAATATCACAAAGAGATCTCCAAAAACCAAGTCTCACAAGGAGAAACAACAACAAGAGACAACAGAAAGTGATTCACTGCAGTTACAGCCTTACCTCCTGTTGGCCAGCTGTCCGTGGCTGCGGCAGAGGGTCCCCAAATCTCGGTGGCACCTCCAAATGTTAAACCCGAGGGGGCGATGGCCAGGGACCCCTCGCCCCACGACAAATGGAGCCCTCCGGCAGACACGAGACAGGAGACCAAGAGATGCAATCACGCATGAGGCAAGGTTTATTTCACACGAGCTCGTGGGCCCTCCCGCTTGATCGAGTAAGGAGTCGCGCCGAGCCGCACAAGCTGGGTCTTTTTATAGGATATGGGAAGCAGGAAGCGGGGTTACAGAAGCAGATGCATAGTAACAGGGATCCCATTGGCACCTATAAGTCACACAAGGCTATGATTGGTACAGAAGCTGCCCTTGCTCAAAGCAGTCTTCAGGAATGACTCAATGTCTGAGAAATGGAAACTTATCTTTCTTTTGTAAAATAGAAACTTGGGAAATTGAAGCTTACTGTTCCTAGCTCTTGGAAAGCACCCAATGCCTCCTAGCTCACTATCTTGCAAGGTCTTCTGCCACTCCTTATCTCACAAGGTCTTCTGCCTGCAGGCATTCTATTGACCCTTTTTCTGCTGGAGCTGAATTTGGGTTCTACACAACACAGCTCTTCAAGTGCCAAAAGAACTCCACCTGGCTCATGAACTTCACATACCATCAGCTGTTCTGGCAGGTATCTAGGAAACCCTTTTGGTCACTTCCGGTACAATGCCCTTTAAGACCATGGTGATTGAATCAAGCATGTTGAGCACCCAAACACAACTAACATGTAGCTCCTCACACAGGGCGCTCAAAACTCCATCATCAAAGACAAGTTCATCACCCAAGCCATTTCCCGTTGCCATGGAAACCAAGTGCTCTGGCAGTACATATGTCTGAAACTGATTATGACACCTAAAGAAAGTAGTGTGGTGGTGAATGGCCACTGCCCGAAGCAACAGCATCGCTCTTCCAGTGATAAAAAAACCTCCACCTGGCTCATCAACTTCACATCCCATCAGCTGTCCTGGCAGCTATTTAGGAAACCCTGTTTGGTCACTTCAACTCCAAAGCCATTGGGGCCAGTGTGATGCAATCAAGCAGCTTGAGCACCCAAAGAAAACTAATATGGATCTCCTCAATCAAGGCGCTCAAAACTCCACAGCCATCAAGTTCAGCGCACAAGCCATTTCCCGTTGCCATGGAAGCCAAGTGCTCTGACAGCACATATGTGTGTAAGTGCATATGAAACCTATGGAAGTTATTGTGGTGGTGAATGGCCACTGACCGAAGCAGAAACACAGCTCTTCCAGTGCCAAAACAACACCACCTGGCTCATGAATTTCACATACCATTAGCTGTTCTGGCAGCTATCTAGGAAACCCTCTTTGGTCACTTCCAGTCCAATGCTCTTTAAGACCATTGGGATGGAATCAAGAATGTTGAGCACCCAAATACAACTAACATTGAGCTCCGCACTCAGGGCGCTAAAAACTCCATCACCAAAGACAATTTCAGCACCCAAGCCATTTCCCTAAGCCATGAAAACCAAGTGCTCTGGCAGCACATATGTGTGTAAGTGGATATGACAACTAAGGAAGGTACTGTGGTGGTGAATGGCAACTACCCGAAGCAGCAGCACAGCTCTTCCAGTGCCAAAAAAACTCTACTTGGCTCTTAAACTTCACATACCACAGCTGTCCTGAAAGCTATCTAGGAAACCCTGTTTGGTCACTTCTGTTCAAAGGCCCACTAGGCCCAGAATGATGGAATCAAGCATGTTGAGCACCCACACCACTAACATCAAGCTGCCTACTCAAGGCGCTAAAAATTCCATAGCCAAAGACAAGTTTAGCGCCGAAGCCATTTCCGGTTGCCATGGAAACCAAGTCCTCTGGCACATATATGTCTCAAAGTGGATATGACACCTAGGGAAGGTAGTGTGGTCATGAATAGCCACTGCCCAAAGCAGCAACACAGCTCTTCAAGTGCCAAAACAACTCCACCTGGCTCATCAACTTCACATACCTTCAGCTGTCCTGGCAGCTATCTAGGAAACCCTGTTTGGCAACTTCCCGTCAAATGCCCATTGGGCCCAGTGTGATGGAATCAAGCAGCTGGAGCACCCACACAAAACTAACATGGCACTCCTCACTCAAGGCGCTCAAAACTCCACAGCCAAAGACAAGTTCAGCGACCTAGACATTTCCCCTTGCACGGAATCCAAGTGCTCTGGAAGCACGTATGTGCAAATGTGGATGTGACACCAAGGGAATATTGGTCCGAGAGTAAATGGCAGCTGCCCGAAGCAATAGCACAGCTCTTCCAGTGCCAAAACAACTCCACCTGGCTCATGAACTTCACATACCATCAGCTGTCCTGGCAGCTATCTAGCAAACCCTGTTTGGTCACTTCCGGTCCAATGACAATTCAGCCCACTGTGATGGAATCAACCAGGTTGAGCTTCCACAGACAAAACTTAAAATGGACCTGTCCACATAAGGCGAAGAAAACTCCACAGCCAAAGACAAGTTCAGCGCCAAAACCATTTCCCATTGCCATGGAAACCAAGTGCTCCTGCAGCACATATGTCTGAAACTGCATATGACACCAAAGCAGGGTAGTTTGTTTTTTAATGTCAACTGCCCGAAGCAGCAACACAGCTCTTCCAGTGCCAAAACAACTCCACCTGGCTCATCAACTTCACATACCATCAGCTGTCCTGGCAGCTATCTAGGAAACCCTGTTTGGTCGCTTGCAGTCCAAATGCCCGTTGGGTCCAGTGTGATTTAAAGAAGCAGCATGATCACACACACAAAACTAACATGGAGCTCCTCACTCAGGGAGCTCAAACTCCACAGCCAAAGACAAGTTCAGCGCCAAAGATATTTCCCGTTGCCATGGAAACCAAGTGCTCTGGCAGCACATATGTGGAACAGTGCATGTAACACACAGAAAACATTGTTTGGTGGTGAATGGCAACTGCCCGAAGCAGCAGCACAGCTCTCCCAGTGCCAAAACAACTCCACCTGGCTCATGGGCTTCACCTACCATCAGCTGTCCTGGCAGCTATCTAGGAAACCCTGTTTAGTCACTTGCGGTCTAATGCCAATTGTGCCCATTGGGATGGAATCAAGCATGTTGAGCACCCAAACAAACTAAAGACTAGCTCCTCACTCAAGGAGCTCAAAACTCCACAGCCAAAGACAAGGTCAGAGCCCAAGCCATTTCCCGTTGCCATGGAAACCAAGTGCTCTGGCAGCACATATGTGAAACAGTGGATATGACACCTATGAAAGGTAGTGTGGTGGTGAATTTCAACTGTCTGAAGCAGCAGCACAGCTCTTCCAGTGCCAAAACAACTCCACCTGGCTCATGAACTTCACATGCCATCAGCTGTCCTGGCAGCAATTTAGGTAAACCTGTTTGGTCACTTCCGGTCCAAATGCCCATTGTGCCCAGTGGGATGGAATCAAGCAGCTTGAGAACCCACACAAACCTAACAAAGAACTCCGCACACAGGCACTCAAAAATCCACCACCAAAGACAAGTTCAGCGTCCAAGCCATTTCCCGTTGCTATGGAAACCAAGCGCTCTGGCAGCATATATGTCTGTAAGTGGATATGACACCTATGGAAGTTACTGTGGTGGTGAATCGCCACTTCCGGAGGCAGCAGCACAGCTCTCTCAGTCCAAAAAGAACTCCACCTGCCTCAAGAACTTCACATACCATCAGCTGTCCTCGCAGCTATCTAGGAATCCCTGTTTGGTCACTTCCTCTCCAATGCCCATTGGGTCCAGTGTGATGGAATCAAGCATGTTGAGCACCCAAACACAAGTAAACATGTAGCTCCTTACTCAAGGCACTAAAAATTCCACAGCCAAAGACAAGTTTAGCCCCCAAGCCATTTCCGTTGCCATGGAAACCAAGTGCTCTGGCAGCACATATGTGGAACAGTGGATGTGACACATACAGAACACAGTGCGGTGGTGAATGGCAACTGCCCGAAGCAGCAGCACAGCTCTTGCAGTGCCAAAACAACACCAACTGGCTCATGAACTTCACATACCATCAGCTGTCCTGGCAGCTATCTAGGAAACCCTGTTTGGTCACTTCCGCTCCAAAGCCCATTGGGCCCAGTGGGATTGAATCAAGCAGCTTGAGCACCCACACAAAACTAACATGGAGCTGCCGACTCAAGGTACTCAAAACTCCACAGCCCAAGACAAGTTCAGCGCCCAAGACATTTCCCGTTGCACGGAAACCAAGTTCTCTGGCAGCACATATGTCTGAAACTGCATATGACACCAAGGGAAGGTGTTTTGTTGCTTAATGTCAAGTGCCCGAAGCAGCAACACAGCTCTTCCAGTGCCAAAACAACTCCACCTGGCTCATCAACTACACATACAATAACCTTCCTGTCAGCAATCTAGGAAACCCTGTTTGGCCACTTCCTGTCAAATGCCCGTTGGGCCCAGTGTGATGGAATCAAGCAGCTGGAGCACCCACACACAACTAACACGGAGCTCCTCACTCAAGGCACTCAAAACTCCACAGCCAAAGACAAGTTCAGCGCCCAAGACATTTCCCGTTGCACGGAAACCAAGTGCTCTGGCATCACGTATGTGCAACTGTGGATGTGAAACCAAGGGAATATTGGTCCGATAGTGAATGGCAACTGCCCGAAGCAGCAGCACAGCTCTTTCAGTGCCAAAACAACTCCACCTGGCTCATCAACTTCACATACCATCAGCTGTCCTGGCAGCTATCTAGGAAACCCTATTTGGTCTCTATCGGTTCAAATGCCAATTGGGCTCAGTGGGATGGAATCACGCAGCTTAAGCACCCAAACAAACTAAACAGTAGCTCCTCACTCAAGTCGCTCAAAACTCCATTGCCAAGAACAAGTTCATCGCCCAAACCATTTCCCGTTGCCATGGAAACCTTGTGCTCTGGCAGCACATATGAGTGTAAGCGGATATGACACCTATGGAAGGTAGTGTGGTGGTGAATGGTAAGTGCCTGAAGCAGCAACACAAGCTCTTCCAGTGAAAAAACAACTACACCTGACTCATGAACTTCACATACAATCACCTGTCCTGGCAGCTAGCTAGGAAACCCTGTTTGGTCACTTCCGGTCCACATGCCTGTTGAGCCCAGTGGGATGGAATCAAGCATATTGAGCGCCCTCACACAAAACTAACATGGAGCTGCCCAGGCAAGGAGCTCAAAGCTCCACAGCCAAAGACAAGTTCAGCGCCAAAGCCATTTCCCGTTGCCATGGAAACCAAGTGCTCTGGCAGCACATATGTCTGAAACTGCTTATGACACCAAAGGAAGGTAGTTTGTTTTTTAATGGCTACTTCCTGAAGCAGCAACACAGCTCTTCCAGTGCCAAAACAACTCCACCTGGCTCATGAACTTCACATACCATCACCTGTCCTGGCAGCTATCTAGGAAACCCTGTTTGGTCACTTGCGGTCTAATGCCCATTGTGCCCAGTGGGATGGAATCAAGCATGTTGAGCACCCAAGCAAATTAAAGAGTAGCTCCTCATTCAAGGAGCTCAAAACACCACAGCCAAAGACAAGTTCAGCGCCCAAGCCATTTCCCGTTGCCATGGAAACCAAGTGCTCTGGCAGCACATATGTGGAACACTGAATGTGACACCTATGAATGGTAGTTTGGCGGTAAATTTCAACTGCCCGAAGCAGCAGCACAGCTCTCCCAGTGCCAAAACAACTCCACCTGCCTCATGAACTTCACATACCATCAGCTGTCCTGGTAGCTATCTAGGAAACCCTGTTTGTTCACTTTCTCTCCAATGCGCTTTAAGACCAGTGGGATGGAATCAAGCATGTTGAGCACCCAAACACAAGTAATATGTAGCTCCTCACTCAAGGCTCTCATTATTCCACAGCCAAAGACAAGTTCAGCGCACAAGCCATTTCCCGTTGCCATGGAAACCAAGTGCTCTGGCAGCACATATGTGGAACAGTGGATGTGAAACATAGAGAACACAGTGCGGTGGTGATTGGCCACTGCCCGTAGCAGCAGCACAGCTCTTCCAGTGCCAAAACAACTCCAACTGGCTCATGAACTTCACATACCATCAGCTGTCCTGGCAGCTGCCGGAGTGCAGCTCCAGCTTGGGTTTCTAAACTCGGGAAGGGTGCATGGATGCGGCGCAGAAAGAAAGAGACAGACCACTAGGATTCCATGATAATAGTGGATTATGCAATAAAGCCGTCCGCTTTATTTATACAATCAGTCAAACTCTGGCTCAGACTTTTTACGTCATGATCAAATGGGTGTTGCTAAAGATAATTCTGCCGTTTGTCTCACCTAAGGAAAGCTCAACCAGTAACACATACCTCTTGAATCAGCTAAGGGAGGAATGTGTCCGGGAGGCAGGACCCAAAAGATCAAAGAGAGAAAGAATGGGTTTCCCCTATACCTGGGAAGTTAGCACCCTTGATTAACATATCGTCAATGGGAGAGGAAAGGCTGTAAACAAGTCCCCACCACCTGAGGACAGAGCACCTTTGATTAACATAGCAATGGTGGCAGCCGTAATAGTAGTAGGTAAAAACCTTTATGCTAAAGGTGAATATCAGTAACATCAACTTCCAAGCTCGCACAGATACCCTACGTCAACTGTTAACTCCGCAGGGGCAGACAGTGCCTAGGCTGATCACTGAAAACTCAGTGGGGAAGTCCGGTGTCCGGCAATGGAAAGCGGGCTGCATTCAGGTGATCAAAACAACGTCCCACCGGAGCCCTGCTCGGCGGGCAGTTCCTTCGCGGCCTTGCCTGCAATGGAAGCAATGTTTCTCACACCTTCCTGTTTTTCTACATCCATCACACGGACCCCGGCATCTCCCCCTTTCTTTTATATTAAGTTTGGGTGTGCAGAGTTCTGTGCGAGTAGCTTGAATCATGGAGCTCAAACATCTGAAGATGACTGGGCCAAAAAATAATACAAAGAGAATAATTAGTGCGATACCTAAATTATAGAGAGCGAGTGAAAGTTCTTGTCAGAAATAAAGGATGAAAGAGATTGTAAGAATTGGTTAGTTACCCCTCTGCAGAGAGCCTGAAGGTGAGAGTGAGAGATGGCAGAAATCTGGGCATGTAATCCCTGAATGCTAAGGCTGGCAGATGTGTCAGTCCATACACCTTGGAAATGAGTTTTAACATCACTCCAAGAGATATATGAGGCATTATAAGGAAGAGGAGTGACACAGATCCACTTATAAATACTATGGCAAGAGGTACCAAATCTGGTTTTTAGGTGTTGAATTTCATTGCCAATATAAATCCCTGCCTCTTCTAATTCATTAATCTTAGCCTCTAAATCTTTATCAGTACTTTCCTATGAACTACTGCACCAACTGTAATAGGTCCAATAAGGGTAACAAATGCAGTGAAACCAAAAGATAACCCACAAAGCATGGACAAAGTTGTTGAAAACAATTCCAAAGCATAAACAGTAGCAGCATCATACCATAGTTCAGGCAAATTTACAGTTAACATTACATATGAGGACCTTCTCAAGACACCAAAAGTACCAGGCATCAAGTAACAATTAAGACAGTTGGTAACAATGCACTAGTACAAATTACAGTGTATACAGAACCATCTTCAGGAAAGTTGGAAGGAGCTTAAGGCTCCATCTGTAAGGGAGAAATGTCACTTATCAACAGTCCTTTTGGAAGTGGCTTGAGTTCTGTGCAGAGAGATGTCTTCCGTGGTAGAAGGTAGTCAGCAGATGTACGCATGACGTGTCCTCATGGCAGGTGTTGATCTTCAGACTCAGCCTTTAAAACAGTTCTGGGTGGAAGTGTCTGTCGATCCCAGCAAGCGTAGCACGGAGGCTAGAGAAACTCTTTCCATTGTTATGGCCACAGGGAGGCAAGAAGGAGAGATAGCATTCTGGTACCTAGCTTGCTATTCTTCCTCTGGGCCTCTGGGAAAGTGAGCTGTAGAGGCAATCCTTGGGATTTCAGGTCCATAAGTTAGCCACACCTATATAAACTCTGGAGGTCTAAATGTATATTCTGAGAGGCCCTTTGGAGTTTTTGGAGAGGAAGTATAAGAGAAGTGAAGGAAAAGTTAAAATAATTAAAAATAATTATATAGATCACTCTCAGTAACAATATCAGGTGAAAACCATCAAAAAACAGCCTTAGACTCAGGATTCGTAGCAGACTGTTTCTTCAATGTGCCAGAACGCTGCTCTTGGATTTCATGACTTGTTCCAACCACTGTTGAATTTGCTGTGGTCGACATATTTTGACCAGGTGTTTCAATGCACTGTTGTTCAAGAGTCATTTTTGACTGAAGGGTAGGTACTGCTGAAAGGTTTACACTAACCTGATTCCCATTTAAGGAAATATCACTAATGTTCTGTGGCTTTCCTACTGTAGCTGCTACAGGGTTGAAGTCTGAAGTCACATGCCTAACATCTAAGGGTTGTTGAAACTGCGACTTAGAATCACCACCCTCCACAGCCTGCATAGCTTCATTTGAAGCAGATTTAGAAAAATCAGGTGTAACTCCACAAGCTGCTGCTGTAGCTGCTAAGATGTCATCTACATTTGATAAAATGTTTCTTTCATCGCTGAGAAGCATGGCCTCAGGGAAACATATTGATCCAAGAGAAACAAACTGATTCTTTGACTCATGCTGATTTGTTTCACTGAAATGGGCCTTTGTGGTCAGATGCGGCTGTAATGGTTTTGAAGATTCAGGGAGGTCCAGCTTCATGACATCAGAATTTTGAGGATGGAGTTGCTGCTGAGAATGCTCACCATTACTTGGAATAATATGACCATCCATTTGAAGGAAAGACTGTACTATTTGTTGAGGACTCTGAACACGCTGGGCTTGTAAAGATGCCTTCACTTGTCCTAAGCCCCCTTGAAGGATTGACTGCTGAAGAATCTGTAAATCACAGCCAGGATCTAAAAGGACCTGGGTAGTAGGAAGAGGTGCCTGATGCCCATGCCCTAAGGCATGATCGGTGAAGTTGCTGTTGAAGGCATGTTAAACACTAACAGAAACCCAGAGTTTGTTTCTAGTGGCAGAAGTTTAAGTGGAGAGAGTGCTACATCAGAGAGCGAGTTCGCCTTAGCAGGTGATGACAGTGGTGTGTCGGTGAACTCAACTAGGAGTGCACCTGCACTCCTGGCCATGGCCCAACCTGCAGATGCAATTGGTGTCAAGACTGAAGAAGAAAACCAAGATTTACCGCATTTTTCTCTTCAAAAGAAAAAGACTAAAGGAAAAGGACAAAATAAAGAGGAAGAGACTAGTAATCAGAAACAACTGAAAAGGCCTTCCCATAGCAAACGCCAGAATCCAAGAGGAACAGACCCATATTCCCCATATACTCCTCCCTCAGAGAGCAGCCACGATGGTTATCAGCATCAAGAGAAAATGAGACAAAAGATCAAAGAGGTAGAGGAAAAGCAGCCAGAGGTCAAAACAGGATTCATTGCTTCTTTCTTAGATTTTCTGAAATCTGGCCCAAAGCAGCAGTTTTCCACGCTCACTGTACGCATGCCTAATAGGACTAAACGACCAGGGACCCAGACTGTTCGTGCACTCTGCCCACCACCACTTCCAAAGATGACGTCATTTGCAGCACCCTTGCCTTTAGTATCTGAAACTGGAGGTAACAGTCCTTCAGAAAAAGTTGATAACGAACTTAAAAACTTAGAACATTTATCTTCATTTTCTTCTGATGAAGAAGATCCTGGAGTATGCAGTAATGATATTTATAAAAATATCTCTGCTCCCTTAACTGCTTCTGATAAAAAGAAGAAAGTTTCAGAAGCGCGACAGGTAGGAACTACTGCTAGCCCAACTGCCAGTACTACTGGTCAGACTCCTTGTTCCTCTGCCACTGTTAAGCAAGATTCTCTCCATTCTGCTTCATCTGCAATAAATACGTTGGAGAACACAAACCCTGCAGAACCCTCAAAGTCCATTGAACGTGATGGTCTTCCTTCAGACCAGTTTGCAAAGGGACAAGACACTGTTGCCATACAAGGTTTTACTGACAACGAAAATGCAGAAAGCGGAGGAGAAGGCCAATACAGAGAGCGTGACGAATTTGTGGTCAAGATAGAAGACATAGATACATTTAAGGAGGCTTTAAAAACAGGAAAAGAACCTCCTGCTATTTGGAAAGTACAAAAAGCTTTATTACAGAAATTTGTTCCTGAAATTCGCGATGGCCAGAGAGAGTTTGCTGCTACAAATAGTTATCTTGGATATTTTGGTGATGCAAAGACTAAATACAAAAGGATATATGTGAAGTTCATTGAAAATGCAAACAAGAAGGAGTATGTTAGAGTGTGTTCGAAAAAGCCAAGAAATAAGCCTTCACAAACTATCAGAACTGTTCAGGCTAAGCCAAGTAGTAGCAATAAAACCTCTGATCCTCCAACAACAAAAACTACATCTACAAAAGTCCCTTCCACGAAACCCAAAGTTAAACAGCCCAAAGTAAAGGCTGAGCCGCCACCAAAGAAATGGAAGAAATGGAAAGAAGAATTTTCATCATCCCAGTCTGACTCATCTCCTGAGATTCATTCTAGTAGTAGTGATGATGAGGCTCCTGCCTGTGGCCTGGGAAAGCAGCAGAAGCTGGCCCAAGTCCTTGGGCCCCTGCATTCACGTAGGAGACACGGAAGAAACTCCTAGCTACTGGCTTCGGATCAGCTCAACTCTGACCATTGCGGCTGTTTGGGAAGTGAACCAGCGGATGGAAGATCTCATGTCTCTCCCTCTCTCTCTGTAATCTGCCTTTCCAATAAAAATAAATAAATCTTTTCCCCCCTCAAAAAAAAAAAAAAAAAAAACAGCCTTAGAAAATATTTGCCCAAAGGTCCAATGTTTGCTATAAATTTAAAATAAAGGCACATACCCAAGTAACACATTGAAAAAGGCAATGAGTGTATAACATGAGAAACCTGGCCATAAGTGAACTTAAGCAAAAGCTGACTAAAAAACATTTTCAATGATAGTCTGAGATTTAAATTAAGTGAGCCAAAAAACAATATTAGCTTAGCACAATAAAGTAGCTTCAATAATGATCTAAGAGCTTTAGACATTTAAAATTATAAATTGGTTAGAATTACCCTGTTGTTTGTAGTAAAATAAGTTTGCATGGTTATTCAGATGGTTTACAAATATAGAATAGAAAATGGATTATAGTAAAGATTTTACCAAGATGGCTTAGGAAACATATATCAGACAAGTATATCTGTTCTTTAAATAATTTTTGTTACAAAACCTTTAAGAATTAGTTAAAAGTATAGTATTTCCCAAATAGCAAATGCAGTAATGTATAATAACAATTAAGAACTGTTTTGTAATAACTGTAGCTGGGAAAAAATGGAATAAAACTTAGATCTGTCATGTACCCATTTCTCATCTGATCTCAAGGAACATTGAAGACAAACAATAAAACAAACACACACACATATACATTCTCCCTCTTTTTTTTTTTAAACTATAGAGGATTATAAGAGTAAAGTTTCAAACAATTTTAACAAAAAGACGTACAGCAAGACAGACATACGTGGCCACCACACTCATTCAATTTTAAATAGCTAATGAGCCATGACTTCTCATATCCTGACTCAAGAAGTTGTGTTGCATCCAGTCCTCTCAAGTCCCAGATGAGTACTCAAGACAAGCAAATTTGGATGATGAGGTACCTGTATATAGGCAGAGGTCAGTGCAAATCCTGCGAGCCAGGAAGCCAGGACTGGCAGTGGGGCCGTGTTAATCATCACGGTGGCCTCCCCAGACTACCGAGTCAGGCTCTAGAACTCAGGATGGCTACTACCTTCTGACTGAGGCCTTCAAAATGTTACAAAGTGTACAAGAGATCATGTCAGATAAATTTAGGATTAACTAAGGCGCCTTTATAAACCAAGCTTGGTGATAGCATTACCCATTAGAAAATTACTAAGTGATAAGTCAATAATGATAACTCAGTCTAAACTAAAACCCTGAGAGGAAAAAATTGGTCATTACTGAAGACCCTGATTTTAGTTAGCAATATAAATTAGCCTAAGAGATAAGCAGTCAACAGCCTAGACATATTTATAAAACCGTAAACATTTATCCTTTTCTGGCTTTTTTGTTGTTAAGCATTACCTGTCCTGGAACTCTTGGAAATACAGAAATTTGAATTAACTTCTGTAAAAAAAAATTGTTTTATAGTAGTATATTGATATGACAAAATTTTGCCCCACTTGGCATCTGGCAGCATCTTTAATACAATCCAAGTGCTTACTCAGTTGCATCTATAAAATAAAATTTTTGAATTTTTAAAATGCATATCAAGGATGTCAAGATCTATAACATCTAGTTGAAATAGAATCTTTATATAACACAATATAGATTAGACGTAATTATTGGCATTAAGTGATCACTTTAAATACCTATAAAATAAGTACATAACTTATCAATCTTAAGCAATGTGAACATACTGAAAGGCAGGAAACACAAAGATCACTTCAATATGGAATTTATATTCTGAGACACTGCAGCAAAGTCAGATCTGGAGTTCACTGGAGCTAACTAGAAAATTTAATCACTAATTATATAAAAATAATTAAGATGTTGTAATATTTGGTTTTAAAACTTTGTTGTTATGTCAGAGGATCAGATTTTAATTCCATGAATCAATGATGAACGTATTAAAAAACGCTGCAAACAGTATGTTAAAGACTATATCTATAAATATAAAGACTAGCAGATAAAAGCATGGGTGCATCCCATACCTGGAAAAAATTTAACAGTGAATTAAATGTTACTTATATATTCGGTTACAGTTTACATTTGGTGTAAATGTTACACTTTCAAAGCAATGTCTTAAACAATACCTTAATATTCATAAGATTCAAAAATTCAAGATAAAAATTCAATAGAGTTAAAAAGAGATGTTAATTATGAAAAAACATTTTTTATGGAGTACAAGAGGCTAGGTGTTCTTCTCGGGACCCAGTTTAGTTTATCTCCTATCACTCTTCTCTTAGTTAAAAAAGGTTGGAGGTAGGAGGCTTCACAAAGGAAAAAAAAGGTAAAGTGTCCTGGAGAAACTACACCTGTGGGACAAAGAGAAGCAGGAGGGGGTCAGGAGTGAGTGTACCTGCTGGGGAGAAGAGAATTTAACCCTGAAGTTGCTGGGCAGGAGGAGGAACTTCTGTAGAGGATGCTTGCTGTGAAATGGCAGGAGGGTGGAAATGTAAATTGGATAAGATCTAGAGCCCTAGTCAGCAAGTCCACACTCTGTGGAAAAAGAAAGCATTCCCTCCTCCAAAAGTTATGAGGAAGCCATATCCTTCCCAATGGCCTGTAAGGACGTTTTCAAAATCTATGATTAAAGAAACTGTTGTTATATGACCATCTGTAAAGACTAAAGAAGCAGGTTAAGGAAACAAAAAAGGTTAAAAACAAAGGAGTAAAGAAACAAATCTTTTGAAATATAACCAAATGACTTTTAACAAAATGTAAGAGAGGACTTTCAGCTAACTGGTTTGAAATTGAATCTACAAGGGTTAAGAGTGCTATTTGTCTTATCTCAACCTTAGATATTAAAAAAAAGTAAGCTGTTTAGAGCTATAAGGAATAATTATTTACATCTTTGCCAAAAAAGCTCCTTATTCTTATGACATCTCTTTGTAATTAAGGTGGAGCTCAAAGCACAATAAGAAGTAATAATTTTTTATACATGAAAAGAGATGGAGCTACTCTAAAGACTCTTGTTGCCACAAGCATCCAGTTGGGATATGAACAGTAGGTAGTATAATTAATTGCCAATGAAAGTACCAACTTTTAATTAGCATATCCACAGTCAATATCAAGTTTTAAGTCTGTTACTCTTCTACAGGCACAGCTTGGGTAAGATAATGCTGTCTTTTAAACCTCTGATTGTTCAAGGCCCAAGACTGGCCCCGCCAGGAGTTTCCTGACCATAGGCACTGGCCATCAGGATCAATTTTAGATTTACATTTACATACTTTTGCCCAATGATCCTTAGCAGTATAGGTGCCACATTTTTGAGCTAAAAGAGATGCTGTTCGGCATTGCTTTGGAAGGTGGCTGGGTTTCCCACAATTAAAACTCTTAGCATTCATTTGCTTTTGAATAGCACTGGCTTGAAACCCTGCAAGGTGAGCAGGATGCCTGAAACACCCCCTGCTACCACAGGTTAGATAACCCACAACTTGTTCACCAGACTTCTGGGCCTTTGATTTCTTACAATCCTTCCACGTATGTCCCAATTTGCCACAATTATGACATTTAAATCTATTTTGCTTTAACCCATTGCTTAAGGTAGCACTCAACATTTTAGTTTTGTACCTTTCAGAGACAATATCCATACATGACCCTATTACTTGGGGGGCCCAGGACTGGGCCCTCCCGTTTCCCTGCTTCTGACCCTGTACAGACTGATTACTCAATTTAGATCAACTGCGAGGCAATAGAACTGTTCCATTCTTGTGGAATTTAGACTGACAAGCCTTCTGCCAATGAAATCCCTTCTCACACCGTGGACAGACAGTGCGAGGAATATTTAAATTGGGTCTAGCAATGTCCCTATAAGTTTCTTCCTGTTTGAAATTTTGAGATGAGTTTCTGGCAGGACAACTGTGGCTAAAATGCCCTACTCCACCACAAGAATAGCAATTGTTTCTTTTTTTACGTCTTTGATTGCCTCTTATGTTCTTTAAAATCTGAATCGCAGTTTGACCTTGAAGAGCTGCAGCAATAGTTAACCCTTGAACGTAAGATGGAGTTACCTCGGCACAAGCTCGAACGTAGTCTGACAGCTTTCCTTTCCTTCTCACTGGCTGAATTAAGGTTTGGCAAGTTGGAGTAGCATTTTCAAAAGCTAACTGTTTAACTATAAGATCTGTAGCTGTACTGTTAATTACTGTCCGGCTCACCGCTTCTGTGAGTCGAGCTACAAAATCTTCAAAAGGCTCCTCAGCTTTCTGTTTAACATTTATAAAACCTGAAGACTTTTGATCTGGAGGTGGCAGGCGTTTCCATGCTCCCAATGCCAGGGAGGAGATAAGCTGTAGAGTCTCCTTAGGCAGAGTAAGTTGTTCTGAAACGCCAAGATGAGTGCCCTGTCCTAAAAGCATGTCTAAGGTAAAAGAAGGTTTGCCACACCTCACAGATCCCTGAGATTTTACTTCTGCCTTTGCTAATTCCTCATACTCCATTTTCTACACAAAGAAGTCTCCTCCTGTGAGGCAAGCCTTGGCAGTCTGAAACCAATCATATGGAGTCATCCACTTTGCTCCCAAGTTCTCCACCATTGCCATAGTGTACGGGGAGTTTGGCCCGTAGTCTGAGATAGCATGCTTTAGTTCTTTAATAAGCTTATAAGGCAATGGTTCCCATTCAGGTTCATCCCATTCGTAAATCACAGGAAAACAGAAAAAATCGCCTTCCTTATGAGCTTGCTGCATTGCTCCTTTAAAACCAATCTTTGCTATATCTAGTCTATCTGGAAATGGCTTGGAATGCTTAGCCGAATTCCTTGAAGGCTTGTGATTAACAGCAGGAGACCTTTTATCATGTAATTCAGCCATTTGCCCCTTTTCACAATCTCTAACTCCTGGTTCAAATATTTCTGGTTTAAAAAAATCTTCTTCATCTGTTAAACCTTCCTGGTCAGTTTTACAGTAATTTACATTATCTTCAGGACAGACACTTTCTATTGAGCCATAACTAAGGCCTAAGCCTCCCTTCTCAGGATCAAGAAGGGGAGTATGTTCTCTCCGCTGAGCTGAAGGTGCGGGATAAGGCTCGAGTCCCACATCTAATGCCTGCCTTAAAACATTCCAAATGGCATATGCAGAGGATGGCATGCCCACTCTTCCATTACTCCGATACCACCTTTTCATATCATTCCCTGCCTGATCCCATGTGTGTAAGTCTAAAGTGCCCTGCTCAATAAACCACGGGCTAACTTTTTGCACAAATTGTAAAAATTCTAATAGTTGCTTTCTGCTAACTTTAATGCTCTTCCTATGTAAGGTATGTTTAATAATATCAGCATATAAACTTCTTTCACTAGAATCAGTTTGGCCCATTTTTACAGCACAGAGGGTACACGACTTCTCAATATAAGTTCTGACTATTCACCCTGAAAAGGGACATTTAGGATTGAAATGACAGAAGAATTTAATTTTCTTTTTACTTTCTGTATTCTGCTTGCGGTAAAAGGACAGTGAAGGGCAGTGACACATTTCATGATAGAGCCTGGGAGCCTAAGAGATAAGGGGCACCTGCAACTAGCCTCCGCCCCTAATGGCATGGCCCCCTCCCTGCTTATGTTAATGATTCCCACTCCCTGCTCATGTTAATGGTTCACCCTTCCTGCTTATGTTAATGATTTTCGCCTTAGCTTAGCCTTTTAAAAACCCCTCTGTCTAATGATTCGGGGTCGATGCCTAACTTCTTGCACGAGGAACTGGCCTTGGCCCCAGCGCACTGGTAACCAAATAAAACCTCTTGCTGTTGCATCCTTCGGCTGGTGTGTGCTGTTTCACCGAGCGACCTCACGTCCCGTTCAGAAGGTCAAGTTTGGCCTCGGTCTTAACATTTGGTGCATTGGCCGGGAACTTCGTGATCATCCTCGGTGACCAGCTAAGCCACAAAGGGAGGTGAGATAGGCCGGCTTTACTTTCTGTTAGTGTGGGTCTGTGGTTCGTGCAGTCTTATTGTTCTGTGGTGGTTTTGAGTCGCGACAGGGATAGTGGAGGACGCTCAACTGTTTTGAAATAAAGGTGGAGGACGCTCCATCGTTTTGAGGTAGATGTGGAATCCTACCCGGGCAGACGTGGAATCCTGCCCGTGGGCAGACGTGGAATCCTGCCCAGAAGACTGAGGTAGACGTGGAATCCTACCCGGGCAGACATGGAATCCTGCCCGTGGGCAGATGTGGAATCCTGCCCAGAAGTCTGGATTGGGCCCTGAGGAGTTCTTGTCTAGCGCGCATTTTGTTGTTTCTGTCTGTCTGTGTTTTCGTGTTGAGTCTGTGGTGCTTGTAAAAGCCAGTCTACCCCCACCCCCATCTGTATGTGAGGGTGACCAAGCCTCAACCTCTGTATGTCTGGTTGAGACTGATCACGTCTCTGGGGGCCAAAGCCATCTGATGTGTTTCTTTTGTTGTGGAAAGAACTCTGGGGACCGTCTGGTTGTGTGTTTTGTTAATTGTCCCTTTTTGAGTGTTATTGTGATGATAACAATGGGACAGACTGTGACAGCACCCCTTAATTTGACTCTTAACCATTGGACTGAAGTTAAGGGCTCATAATCTCTCCCTCCAGGTTAAAAGAAGATCTTGGCAGACTCTCTGCTCTGCGGAATGGCCCACTTTCAAAGTGGGCTGGCCGAAAGAAGGCTTGTTTGTTGAACTCAATTGGACATTTAAGTTCCCCAAAACTTTAAACTAAGCCTTCTGACTTTGAGATGTCCAGCAGAATCCCTGGACCTCTCAAAGATAGAGGAGAAATTTGGATAATTTAATTATAATGTGACAGTGTTATACAATTGTGCCAAGTTTGTTGCTTCATATGTTCTATTAAAGTAAATGAGTATTTGTAAGGTTATAACATGTGCGGAATCAAGGTTTTTCTGTGTTATTGCAATTGGCTTCAGTGATGAGCTCTCAGTATTCTGCAATGTTTTCCTCTGCTTTCTTTGCTTTTTGGTCTTGGAGTTTTAACTATCTACTGGTTTATAGTGCCATCCTAGCTCTGATCAGATCTGGCCTAAGTGTTTACACCTAGAGCGGTGCTTGCTAAAGTTCCAAAAGCTGCTAATGCATATACTGGTGGTTATGTCTATTGGTCAAGTTGTCTCAATTATAAAGTTGTACCAAGTTGTGGGATTATTTGTGTTCTAGTTTGCAAAAAGCATCTTTTCTGATTCTTTGCCTTACAGGAAGACAACAAATTCTTAAAGGATGTGTGGTAAAATTGTTTATACTGTGTACATTTTCTAAGTATTTAACCTTTAAAGCAATAGAATTGAAATTGAACTTTGAACCCTTGTCAAAGAACAGCGTTTTAAACTATTTTCATCTTATTGATGACTAACCTGCTAACTAAGTTCAGTAAATTCTTAGGCAACCTCCTAAGACAATAGCCAAGACTGGAATTCTACATATCCTTGACTTCAATAAAACGGAAGATAAGAAGATGCTCCAGGCCCTGGGAAAGGGAAGGGCATGCTTGAAGCCTGGCCTTTGTCCTTGCTATTGGGATTCTTAAAAATGGAAAAAGTTCCCAAATTAGCTGGAAAGAGGTAATTGCTTCTGGTGTCCAAGTGGGTTCGCATTTTAAAATGTTTTCATTGATTGGCCATATATGAAAGAATTGAAGATTGCCTGAAGCAATTGTGTTTAAAATTTAACCTGTTTTTGTTTAGAAAATGTTTTGGTTTGGAGTCTTAAATGTTTCAGAATGTAAATCCAAAGAATTGGCAGATGAAGGATGGTGGCAAGTCTGAGAATGTGTTCTTGGTGAAAAGGTTATGGTAGGAGAATTATTGAAAAGAACATCACTGTTAAAATATTTTGTCCTACAGGAATATGGCTATTATAAGATGCAAAGGGATAGGTAAAGCAACATATCTAAAGGTTTAAGCATGTTAAGAAAGAGGTACAAATCAAGAGATTTCAGATATGAATCTGGCTATAATTTTTAAGATATTGCTATAGCATTGTTTATGTATTTAACATTAATGTCTAATATATGCTGATATTTAAATCTGTTTGCAAAATGCCTGTGACGTGCACATCTATGGAAGTGCTCCTGAATATCTGACAATGGAAGTTTCAAGTTTAGAGGACTGTTAATGGAAACAAATTGGTAACTTTGTCAATTGTCTATCCAGCTTCATTTCAATAAGTTCTGTTATTCCAACCCTTGAATTTGTTAAATTCTTAGAAGTAATGTGATTATGCACTAATTCCTGTGTTTAAGGTTATATCTGCCTTTGGTGATTGACCAAAGAAATGCACATTTTGTGTCTCAGTAAGGTAACTTAATTGTCTTTGTTAAATTCTCATGGTTTAAAAAATATTTGTGTGGTCATTTTATAGGTGATTAAAAATCTGATCTGTTACTGTTTGAATCAACCTGACTTCTGATTTTTGGAATTCCTAGATGGGCCTCTAGGAATCTCAAAAGCATAGGAATATTTGTCGAAGATTACATATTTGGTTGATAAAGATAATTGTGTAAAAAGTTTGGTTATAGAAATGACTTGTAGAAGCCTTGTCAGTGAGGAGCCAGGATTAGTTGCAATTCTGTCAGAAAGGCTCCAGGAATGGTTAATGTGAATTTACATGAAAGGAATGCCCGGGTCCTCAGTTCAGATAACAGATCAAAAAGAGGTGCTTTTTCTTCCAGATAGAGGAACAGGAACTAACAGGCCATGAAAAAGAATCTGCTAGAGAAACAAATTGTTTGTTGGTATACTCCCTCTTGTTGTTATTATGTAAATTCCTCAAGCCTTCCCTCCTGATGTCTAAGTGACCATCTGGTTGTGGTGTTGTCATAATGGTTAGGCCCCTAGGTCTAAAAGGTGCAAGAGTGTACAAAATTCTACAGGTGCACAGCTGGTTTCACAGTGCTATCTAAATGTGACAAGCTATGTCATCTATTTTAATTTACTTATAGATGAAAATGCTCATGAATGAGAATTGTTAAGCTAAATCGTTTTGAAAATAATGTATGGATGCACAATTAAGCTCTTGGAGAGTCATGTCTGTTTCTGTTTTCTCAGGACCTACAAAGTCTGTTCAGCTATATAGTTCTGCATACATTCAAATGGACTTACTGCTAAGGGCACAGTTTCAAAACACCATAGGATGCCAAATCCTCATGAACTAGGTGGCAAAATGCATGGCTATGATAACTCAGATGTCAGGTAATGTTAAAATGCTCCAACATGGGAAACGGTTCTTACAGCAGACTCATAGACTGACTAACTTGAGTAGCACTCAGTGGCCTCAGAATCAGCCCAAAGGCATTCTCGTCTGACAAGAGAGCCAGCAAGAGAGCAAGCATATCAGGTGTGGAAAGCCATGACACTGCTGCAAAGAGTGTCCCTCCGTGAAGGACCTCTGTGGTCCATGCCCCAGTGCAAAGAAGCAGCCATGGAAGATGGTTGTGCTCTTCTCTCAATGGAGGAGAGAACTTCCACTTTGTGTGTGGCCTTGTCTAAGAATACTGGGAGTGCTGTGAATTCAAGAGGCTTCCACAGCCTAACCATCGTGTGTCGGAGCCTCAGGTGATCGCTGACGTCACACATAAGAGTGCTAATTTATTAAATTCATTAAAGTCACTGTGTACTGACTTCCCATGCAGGACCTGTAACTTCAGAGTTATACTAGAAAAATATATTATTAATATTCATAGATTTCTCTAAGTAGTGTCTTGTGGATCTAAAAAGCCTTATTAACAAGAAGAGCTTGAAATACAGTGGCTACCAGTGGCCTATAAGTTAGTTGGCCTATGACTACTCAACCAGTGCCACAACTAAGCCTTCCTAGGGTAGGACACCCCGAGGGCTCTAAAGCAGAGCTCATGACTTCCTTGCCAAACTGTTTGGAATCTGTTTGCTCTCCTACTTAAGATTCTTGTATTCTTGAATTGCAAGTGCATAGCTTGTTAGACTATAACCAGTATATTGCTTGTCTCTGCCTTAAAGTGTGTAAAGTTCTGTAAATTCTTGTTGGAATGCTACAAACTACTGAGTTACTGCAAATGAAAACCTGTTGCCATCTACACTGTGACTAGTAGGTCTTGCAATAAAATGTCTTCAGTGCTGTGTTTTATATTCTAGGTTATGTGTGTCATCCTGAATCTCTTAGGGCTTGCAACAATTGGTAAAGTATAATTGTTTTAGAAAAATTTAACACTTGCCTGTTCCCTACTGTTGGATTCGCCGAATTTCAGGGAAGGAGTAACTGTGCCAAGTATGTAAAGGGAATCTGGATGGCCTTTGTCTCAGGGAGTCATGGTCACGGGCTTCCCTTCCCTTCCCCATGCAGCAGACAGACCTGGAGTTAGGGCTGCAGAAAAAGATAGGCATGGAGGAAATGAGAAAGGGCCCTTTTTGGACTCTGCTTGGCATGGAAACTGAAATGAGGGTCATCTCGGCCCTTGTTAAGGTGGAGTGATGTGGGTTTGTGCCCCTCATTAGTGCTACGGTGGTTTCACAACCTGAGGGGGGGCCCCACCAGAATTCTGCCATGCATTCTAGGTTTGATTGGAGACAAACTCCGCCCTTCTTTAATTACAATGATAAGGAGTTTCATGTGTTCTGTCAAATTCATTGAGTATTTTTAACTGAACTCACAACCTACTAGATTGGAAAAGATTATAATTGCCTTTGTTTTGTCATCTAGACTTCAACAAGAGGAAACACCCAGAGCCCAGACAACATGCCAGGCGCCTCTAATAACTTCTACCAGGCACCTCCGATGACTTCTGCATTCTACCGGGGACCCTTAGACTGACCCCCAGAGGAGTACCTAACAGCTGCCCTTGAACTCAGTCCTCTGTCAGCAGGAAGCAGTTAAGAACGAACGACGTCCCTGTCCCCCTAACAGCAGTTAAGGTCACTTCTTCTGGGGGACGGAATATAAGAGGAGTTAGACTGGGTAGTAGGCAGTTAGGGTATTCTGGGTCTCCGCCATGTCTTGGATTCACCAGAGCTTGTCTCTTCCTAGGGACAAGGGTGACATTGGCATATCAGTTCCCCACCTGAAGCATCTCTGGCCATTGTGTAAGAGGGCCTCAAGCTGATCTCCTTATCATTGAAAAGAGGACTGGACTTGGTCTTTCTTTAGTAAGGAAGCCTGTGTGCAGCTCTTAAAGAGAAACACTGTTTTTATATAGACATTAGGAGAAGCAGGGATGATTTGAATCCTGGTTTAACCAGTCCCCGTGGTTATTAATGCTTTTAATTTTTGTACCCCTTATTCTCAATCGTTTAGTAGCTTTTATTAGAGAAAGAATTAGTGCGGTGCATGTTCTTATGTTACGACAACAGTATCAGTCTATCAGCCCCAATGATGTGGATACTGAAATCCCATGATTGGGATTTAGTTACAAGAAAAAAAAGGGGGGAATGAAAAGGGACATTTAGGATTGAAATGACAGAAGATTTTAATTTGCTTTTTACTTTCTGTATTCTGCTTGCGGTAAAAGGACAGTGAAGGGCAGTGACACATTTCATGATAGAGCCTGGGAGCCTAAGAGATAAGGGGCACCTGCAACTAGCCTCCGCCCCTAATGGCATGGCCCCCTCCCTGCTTATGTTAATGATTCCCACTCCCTGCTCATGTTAATGGTTCACCCTTCCTGCTTATGTTAATGATTTTCGCCTTAGCTTAGCCTTTTAAAAACCCCTCTGTCTAATGATTCGGGATCGATGCCTAACTTCTTGCGCGAGGAACTGGCCTCGGCCCCAGCGCACTGGTAACCAAATAAAACCTCTTGCTGTTGCATCCTTCGGTTGGTGTGTGCTGTTTCAACGAGGGACCTCACGTCCCGTTCAGAAGGCCAAGTTTGGCCTCGGTCTTAACAAACCCTCCTAACCTGACCTTCTGTCAGCGGGTCTGCAGCGCCCTGGGTGAAGTCCTGTCCACGCCGCAAAGAGAAAGAAAAGATCGACCTTCGTCGAGCCACTCACGTTGGGGCGCCACTTGCCAGAGTCCAGCTCCAGCCTGAGTTTTAGAACTTGGGAAGGGTGCGTGGATGAGGCGCAGAAAGAGACGGACCACTAGGATTCCATGATAATAGTGGACTATGCAATAAAGCCGTCCGCTTTATTTATACAATCAGTCAAACTCTGGCTCAGACTTTTTACGTCATGATCAAATGGGTGTTGCTAAAGATAATTCTGCCGTTTGTCTCACCTAAGGAAAGCTCAACCAGTAACACATACCTCTTGAATCAGCTAAGGGAGGAATGTGTCCGGGAGGCAGGACCCAAAAGATCAAAGAGAGAAAGAATGGGTTTCCCCTATACCTGGGAAGTTAGCACCCTTGATTAACATATCGTCAATGGGAGAGGAAAGGCTGTAAACAAGTCCCCACCACCTGAGGACAGAGCACCTTTGATTAACATAGCAATGGTGGCAGCCGTAATAGTAGTAGGTAAAAACCTTTATGCTAAAGGTGAATATCAGTAACATCAACTTCCAAGCTCGCACAGATACCCTACGTCAACTGTTAACTCCGCAGGGGCAGACAGTGCCTAGGCTGATCACTGAAAACTCAATGGGGAAGTCCGGTATCCGGCAATGGAAAGCGGGCTGCATTCAGGTGATCAAAACAAGGTCCCACCGGAGCCCTGCTCGGCGGGCAGTTCCTTCGCGGCCTTGCCTGCAATGGAAGCAATGTTTCTCACACCTTCCTGTTTTTCTACATCCATCACACGGACCCCGGCAGCAGCTATCTAGGAAACCCTGTTTGGTCACTTCCGCTCCAATGCCCATTGGTCCAGGGTGATGGAATCAAGCAGCTTGAGCACCCAAAAAAATTAACATGGAGCTGCTCACTCAAGGTGCTCAAAACACCACAGCCAAAGACAAGTTCAGCGCCCAAGACATTTCCCGTTGCCATGGAAACCAAGTGCTCTGGCAGCACATATGTGAAACAGTGGATGTGACACACAGAGAACATAGTGTGGTGGTGAATGGCAACTGCCCGAAGCAGCAGCACAGCTCTTCCATTGCCAAAACAACTCCACCTGGCTCATGAACGTCACATACCATCAGCTGTCCTGGCAGCTATCTAACAAACCCTGTTTGCTCACTTGCGGTCTGATGTCCATTGAGCCCAGTGGGATGGAATCAAGCATGTTGAGCACCCAAACAAAACTAAAGAGTAGCTCCTCACTCAAGGCGATCAAAACTCCACAGAAAAAGACAATTTCAGCGCCCAAGCCATTTCCCGTTGCCATGGAAACCAAGTGCTCTGGCAGCACATACGTTTGTAAGTGGATATGACACCTATGGAAGATAGTGTGGTGGAGAATTACAACTGTTCGAAGCAGCAGCACAGCTCTCCCAGTGCCAAAACAACTCCACCTGGCTCATCAACTTCACATGCCATCAGCTGTCCTGGCAGCTATCTAGGAAACCCAATTTGGTCTCTTCCGGTTCAAATGCGTATTGGGCTCAGTGTGATGGAATCACGCAGCTTAAGCACCCAAACAAAACTTACATGGAGCTGCTCACTCAAGTCACTCAAAACTCCATTGCCAAGGACAAGTTCATCGCCCAAATAATTTCCCGTTGCCATGGAAACCTAGTGCTCTGGCAAAACATATCAGTGTAAGTGGATATGACACCTATGGAAGGTAGTCTGGTGGTGAATGGTAAGTGCCTGAAGCAGCAACACAAGGTGTTCCAGTGCCAAAACAATTCCACCTGGCTCATGAACTTCACATACAATCACCTATCCTGGCAGCTATCTAGGAAACCCTGTTTGCTCACTTGCGGTCAAATGCCCATCGTGCCCAGAGTGATGGAATCAAGCAGCGTGATCACCCACACAAAACTAAGATGGAGCTCCTCATTCAAGGTGCTCAAAACTCCACAGCCAAAGACAAGTTCAGTGCCAAAGCCATTTCACGTTGCATGGAATCCAAATGCTCTGGCAGCACATATGTGTTTAAGAGGATATGACACCTATGGAAGGTAGTGTGGTGGTGAATGACAACTGCCCGAAACTGCAGCACAGCTCTTCCAGTGCCAAAACAACTCCACCTGGCATACAAACTTCACATTCTTTCAGCTGTCCTGGCAGCTATCTAGGAAACCCTGTTTGGTACCTACTGGTTAAATGCCATTGGAGCCTTGTGGGATGGAATCAAGCATGATGAGCATCCACACAAAACTAACATGTAGCTCCTCATTCAAGGCGCTCAAAAATCCATTGTCAAAGACAAGTTCGGTGCCAATACCATTTACCGCTGCCATGGAAACCAAGTGCTCTCTCAGCACATATGTGGAACAGTGGATGTGAAACATAAAGAACACAGCGTGGTGAATAGCCACTCCTCGAAGCAACAACACAGCTCTTCCAGTGCCAAAACAACTCCATCTGGCTCATCAGCTTCACATGCCATCAGCTGTCCTGGCAGATATCGAGGAAACCCTGTTTGGTCACTTCCTGTGCAATGCCCATTGAGCCCAGTGTGATGGAATTAAGCAGCTTGAGCACCCACAGAAAACTAACAAGAGCTGCTCTCTCAAGGGGCTGAAAAACTCAACAGCCAAAGACAAGTTCAGCGCCCAAGCCATTTCCTGTTGCCATGGAAACTAGGTGCTCTGGCAGCACATAGGTGGAACAGTGGATGGGACACCCAGGGAAGGTAGTGTGTTGGTGATTGCAACTGCCCGAAGCAGCAACACAGCTCCACCAGTGCCAAAACAACTCCACCTGGCTCATGAACTTCACATACCATCAGCTGTCCTGGCAGCTATCTAGGAAACGCTGTTTGGTCGCTTGCAGAACAAATGCCTGTTGGGCCCAGTGTGATTTAAACAAGCAGGATGATCACACACACACAACTAACATGGAGCTCCTCACTCAAGGCGCTCAGAACTCCACAGCCAAAGACAAGTTCAGCGCCCTAGACATTTCCCGCTGCCAAGGAAACCATGTGCCCTGGCAGCACATATGACGAACAGTGCATGTGACACACAGAGAACACAGTGTGGTGGTGAATGGTATCTGCCCGAAGCAGCAGCACAGCTCTTCCAGTGCCAAAACAACTCCACCTGGCTCATGAACTTCACATACCATCAGCTGTCCTGGCAGCTATCTAGGAAACCCTGTTTGGACACTTGCAGTTTAATGCCCACTGAGCCCAGTGGGATGGAATCAAGAATGTTGAGTACCCACACAAAACTAAAGAATAGCTCCTCACTCAAGGCTATCAAAACTCAACAGCCAAAGACAATTTCAGCGCCCAAGCCATTTCCCGTTGGCATGGAAACCAAGTGCTCTGGCAGCACGTATGTGCAACTGAGGATGTGAAACCAAGGGAATATAGGTACGATAGTAGAGGCAACTGCCCGAAGCAGCAGCACAGCTCTTCCGTTGCCAAAACAACTCCACCTGGCTTATCAACTTCACATACCATCAGCTGTCCTGGTAGCTATCTAGGAAAACCTGTTTGGTCACTTCCGCTCCAAAGGTTATTGGGCCCACTGTGATGGAATCAAGCAGCTTGAGCACCCACACAAAACTAACATGGAGCTGCCCACTCAAGGTGCTCAAAACTCCAAAGCCAAAGACAAGTTCAGCGCCCAAGCCATTTTCCGTTGCCATGGAAACCAAGTGCTCTGGCAGCACATATGTCTGAAATTGCATATGATACCAAGGGAAGGTCGTTTGCTGTTTAATGTCAACTGCCCGAAGCAGCAACATGATCTCCAGTGCCAAAACACTTGCGCTCTAATGCCCTTTGAGCCCAGTGGGATGGAATCAAGCATGTTTAGCACCCACACAAAACTAACATCGAACTGCCACTCAAGGCGCTCAAAACTCCATTGCCAAGGAGACCAAGTGCTCTGGCAACACATATGTGGAACAGTGCATGTGACACACAGAGAAAGGAAGTGTGGTGGTGAATGGCAACTGCCCGAAGCAGCAGCACATCTCTTCCAGTGCCAAAACAACTCCACCTTGCTCATGCACTTCACATACCATCAGCTGTCCTGGCAGCTTTATAGGAAACCTTGTTTTGTCACTTTCTCTCCAATGCTCTTTAAAACACTGGGATGGAATCAAAATGTTGAGCTCCCAAACACAACTAAAGAGTAGCTTCTCACTCAAGGCGATCAAAACTCCACAGCCAAAGAAATGTTCAGCGCCGAAGCCATTTCCCGTTGCCATGGAAACCAAGTGCTCTGGCAGCACATACATTTGTATGTGGATATGACACCTATGGAAGGTAGTGTGGTGTTGAATTTCAACTGTCTGAAGCAGCAGCACAGCTCTCTCTGTGCCAAAACAACTCCACCTGGCTCATCAACTTCACATGCCATCAGCTGTACTGGCAGCTACTTAGGTAACCCTGTTTGGTCAGTTCCGGTCCAAATGACCATTGGGCCCAGTGTGATGGAAACAAGCAGCTTGAGAACCCACACAAAACTAACACGCAACTCCTCACTCAAGGAGCTCAAAAATCCACAGCAAAAAGACAAGTTCAGCGCCCAAGCCATTTCCCGTTGCCATGGAAGCCAAGTGCTCTGGCAGCATATATGTCTCTAAGTGGATATGAAACCTATGGAAGGTAGTGCGGTGGTGAATTTCAACTGTCTGAAGCAGCAACACAGCTCTCCCAGTGCAAAAAGAACTCCACCTGGCTCATGAACTTCACATACCATCAGCTGTCCTGTCAGCTATCTAGGAAACCCTGTTTGGTCACTTCCGGTCAAAGGCGCTTTAAGACCAGTGGGATGGAATCAAGCATGTTGAGCACCCAAACACAACAAACATGTAGCTCCTCACGCAAGGCGCTCAAAATTCCAAAGCCAAAGACAAGTTCAGCGCCGAAGCCATTTCCCGTTGCCATGGAAACCAAGTGCTCTGGCAGCACCTATGTGGAACAGTGGATGTAACACAGCGAACAGAGTGTGGTGGTGAATGTCCACTGCCAGAAGCAGCAGCACAGCTGTTCCAGTGCCAAAACAACTCCACCTGGCTCATGAACTTCACATACCATCAGCTGTCCTGGAAGCTATCTAAGAAATCCTGTTTGGTCACTTCCGCTCTAATGCACTTTAAGAGCAGTGGGATGGAAACAAGCAGCTTGAGCACCCAAACTATCATGGAGCTGCACCTCAAGGTGCTCAAAACTCCATTGCCAAAGACAAGTTCATCGCACAAACCATTTTCCGTTGCCATGGAAACCAAGTGCTCTGGCAGTACATATGTGTGTAAGTGGATATGACACCTATGGAAGGTAGTCTGGTGGTGGTGATTGCAACTGCCCGAAGCAGCAACACAGCTCTTCCAGTGCCAAAACAACTCCACCTGGCTCATCAACTTCACATACCATCAGCTGTCCTGGCAGCTATCTAGGAAACCCTGTTTGGACACTTGCGGTCTAATGCGCATTGAGCCCACTGGGATGGAATCAAGCCTGTTGAGCACCCAAACAAAATTAAAGACTAGCTTCTCACTCAAGGCGATCAAAACTCCACAGCCAAAGACATGTTCAGCGCCGAAGCCGTTTACCGTTGGCATGGAAACCAAGTGCTCTGGCAGCACATACGTTTGTAAGTGGATATGACACCTATGGAAGATAGTGTGGTGGAGAATTTCAACTGTTCGAAGCAGCAGCACAGCTCTCCCAGTGCCAAAACAACTCCACCTGGCTCATCAACTTCACATGCCATCAACTGTCGTGGCAGCTATCGAGGAAACCCTGTTGGGTCAGTTCTGGTCCAAATGCCAATTGGGCCCAGTGTGATAGAAACAAGATGCTTGAGAACCCACACAAAACTAACACGGAGCTCCTCACTCAAGGCGCTCAAAAATCCACAGCCAAAGACAAGTTCAGTGCCCAAGTCATTTCCCGCCAAGTCATTTCAATGGGAATTGTACCAAAAGTAACCAAACAGGGTTTCCTAGATAGCTGCCAGGACAGCTGATGGCATGTGAGGTTTATGAGCCAGGTAGAGTTGTTTTGTCAGTGGAAGAGCTGTGCTGCTGCTACGGGCAGTGGCCATTCACCACCACACTGTGTTCTGTAGGTGACAAATCCAGTGTTCCACATATGTGCTGCCAGAGCACTTGGTTTCCATTGCAACGGGAAATGGCTTTGGCGCTGAACTTGTCTTTGTGGAGTTTTGAGCGCCTTGAGTGAGGAGCTCCATGTTAATTGTGTGTGTTTTGATCATTCTGCTTGTTTAAATCACACTGGGCTCAATGGGCATTGGACCTCAAGTGAACAAACAGAGTTTCCTAGATAGCTGACTGGAAATCTGCTGGCATGTGAAGTTCATGAGCCAGGTGGAGTTGTTTTGGCACTGGAAGAGCTGTGCTGCTGCTTCGGGCAGTGACCATTCATCACCACACTACCTTCCATTGGTGTCATATCCATTTTCACAAATATGTGCTGCCAGAGCACTTGGTTTGCATGGCAAGGGGAAATGCCTTGGGCACTGAACTTGTCTTTGGCTGTGGAGTTTTTGAGCGCCTTGAGTGAGGCGCTCCACCATAGTTGTGTTTTTGTGCCCAACATGCTTGATTCCATCACACTGGCATCCATGGTCATTGGAGCAGATGTGAGCAAACAGGGTTTCCTAGATAGGTGCCAGGACAGCTGATGGTATGTGAAATTCATGAGCCAGGTGGAGTTGTTTTGGCATTGGAAGAGCTGTGCTGCTGCTTCGGGCATTTGCCATTCATGACCACACTCTGTTCTCTGTGTTTCACATCCAATGTTCCACATATGTGCTGCCAGAGCACTTGGTTTCTTTCTTTTTTTTTTTTTAATATTGAAAATTTATTTATTGATTTTTAGGAACACAATGAATTACTAAATGTTTTTTTTAATTATTTATTATTTAACTTCAGTAATTACATTGTATTATGTGACACAGTTACATAGATACTTTGGTTCTTCCCACCCCTTCCCAAACCCTCCCACCATGGTGGATTCCTCCACCCTGTTGCATAACCACAGCTCAAGTTCAGTTGAGATTTCCCCATTGCAAGCGTATACCAAACATAGTAGAATTGACCAAACAGGGTTTCCTAGATTGCTGCCAGGACAGCTGATGGTATGTGAAGTTGATGAGCCAGGTGAAGTTATTTTGGCACTGGAAGAGCTGTGCTGCTGCTTTGAGCAGTTGCCATTCACCACCACACTGTGTTCTCTATATGTCACATCCACTGTTCCACATATGTGCTGCCATAGCACTTGGTTTCCATGGCAACGGGAAATGGCTTGGGCGCTGAACTTGTCTTTGGCTGTGGAATTTTGAGCACCTTGAGTGAGGACCTCCATGTTAGTTGTGTGTAGGTGCTCAACATGATGATTCCATGCCACTGGGCTAAAACGGCATTGGAGCGGAATTGACCAACCTGGGTTTCCTAGACAGCTGCCAGGACAGCTGATGGTATGTGCAGTTGATGAGCCAGGTTGAGTTGTTTTGGCACTGGAGGAGCTGTGCTGCTGCTTCGGTCAGTGGCCATTCACCACAACACTATGTTCTCCAGGTGTCATATCCACTTTCAGAAATATGTGCTGCCAGAGCACATGGTTTCCATGGCAACGGGAAATGGCTTGGGCGCTGAACTTCTGTTAGGCTGTGGAGTTTTGAGCTCTTTGAGTGAGGAGCTACATGTTAGTTGTGTGTGGGTGCTTAACCTGCTTGATGAAATCCCACTGTGCCCAACGGGCATTGGAGCGGAAGTGACCAAACAGGGTTTCCTAGATAGCTGCTAGGACAGCTGATGGTATGTGAAGTTCATGAGCCAGGTGGAGTTGTTTTGGCACTGGAAGAGCTGTGCTGCTGCTTTGAACAGTTGCCATTAACCAAGACACTACCTTTCCTAGGTGTCATATCGTCTTACAGATGAATTTGCTGCCAGAGCACTTGTTTTCCATGGCAACGAAATGTCTTGGGTGCTAAGCTTGTGTTTGGCTGTGGGGTTTTGAGCGCCTTGAGTGAGGAGCTACATGTTAGTTGTGTGTGGGTGCTCAACATGCTTGATTCCATCACAATGGGCTCAATGGGCATTGGACCACAAGTGACCAAACAGGGTTTCCTAGATAGCTGCCAGGACAGCTGTTGGTATGTGAAGTTGATGAGCCAGGTGAAGTTGTTTTGGCACTGGAAGAGCTGTGTTGCTCTTTCGGGCAGTGGCCATTCATCACCACACTACCTTCCATAGGTGTCACATCCTCTGTCCACATATGTGCTGCCAGAGCACTTGGTTTCCATGGCAACGGGAATTGGCTTAGGCGCTGAACTTGTCTTTGGCTGTGGCCTTTTGAGTGCCTTAATTGAGGAGCTACATGTCATTTTTGTTTGGGTGCTCAATATGGTTGATTCGATCACACTGGGGTCAATGGGCATTGGAGCGAAAGTGACCAGTGTTTCCTAGATAGCTGCCAGGACAGCTGATGGTATGTGAAGTTCATGAGCCAGGTGGAGTTGTTCTGGCACTGGGAGAGCTGTGCTGCTGCTTCGGGCATTGGCCATTCACCACCACACTACTTTCCTTAGGTGCCCCATCCACTGTGCAGACATATGTGTTGCCAAAGCACTTATTTTGTATGGCAGCGGGAATTGTCTTGTGCACTGAACTTGTGTTTGGCTGTGGAGGTTTGAGCGCCTTGAGTGAGGAGCTCCATGTTAATTTTTTGTGTGTTCTAAGCCTGCTGAATTCCATCACTCTGGACTCTTTCGGCATTAGACTGCAAGTAAACAAACAGGGTTTCCTAGATAGCTTCCAGGACAGCTGATGGTTTGTGAAGTTCATGAGCCAGATGGAGTTGTTTTGGCACTGGAAGAGCTGTGCTGCTGCTTCGGGCAGTTGTCATTCACCAGCGAAGCTACATTTCCTTGGTGTCACATCCACTGGTCCACATGTGCTGCCAGATCACTTGTTTTCTTTGGCAGTGGGAAATGGCTAGGGATTGAACTTGTCTTTGGATGTTGAGTTTTGGGCAACTTGAGTTAGGAGCTCCATTTTTCATGTGCGGGTGTGATCATGCTGCTTGATTCCATCACACTGGGCCCAAAGGTCATTTGACCAAAAGTGACCAAACAGGGTTTCCTAGAAAATTGCAGGACAGCTGATCGTATGTGAAGTTCATGAGCCAGGTGGAGTTGTTTTGGCACTGGAAGAGCTGTTCTGCTGCTTCGGGCTGTTGCCATTTACCACCACTCTGTGTTTCCTAGGTGTCACATTCACTGTTCCACATATGTGCTGCCAGAGCACTTGGTTTCCATAGTTCGGGAAATGGCTTGATCACCGTACTTGTCTTTGACTGTGGAGTTTTAAATGACTGGAGTGTGGAGCTCCATGTTATTTGTGTGTGGTTGCTCAACCTGCCTAATTGCATCACATTGGGTTAATGGGCCTTTGACCGAATGAAATCAAAATAGGGTTTCGTACATAGAAGCCAGAACAGCTGATGGTATGTGAAGTTCATGATCCAGGTGGAGTTGTTTTGGCACTGGAAGACCTGTGCTGCTGCTTCGGTCACTTGTCATTCACCAGCGAACCTACATTCTCTTCGTGTCACATCCACAGTTCCACATATGTGCTGCCACAACACTTGGTTTCCATGACAGCTCTAAATGTCTTGGTCGCTGAACTCTTTTCTAACTATGGATATTTACATGAATTCTTTGAGGATCTCCATCTTTGTTTTCTGGGTGTATCAAGCTGCTTCATTTTATCCCCTGGGCTCCATGGCTATTTGACAGGAAGTGACCATACAGGAGTTCCGGGAATCCTTCAAGGACAGCTGATGGTATGTGAAGTTCATGAGCCAGGTGAAGTTGTTTTGGCACTGGAAGAGCTGTGCTTCTGCTTCAGGCAGTTGCCATTCATCATCATACTGAGTTCCCTACGTTTCACATCCAATTACAGACATTAGTGCTGCCAGAGCACTTGTTTACCATGGGAGCTGAAATGTCTTGGGATCTGAATTTCTCTTTGGCTATGGAGTTTTTCATGGATTTTGTGAGGATCTCCATCTGTTATTTGTGCGGTTGCTAAACATATAAATTACATCACCTTGGGCTCAATGGACCTTTTACAGGAAGTGACCAAAAAGATATCCCAGAGACCTGACTGGACAGCTGATTGTATGTGAAGTGAAAGAACCAGGTGGAGTTGTTTTGACACTGTAAGACCTGTGCTGCTGCTTCGGGCAGTTGTCATTCACCAACACACAGAGTTCTCCAAGTTTCACCTTCCAGCTACTTTCAGACATATTTGCTGCCAGAGCACTTGGTTTCCATGGCAGCTTGAAATGTCTTGGGCGCTGCTATGCTCTGTGGCTTCGAGTTTGTCACACCTTGAGTGAGGATCTTCATCTTTTTTTGTGCGGTTACTGTACCTATAAATTACATCATACTGAACTCTATAGGCATTGGAAAAAAAGTGACCAAACAAGTTTTCCCCGAGACCTGCAAGTACAGCTTATAGTATGTGAAGTGAATGACCCAGGTTGAGTTGTTTTGGCACTGGAAGAGCTGTGCTGCTGCTTCGGGCAGTTGCCATTTACCAACACACAGCCTTCTCCAAGTGTCACGTCTCAGCCGCTTTCAGAAATGTGTGCTGCCAGAGTACTTGGTTTCCATGGTAGCTGGAAATGGCTTGGTCACTGAACTTCTCTCTGGCTGTGCAGTTTTGAGTAATTTGAGTGAGGATCTCCATCTTTGTTTTGAGTGTTTGCTCTAGTTGCTTGATTCCATCCAACTGGGCTCAATCGGCATTGGACAGCAAGTGACCAAACAAGATTTCCAGGATACCTTGTGGACAGGTGATGGTATGTGAAGTTAATGGGCCAGATGGAGTTGTTTTGGCATTGGGAGACCTTTTCTGCAGCTTCGGGCAGTTGCGATACACCACCACACTGAGTTCTCTAATTGTCCCGTCCACTATCACACATATGTGCTGCCACAGCACTTGGTTTCCATGGCAGCTGGAAATGGCATGGGCGCTGAAATTCTCTCTGGCCGTCCAGGTTTCCACGCCTTGAATGAGGATCTCCATCTTTGTTTTGTGTGGATATTTAACCCTCTTGATTCCATCAACCTGGGCTCAGTTGACATTGGATAGGAAGTAACTAAACTTGGTTTTTGGGAGACCTGCCAGGACAGATGATGGTATGTGAAGTGAATGAGTCAGGTGGAATTGTTTTGGCACTGGGAGAGCTGTCCTGTTGATTCGGGCAATTGTCATTAACCAACACACTGAGTTCCTCACGTGTCATGTCGACTTTCAGATATATGTGCTGCCAGAGCACTTGGTTGCCATGGCAGGTAGAAATGGCTTTTGTGCTAAATTATTTCTGGGTGTCGAGTTTGTCACGCCTTGAGTGCGGATCTCCATCTTTATTTTTTGCTGTTGCTGAGCCTACACATTCCATCAGCCTGGGCTCAATGAGCATTGAAGAGGAAGTGACCAAACAAAATTTCATGGGGACCTGTTTGGACAGCTGATTGTATGTGAAGTTCATGAGCCAGGTGGAATTGTTATGGCACTGGACATGTTGTACTGTTTCTCCAGGCAGTTGCCATTCACCAACACACTGAGTTCGCCAAGTGGCACGTCCACTTTCATACATAGGTGCTCTGAAAGCACTTGGTTTTTTTTTTTTTAAACATATTTTTATTGCCTGTCTCTCTCCTGGTAAATAATTTTAGAGAGGTCTAACAAATTTAACAGGACCTGGCCAGACCAGACTCCCCACCTCCACTGGGAAAAAATTCGTGTATAATTTTCTTGCTGTTTGGTCTTCAGCTTATAGTGTTGTCCTGGCATTGATTAAGTCTAACATACAGTATTCAACATGTTCAGTTAAATGCTAAAGGTACTTTTTGTTTAACTCATTTAGACTTCTAAATTCTTCAGAGTTTTAAACCAAATCTCATGACTTTGGGGGTTCCAGTAGGATCCCTGGAACTCTCAAAGATTGAGACAAAATTTAAATAATGTACTTGTCATTTAAAATAATTTGGATTATAATCTCACAATATTACAAAATTATGCTAAATTTATTGCATCATATATGCTGTTAAAATAGAAGAGCATTTATGTTCATTGGTCAAAATGTTTCCTACTCATGAAATTGATCCAGATTGTAAATTACTTGTGTTCTTACTTACAAGGAAATATGTGAAATTTTGCCTTGCAGAAGAACAACGAATTCTTTAAAGATGTATAGTAAAATGGGTCATAATGTGTATATTTTCTGAATGTTTGCCTTTAAAACAATGGAGTTGAAGTCTGATTCTTTGTGAAAAACAGTGTATTAACTTCTTCTTTAAAGTAATTTTCATCTTATTGATAACCAAACCTGTTAACTAACTTCAGTAAATTCCAAGGTAGTCTCTCAAGACAACAGCTAAATTTAAGTTTTTTCAGCTCTCTTGACTTCAATAAAAGAGAAGCTTAGGGGAAGCTCCAGGCCCATCAGCCATAAAACAAAGAAGGGACATGCTTGGAGTCTGCCTTTTGAAAAATTTGGGACTTTGACTTTGTCCCTGTTGTGGTGATTCTTATCTGCCTTCATTTTAAAAGGGAAAAATTTCCAAATCAGCTAGAAGAAGACTGAAAAAACTTCTCTTTCCCAGTTTTGAGGAGGATTTGTGCTAAAATGTGTTCCCATGAATTAGGAGAAATGATTGAAAATTGCTTAAAGCCATTGTATTTAAAAGTTGGCATCCTTTTATTAAGAAAATGTCTTAAGAAAAGTTGAGGAATGAATCTTTAAGCTTTACATATAATTGGCTATAATTTTAAAGATACTATTACAACATTGTGTAAGTCTTTAACATTAATACCTAATACATGCTGATGTTAGAATTGATATCTGTATTCAAAAAAGTTTTTGAAGTGTGCATACATAGCAATACTTGTAAATACCTAAAAATAAAAATATCTCCAATTTTGAAAGCTGTTAAGAAATTGAAGCATTGAAAAAAAAATTGAAACATTGAACTTTAGGTAGTCTCTGTTTAATGGGTAGCTTTGTCAATTGTCTATCCAGCTTCAGTAAGCTCTATTCTTGTCCCAGCCTTTGAGTTTGTTACAGTTCTTAAACAGTTAAGAGATGATTTTATGCACTAATTCCCATGTTTAAGGTTATATCTCCCTTTTGGTGACTGGCTAAGGAAATATACATTTTGCCTTTCAGTTAGATAATCCCTTGTGTTCTGTATATTGTCTTTGTTAAATTCTCATGATTTAAAAGAACTGTGTTTAAGGGTATTTTCTGGTATGTACTTGCTTTAAAATGTTTGGGTGATCATTTATAAGTGATAAAAAAATTTTTTTTGATGTGTTGCTGTTTGAATCAGTCTGACTAAATGAATGGATATTATAATGAGGAATCTTTGATCAGATACTTTAAGAACTCTTGGCATATTTAATAGGTTTAACTCTTCTGGTTCTGGAATTTCTAAATAGGCCCCTGACAGTCTCAAACTCAGAAGAATGTGTTTCAAAGGTTGTATCTTTCTGCTAATGAAGTTAATTGTGAGACAAATAATTAATTAAATCTAAAAAAAAATTAAATTGGGGGTGAGAGGGGATTGCAGAAAAGACATTGGGAAACCTTGCCAGTGGGGAACCTTGCCAGTGGGGAGCCAGGATGGCTAAGTCTAAAAAGTACAAGAGTGTGTAAAATCCTACAGGTGGTATCACAACGCTAAACATAGATATTTTATTTTCTAGGATTCCAGCAAGCCTATTGTATTCCTTAAAGCTAAAGTTTAATTGTAAACTATAGTTTTGGTTTATTCAGATTACTAAGAGCAAAATATAACTCTAAACAATTGGTAACTTTAACACACTTAAGAGAATTCTCAAGTAGCTGTTACAAAAGCTGTTTCGTTTCTTATGTGTTACCCCATATGCATGTACATGTTTATGAATGAGAATTGCTAAGCTAAATCCTTTTTTAAAATTATGTATAGATGCATAATTAAGCTCTTAGAGAGTCATGTCTGTTACTGTTTTCTCAGGATCTACAAGGTCTGTTCAGCTTAATAGTTCTACACGATTTTAAATGGACTTACTGCTAGCGTACAGTTTCAAGATTGGCCATGAGAGCCCAAATCCTCATAAGCTAGATGGAAAATATATGAGTATATGTATGCAAATGTTTAATGATAACTCAGATGTCAGAGAATGTTAAAATGCTTCAACATGGGAAACAGCTCTTACAACAGACTCATAGACTGTCATTTTTAAGAAGCACTCAGTGGCCTCAGAATCAGCCCAAAAGGCATTCTGATCTGACAGGAGAGCCAGCAAGAGAGCAAGCATATCAGTGTGGAAAGCCAGGACACTGCTACTAAGAGTGTCCCTCCATGAAGGAGCTCAGTGGTCCACGCCCCAGTGCAAAGAAGCAACCACCGAGGATGGTTGTGCTCTTCTCTCAATGGAGGAGAGAACTTCCACTCTGTGTGTTGCCAGGTCTGATGGGGTTGTTGTTGATTCAAGAGGCTTCCACAGCCTAAACATTGCGTGTCTGGAGCCTCAGGTGATAACTGACGTCACACATAAGAGTGCTAATTTGTTAAATCCACTAGAGTCACTGTGTACACTGGCTTCCCATGCAGGACTGTATATTCAGAGTCATAGTAAAATTAATAGTACACCTTGATGTATTTTAGTATAAAGATTTATCATCTCAGTTTTTTATTATGTCTGAATATTTAACTCTTTTGCCTTAAGAAGTCAGCTTATATCCTGATGCTGTATGCTAATCCTTACATTGTTACTGTGCCTTCTGATTGATCTAGGTTAGCAATTTTATGCAGTTCAAAAGAAGTTTCATGTGTTCCATTGAGTTCATTGAATATGTTCCAAAATTTGAGACTTAAAGGAGTTAATTTAGACAGATGTAAATCTAGTCCACAGTTTTAAATTAAAGTTTACTCTGACAAAGATTGAAACCTAACAATTCTTTTACATCTAAGTTCTGAAGCTCAAGTGTTCAAACTGCTAACCGAACTCACAACCTGCTAGGCTGGGAAAGTTAACTATGTTATGTCTTGTTGTTTAGATTTCAAGAAAGAGAAACCTTTCAAGTGCCAGAATGTACATCGAATATCTGATGACTTCTGCCTTCTATCAGGAACCACTAGATGGATCCCCTATAGCTGCTCTTACCCAACGGCACCCCCCTCTCAGCAGGAAGTAGTTAAGAACAGATGACGGCATCCCTTTTCCCTAAAAGCAGCTGGGGTCCATTTCTCTGTTTGGAAATGTAGGAGCTAGATGGGATAATGGGCAGTTAGGGTCTCTGGTTCCTGGTAAAACTGTCTTGTGTACATGTAACAATGTTAGTGTTATGAGATTCTTGAATGTTAGTATTTTCAACAATACTTGTACATTGTTAAGTATGTCTTTTTGAATTTCACTAGTCCGCTACTCCCCAATATACCATCATATTTGTGTCACTCCAGTAAAAGTCCACAATATTTTGGCCAGAGTGATAGAAATCAATCAATACCTCCGGGACAATGATCAAGCGCCTTCCTAAATTTCACCAGTTAGCCACCAGTATAATTAAAGTAAATGAGACCCGAGTTCCACTCATGTCAGGAGAAGTTATTCTAAATGGCATTAAATTGGCAGCTTGCATGTTCAAGGAATGGAGCAGGATTATGGCCTTAGAAACCTCGATGGTTGCTGCACTAGTAGTTGCCATGCTCTTCCTGTACTGCATGCACAAACAGCAAGCCTGGAAGCAAGTTGTCATTGGACAAGCCATGATGGCACTGGCTGTGGAAAATCCTAGTGCTGAAGTTTGGCTGAGCATGATGTGTTAATAGGTAACCAGAGATGGGTAAGACCTGACAGGACTGGCAATCAATCTAAGACAGAGACCCCGCATGCCCTGGGCAGGACTCCCCAAGTGATAACCCCCCACATCATGCCATGCGGCTCCAGTCTTCTAACCGGTTCGTCTAAGGTAATGTGGCCGTTTACGGTTGGAGCAGTGTTTCCCAACAGGGCTGTCATTTATGGCAGCATTGCCGGGGAATACATGCTCCAGCTATGAATTGTTACATGGCCCCTTTTCTAGTAAGCGTGTAGCCAATGACGGGCACCTTTTTGATACCCCGCCAACCTAAGACAGGGAGCCCTGGATGACTGGCAGGGCTGCCAAGAGACAGGTAAGAGCTGAGGGTCCCTCAGAATGAACCTAAGACAGGCAGCGCTTACCTTACTTCACGAACCTTTCTCTTTTTGCCACTTTCATTGATACATAGAAAAAAGGGGGAGATGTCAAGAGCCATGCACTATAGCCACACTGAAGCCATTTTGAATATGGACCTATGGGACAGTGGAAACCCCCGGTTGGCTAGATGCTTGGGAAAGAAGTTATGAAACTAATCACACGCTTAGCTTCAATTGTTCCTAGCAACTGTTTCAGAATGTGATTGATGCTGTACTTACCAACATCTTGTTACTGATTACCTACGCTTTTGTCGATATGTTGGTTACTATTGTTGATATGGTGGCTGCTCAAGAACAATCGGTCTTGAGACCATGGCTTGTGTCCCAGTTTCTCTTTCCCTGAGCCTTAGTTACTGAAGAATATAAAAACCCTCAGTTGAAATCAATAAACTGACAGCTTGATCAGACCTACTGTCTTGCTGTCCATTCTCTGTGTCTCTTGTCCATTCATTCTCTCCTAGGTGGCTGCGACCCCGTTGACTGTCCTGCTGGAAAGGACAATTTGGAAGCAAACAAACTGACATAAAAATATCAAAACATATGTGATACAGCCAAAAGAGCAAACAGATAATCACCGAAAAAAAAAAAGTATAGATTGGACTGTTGGAGTTACACTTTCCATGTTGGCCTCCTTATATGAACGAGAATATATGGTATTTGTTCTCTTGTGAATGACTCATTTCACTGAGCATAATGACTTCTAGTTGGGACCACATGGATTTAAATAGAATAATATCATTCTTCTTAATAGCTGAATAATATTCCATAGAGTAGATGTACCACAGTTTCTTTAACCACTCTTCCTTGGACGCACATCTGTTTTGTTTCCATGACTTTGCTATTGTAGATTGTGCTGCTGTAAATATAGGATTAAAGATCCCCTTCTCATATGCAGATTTCACTCCTTTTGGGAATATTCCTAAGAGTGGGATTGCTGGGTCATATGGCAGGTTTATTTGCAATTTTCCAAGCACTCTCCATACTGATTTCCACAGTGCTTGTACTAGCCTACACTCCCACCAGCAGTGAAGGAGGGTGCCAGAGTCCAGCTCTGGCTGAGTTTGGAGCTCAGGAAGGGTGCGTGGATGAGGCGTGAAGAGAGAAAGAAAGGAGACGGACCACCAGGATACCTTGAACGTAGTGGACAAAGCGAGAAAGCTGTCCGCTTTATTTATACAGAAGCAGTACAAAGTTTTTTTCTTAGGGCATATTGACATAGCTTCAGGGGGGCACAATTTACAACTTCTTGAGAAATGATTGAGGAAGGATTCCATATTCCTTGCTTATCTTGGCTTGCCAGTCTTCATCTACGCTCCTCAGGTCTGGACTATAACCTAGGCTCCGCCTGTGTCAACCAGACCCCTATCTTGTATGAGTTAAAAGGTCTGGGGCCTTGGTCTATGGGGATTGGGGTTATTGACATTAGTTGGCCATTAGGTCTGTAAGCTCACACAGTTTGTTGACCAAACAAGTAAAGCAAGGATTATAACGGCGGAAAGAATTGAAGTTAGCAATGAGCTAAGTTACTCTATTTAAGTTTCAACTCTACAATGGATGAGTGAGTGTTTCCAAAGACAATTCTACAAATTGTTTCAGTATTAGACAAGGCATTAACTATTCCAACGTTGCAGCCATGAGTTTCTCAGTAGACAACACATCTTATGCAGTAATACACTCCTACTACAATTCTTATTCTACAACTTAGCTCTCACGAAATGGGAGAACTACATCAAGAGAGAAAAAACATGAAGATCTAAGACAAAAAGCTTTAAACATTACATTCCTCTACAACCGCAGGCTCTACAACTTCATAAGTGATCAAACAATAATCAAAAATATATCTTTATGATATTAGTGAAATCATCCTGTATTTCCTCTAGCTAAAAATTTGTGAAAACAACTAAAGCAAATACATTTTCTATATTCTAAAGAATTGCAAGGACAGGCTAACCTTTTAAGACCACAGTGACTGTATTTTTTGCCTTAGCAGGAAAGCCTTCAGAGTTACAGTAGGTATATTCTTCGTCATAGCAGGATGGTCTTTAGGGTCACAGTAACTATATTCTTTGTCGTAGCAGGATGGCCTTTAGGGTCACAGTAACTAAATTCTTTGTCATAGCAGTTTGGCCTTTAGGGTCACAGTAACTATATTTTTGTCATAGCAGAATGACCTTTAGGGTCACAGTAACAGGATAACTTTTAGGGTCCCTCTTATCAAGCCATTTCCTAGAAAGCATGATAAATATCTGGGCCAGATTTTCTGGCAATGGGTAAACAGCGCAGACTTAATTATACTCCTGTGTGTAGTTAAAGGCCCACTCACCAGGACATCCTCAGTCACATTAACTCTTAACCTCACGTTGGTTGTAAAAGCCATCTCACAGGGGCAGACAATGCATCAATAGATTACAAAATTCTTAGTGCGGTGGTTGAGTGCCCATGCGAAGGGGGGTAAAAACTGCGTCAAGGTGGTCAGAAATGAATCCACTTAGTCCTGCTAAGCAGCTGGTAGCTCCCCAGGCCCTGCCAGTCAGGGAGCTGTTCTCTTCACACCTTCGTGTTATTCACACCTACTGCATGGACCCCATCAGGAGGGTGCCTTTCTCCCCACATCCACGCCAGCAGGTGTTGTTTTTTAAGTTCTGAATGTAGGTCAGTCTCACTGAAGTTAGGTGGTACCTCAAGGTGGTTTTCATTTATATCTCTGTGATGGGTAGAGAGCCTGAGCATCTTTTCTTATGTCTGTTAGCCATTTGAACCTGTTCTTTTGAGAAATGTCTGTTCATTTCTTTTGCCCATTTTGCTGCAGGGTTGGTTTGTTTTACTGTCCCTGTGTTTCTGAAGCTCTTTGTAGATTCTGGATGTTAGTCCCCTATCACTCATGTAGAATGCAAACATTTCCTCCCATTGTGTTGGTTGCTTCTTCACTTTGTTAATTGTTTCTTTTGCTGTACAGAAGCTTTTTAGTTTGATGTAGTCCCATTTGTTCATTTTGGAATTTATTGCCTTTGCTTTAGGCGTCTTTTCTAAGAAGTCTTTCCCTGTTCCTATATCTTGGAATGTGTTTCCTATGTTTTCCTTTAATAGTTTGATGGTTTCTGGGTATAGATTTAGGTCCTTGAGCCAGTTAGAGCTGATTTTTGCATAGTGCGACAGGTGCGGGTCTTGCTTCTTTATTTTGCAAGCTGCTATCCAGTTGTCCCAACAGCATTTGTTGAATAGACCAGGTTTTTTTTTTTAACCTGGATTGTTTTCCATTTTCTTGTCAAAGATTAGTTGACTATACATGTGTGGATTCCCTTCTGGTGTTTCTGTTCTGTTCCACTGATCTTCTCTGTTTCCGTACCAGTATCAGACTGTTTTGATAACCACTGCTCTGTAATATGTCTTGAGGTCTGCAATTGTGATTCCTCCAGTTTGATTTCTATTTTTCAGGACAGCTTTAGCTACTCGTGGTCTTTTGTGATTCCAGATGAACTTCTGTATCAACTTTTCTATTTCCGAGAAGAATGTTGCTGGGATTTTGATTGGGATTGCGTTGAATCTATATATTGCTTTTGGTAATACGGCCATTTTGATGATGTTGATCCTGCCAATCCAAGAACATGGTAAGGTTCTCCATTTTTCGTGGTCTTCTTCTATTTGTTTTTTTAAATGATTTATAGTTTTCATCATAGAGGTCTTTCACATCTTTAGTTAGCTTAATTCCTAGGTATTTAAGATTCCTTTCCTTTATTTTAAAGGGATCTGTACTTACAATTTCTTTCTCAGCAGTGGAATTATTTGTGTACGCTAGTGCCATCGATTTGTGTTAATTAATTTTGTATCCTGCTACTTTGCCAAAGTCTCTTAGGAGTTTCAACTGTCTCTTGACTGAGTCTTTTGGTTCTCCTATGTAGAGAATCATGTCATCTGCTAATAGCGATAATTTCAATTCCTCATTTGCAAGTTGCATTCCTTTAATTGCTTTTTCTTGCCTAATAGCTCTGGCAAGGACTTCCAAAACTACATTGAAGAGTAGCGGTGAGAGTGGACATCCCTGTCTACTTCCAGATTTTAGTGGGATGACTTCCAGTCTTTCCCCATTTAGTATGATACTGGCATTGGGTTTATCGTAAATTGCTCTGATTGTGTTATAGATTGTTCCTTCTATGCCTATCTTGTTTAGGGTTTTTAACATGAAGTGGTGTTGGGTTTTATCAAATGCCTTCTCTGTATCTATTGAGAGGGTCATATGGCTTTTATTTGTCAATTTGTTGATATGATGTATCACATTTATTGTTTTGCGAATGTTGAACCATCCCTGCATGCCTGGGATGAATCCCACCTGGTCCTGGTGAATGATCTGCCTGATGTGTTGTTGGAGCCTGTTGGCTAGTATTTTATTGAAGATCTTTGCATCTGTGTTCATCAAGGATATTGGTCTGTAGTTCTCTTTTTCTGTTGTTTCTCTCTCTGGCTTTGGTATTAAGGTGATATTAGCTTCATAGAAAGAGCTTGGAAGGATTGCCTCTTTTTCTATTGTTTGAAAAAGCTTGTGTAAGATTGGGATAAGTTCCTCTTGGAATGTTTGGTAGAATTCAGCAGTGAAGCCATCTGGTCCTGGACTCTTCTTGGTTGCGAGGGCTTTAATTACTGATTCAATCTCAGTATATGTTATTGGGCTGTTTAGATTGTTAATTGTTTCTTGAGTCTATTTTTTCTGATTTGTTCGCATATAGTTGCTTGTAATAGTTCCTGATGATTCTTTGTATTTCTGAGGTATCTGTTGCTATATCTCCTTTCTCATCTCGGATGCTATTGATGTGTATTTTCTCCCTCCTTTTTTAATTAGTCGAGCTAGTGGGGAGTCTATTTTGTTGATTTTCTCAAAGAATCAGCTCTTTGATTGATCTTGGTCTCTATTTGGTTTATTTCCTCCCTTATTTTGATGATTTCTTTTTTCCTACTCATCTTGGGATTGCTTTGTTGTTGTGTTTCTAGTTCCTTCAACTGTAAGGTTAGCTGATTTACTTGGTGCTTTTCTTGTTTCTTGACATAAGCACTGATTGAAATGAACTTTCCTCTCAGCACCGCCTTGATTGTGTCCCATAAGTTTTGATAAGTTGTGTTGATGCCTTCATTTATTTCCAGCAATTTTTTAATTTTCCCTTTGATTTCCTCTCTAACCCATTGCTCATTTAGTAACATATTATTCAGCCTCCATATGTTTGTAAGTCTTCCTTGGTGTTTTGAATTCTTGGTCTCAAGCTTCACTCCTTGGTGGTCTGAGAAGATGCATGGTATGATTTCCACTTTTTTAAATTTGCTGAGGCTTGATTTATGGCTTATAATATGATCAGTTCTGGAGAAAGTTCCATGTACTGATGAAAACAAGGTGTATTCTCTGTCTGTAGAATGAAAGGTTCGATAGATGCCAACTAAGTCCATTTGCTCTGGAGTTTGGGTGAGTTCTATCGTTTCTTTGCTGAGTTTCTGGTTTTTTTGATCTGTCCATTTGCGTTAATGGGGTATTAAGGTCTCCCACTATGATCGTATTGGAGTCTATTTCTCCCTTTAAGCTCGTTAATATTTGTTTCACGTAGCTAGATGCTTTGGCATTTGGAGCGTAAACATTTATTATGCTGATCTCTTCCTGCTGGAGGCTTCCTTTGATCATTATGTGGTATCCTTCTTTGTCTCTTTTGAGGCTCTTCACATCAAAGTCTATGTCATCTGATGTAAAAATGGCTACAACTGCTCGTCTTTCTTTACCATTAGCTTGAAATATCTTTTTCCATCCTTTCACTTTCAATTTTTTCTGATCTTTGTTGGTGAGATGCATCTCCTGTAAGCAGCAGATAGTTGGGTTTTGTTTTTTGATCCAATCCTCCAATATATGGCGTTTGACTGATGAATTTAAGCCATTTACATTCAGCGTTATTATGGATAAGGGGCAGTTTGGTCCTGTCATTTTGGCGATGTGTTGTTCTATGACTGGGTCTTCGGTTAGCCTTTTAGTGGGATGTTCTCCACATTTGCCTTTGTTTCTGGTGGTTGCTGTTTCTTTTTTCTTTCATGGGAACATCCTTGAGTATCATTTGTAGGGCAGGTTTAGATGAGACAAAATCTTGAAGTTTTTCTTTATTGTGGAAGAATTTTATTTCATTTTCAAAGACAAAGGAGAACTTTGCAGGGTAAGTTATTCTGGGTTGAAAATTTTTCTCTTTTAGAATCTGGAATATGTCACTCCAGTCTCTTCTGGCCTGTAGTGTTTCCTCTGAAAGGTCAGCTGTGAGTTTGATTGGGTTTCCCCTATATGACACCTGATTTTTTTCTCGTGCACATTTAAGGATTTTTTCTTTTTGTTCAACTGAAGAGAGCTTGATTATCATGTGTCGTGAGGAAGTTTGTTTTTGGTCAACTCTGTTGGGAGTTCTGTAGCCCTCCTGTATATTACTTTCTAATTCTTTGCTCAGATTAGGAAAGTTTTCCTGTATTATTTCACTGAATAGGCCTCTAACCCCAGCTTCTCTTTCTGCACCTTCTGGAACTCCCATAACTCTTATGTTAGACCTTTTAATTATATCTTTTAATTCTGGGATACTTTTTTTAGCTTGACCTAGCTCTGCTTCCAGCTTTTTGCTTGTTTCTTCATGGTGACAGAAACTATCTTCTACTTCTGAAATTCTTTCTTCTGCCTCATTCATTCTGTTGTTGAGACTCTCCAGTGTATTTTTAGTTTGCTCTACTGTATTCTTCATTTCTGATATATCAGCCTTAATTTGATGTATTACTGCTATTTCTTTTTTGAACTCTTGTTTGTACTTCTCATTGTTGACCAGCAGCTTTGCAATGAGTTTTCTGAGTTCTTTGTCCCCCATTTTCTCAATGTCTTCCTCAGTTAACTCTGGGAGTGGACGAAGCTTTTGCTCCTTTGTTGGAGAGACTTCAGTAACATTCATAGTGCTTTTGTCTTGTTTTTTACCTTTTGTAGTTGCCAATCTGGTTGATGAAATCATCTCTATGGTGTATTACCTACAGGTCTATAAGTTGATTGTTATGTTCAATCAGTGCCCTGGGTTTGGGGAACACAGCTGCCAGGAATAATTGCTTCGTCTGTGGCACTGATTTTGTAAGCAGCACTGAGCTTGTTGTCCCCTGCTGGCCAATAAGTCTAAGTACCTCCTGCGGTTATTTTAGGTGGAGTTGGAGGCGTGCCTTTTCGGGGCTGTTTTTTTCCGTGGAGCCTATCCAGTGCTCTAAGACGGAGGTATTTTTGTCCCCAGGTCAGCTCTTGGGTGATTCAGCTGATCTCCCTTCAGTGTAAGAGAGTCTGCTCCTGTGACACTGTTATCTGAGAGTTGCTGAATTAGCGCATGTGCAGTTTGCCACTCCTCCTCTTGCAATTTATCTGTTTGGAGCACATGCGTCAGTGTCCAAGATGGCACCCGTATGAGGCAACAGTAAAGATCAGGGGGCTGTCGCCATCAACTCCAGGGACCACATAGAACCCACAGGCTGCAAGGCTGTTGCCGTGGGCTCAGCTCCGTGCAATTAACCAGCAACACGCCCACTCTGAATCTCCACTTAGGGTTCAAACCTGCTGCCCTGCCACCCAATATGACTCCAGATGGAGAACTGCAGCTGCTGTCTTTCAGTTCCACGGACCACACAGACCCTGCAGGGAGCAAAGCTGGTGCTCCCCTCCACCCTTGGATCAGTTCCGTATGAACAGCCAGAAAGGAGCCTGTGTGTTGCTCTGTCAACTCCGTGTTCTGTCTCTCCACACAAGATGGCGCCCTCAGTCCCCGACTTTCTCTGCCTGCAGCTAGTCCCAGTCACTCAGCTTGTCTGTCCACTCCCAGACAACACTCACTTTCCTAGCTCACCACCTGGGCACAGGCTCTCACCTGGTGGTCACAACGTCTGTGTGGAGGCCACTGCTGGATGTTTGGCTGGCGCTGGAAACGGATTGCTAGAGCCTGGATCACAGGAGCCTGGATCGTTGGAGACCGGATCACTGGGATTTGAGTTGCTGCTTGCCGACTGCTGGTGGGAACTTTGATCCACTACAACACTGCTGTCTCATTTCCGCAGCTTCCCTGTGTCCAGGGGGGTTCCTGGAAACACTGCTTACTGCCTGAACCCTACTTATCCCCTGTAATCTGCTTATTGTACTACTCCCTGCCTAAAGATTCTCCACCTTATCAAACGTGCTGAACTCTATACCGTCATCTTAGTTCCTCAGCACTTGGTTTCAATGGTAGCTGGAAATGGCTTGGGCATTGAAATTCTCCCTGGCTGTTGACTTTTGCATGAATTCTATGAGGATCTCCATCTTTGTTTTGTGCGGTTGCTGAACCTAAAAATTATATTATACTGGGCTCAATGGGCATTGTACAGGAAATGACCAAACAAAATTTCCTGGAGACCTGCCAGGACAGCTGATGGTATGTGAAGTGAATGAGCCAGGTGGAGTTGTTCTGTTACTGGAGGAGCTGTCCTGCTGCTTTTGGCAGTTGCCATTCATTAACACACTGAGTTCCTCAAGTGTCATGTCCACTTTCAGAATATGTGCTGCCAGAGCACTTGGTTTCCATGGCAGCTGGAAAAGGCTTGGGAGCTGAACTCGTCTCTGGCTGTTGGGTTTACATGTGCTCAGCCTGCTTGATTCTCTCCCACTGGGCTCAATGGGTATTGGAACGGAAGTGACCAAACAGGGTTTCCTAGATAGCTGCCAGGACAGCTATGGTATGTGAAGTGAATAACCCAGGTGCATTTATTTTGGCACTAGAAGAGCTGTGCTGCTGCTTCGGGCAGATGCCATTCACCACCACAAGCAGTTCCCCAAGTTCACCTCCCAGCCACTTTCAGAAATATGTGCTGCCAGAGTTCTTAGTTTCCACAGCAGCATGAAATGACTTGGGCGCTGAAATTCTCTCTGGCTTTGGAGTTTTGAGCGCCTTGAGTGAGGATCTCCACCTTTGTTTTTTGTTGGTGCTCAACCTGTTTGATAACATCACACTGGGTTGAATGGACATTGGCCTGGAAGGGATCAAACCAGGTTTCAGAAGACCTGCAAGGACAGCAGTTGGTATGTGAAGTGGATGAGCCAGGTGGAGTTGTTTTTCCCTGGATGAGCTGTGCTGCTGCTTCGGGCAGTTGCCATTCACCAACACACAGAGTTCCCCAAGTGTCACCTCCCAGCCACTTTCAGAAATATGTGCTGCCAGAGCACTTGGTTACCATGGTAGCTGGAAATAGCTTGGGTGATAAACTTCTCCCGGACTGTGGAGTTTTGAGCGCCTTGAGGGAGTATCTCCATTTTTTATTTCTGTGTGTACTCATCCTGCTTGATTACATCCCCTCGGGATAAATAGCATTGGATAGGAAGTGACCAGACAGGGCTCCGGAGGACCGGCAAGGACAGCTGATGATATGTGAAGTGAATGACTCAGGTGGATTTGTTTTTTTCCCTGGACGAGCTGTGCTGCTGCTTCGTACAGTTGCCATTCACCAACAAACTGAGTTTTTCAAGTGTCACGACCCAGCCACTTTCAGACATATGGGCTGCCAGAGCACTTGGTTTCCATGGCAGCTGGAAATGGCTAGGGCACTGAACTTCTCTCTCGCTGTGAAGTTTTGAACGCTTTGAGTGAGGATCTCCATCTTTGTTTTTTGTGGGTGCTCAACCTGCTTGATTCTATCCCCCTGTGTTCATTGGGCATTGGACAGGATGTGACCAACTACGGTTCCAGGAGAACTGCAAAGAGAGCTGACGGTATGTGAAGTGAATGAGCCAGGTGGAGTTGTTTTACCAATGGAAGATGAGCTGCTGCTTCAGGCATTTGCCACTTACCAGCACACTGTGTTCCCTAGGTGTCACATCCACTTTCAGACAAATGTGCTGCCAGAGCACTTGGTTTCCAAGGCAGCTGGAAATGGCTTGGGCACTGAAATTCTCTCTGGCTATCAAGTTTGTTACGCCTTGAGTGAGGATCTCCATCTTTGTTTTGTGCGGTTGTTGAACATACAGATTCCATCAGCTGGGGCTCAATGGGCATTGGAAAGAAAGTGACCAAACAAGATTTCCTGGACCTGTTTGGACAAATGATGATATGTGAAGTGAATAACCAATGTGGAATTGTTTTGGCACTGGAAGAGCTATGCTGCTGATTAGGGCAGTAGCCACTCACCAACAGAGTTAAGCATGTGTCACGCCCACTTTCAGACTTATGTGCTGCCAGAGCTTTGTGTTTCCATGGCAGCTGGAATTGGCTTGGGCGCTTAACTTCTCTCTGGCTCTGAAGTTTTGAGTGCCTTTAGTTTGGATCTCCATCTATGTTATTTGTGTGTTCATCCAGCTTGATTCCATCACCCTGGGCTCCTTGGGCATCTGACAGGAAAGAACCAAGCAGGGATTCCGCGAGACCTGCAAAGATTATTGATGTTATGTGAAGTGAATGACTCAGATGTAGTTGTTTTTTCACTGGAAGAGCTGTGCTGCTGCTTCAGGCAGTTGCATTGATCAACATACTGAGTTCCCCAAGTGTTACGTCCACTTTCAGACATATGTGCTGTCAGAATGTTTGGCTTCCATGGCAGCTGGAAATGGTTTGGGCGCTGAACTTCTCTCTGATTGTGGATTACAAGCGCCAGTAGTGAAGATCTCCATCTTTGTTTTGTGCGTGTGTGCTCAGCCTACAAATTCCACCTCCCAGGGCTCAATGGGCATTGGACATGCAGTGAACAAACAAGATTTCTGGGAGATTTGCTAGGACAACTGATGCTATTTGAGTGAATGTGCCAGATGGAGTGGTTTTGGCACTAGACGAGCTGTGCTGCTGCTTCGAGCAGTTGGAAGTCACCACCACACTGAGTTTCCTAGGTGCAATAACACTGCTAGATATATGCGCTGCCACAGTTCTTGGTTTCCATGGCAGCTGAAATGTCATGGCACTGAATTTCTTTCTGGCTGTGTAATTTGTCACGCCTTGAGTGAGGATTTCCATCTTTGTTTTTTGTGTGTGCTCAACCTGCTTGATTCCATCCCACAGGGCTCAATGGGCTTTGGACAAGAAGTGACCAAACAGGATTTTACATAAACGTCTTAGAAGGTCTCCTGAAAAGCATGTCTGGTCACTTCCTGTGCAATTTGAGAGCAGGGGGAAGAAATCATCCTGCTTGATTCCATCCCACTGGCCTCAATGGGCATGGGGCAGGAAGTGACCAGATAGGGTTTCTGGGAGACCTGCAAGGACAGCTGATGATATGTGAATTGGAGGAGCCAGGTGGAGGTGTTTTGGCACTGGAAGACCTGTGCTGCTGCTTCGGGCAGTTGCCATTTACGAGCACACTGTGTTCCCTAGGTGTCACATCCACTTCAAACAAATGTGCTGCCAGAGCACTTAGTTTCCATGGTTGCTGGAAATAACTTGGGCGCTGAAATTCTCTCTGACTGCCTAGTTAGTCACGACTTGAATGAGGATCTCCATCTTTGTTTAGCGGGGTTGCTGAACAAACAGACTATATCACACTGGGCTCAATGGGCATTAGACAGGAAGTGCCCAAACAAGTTTTCCGGAGACGTGACAGGGCAGCTGATGGTATGTGAAGTGAATGAGCCAGGTGGAGTTGTTTTGGCACTGGAGAGCTGTGCTGCTGCTTCGGGTAGTTGCCATTCACCAACACACAGAGTTCCCAAAGTGTTGCCTCCAAGCCACTTTCAGAAATACGTGCTGCCAGAGCACTTGGTTTCCATGGCAGCTGGGAATGTCTTGGGTGCTGAGGTTCTCCCTGGTTCTGTAGATTTGAGCACCTTGAGTGAGTATCTCCATCTTTGTTTTGTTTGTGTGCTCAACCTGCTTGATCCCATCCCCCTGGGCTAAATGGGCATTGGAAAGGAAGTGACGAAACAAGGTTTCCGGGAGGTCTGCAGAGACATCTGATGGTATGTGAAGTGAAGGAGCGAGTTGGAGTGTCACGCTCATGTTCAGACATGTGTGTTGTCAGAGCACTTGGTTTCCATTGTAGCTGGAAATAGCTGGGACACCGAAATCTTCTCTGGCAGTGCAGTTTTATATGAATTCTGTGAGGATCTGCATAACACTGGGCTCAATGGGCATTGGACAGAAGGGACCAAACAAGATTTCCCAAAGACCTGATTGGACAGCTGATGGTATGTGAAGTGAATGACCCAGGTGCATTTGTTTTGCCACTGTACGAATGGTTCTTCTGCTTTTTGGGGCAGTTGCCATTCCCCACCACACTGATTTCCTCAAGTGTCACATCCAATTACAGACATATGTGCTGCCACAGCAATTGGTTTCCATGTAAACTGGAAATGGCTTGAGCGCTGAATTCTTCTCTGTCTGTCGAGTTTTACATGAATTCTGTGAGGATCCCCATCTTTGTTTTGTGAGTGTGCTCAAACTGCTTGATTGTATCCACCTGGGCTCAATGGGCATTTGACAGGAAGTGAACAACCAGGATTTGGGGGAGACCTGCAGGGACTGCTGTTGGTATATGAAATGAATGAGCCAGGTTGAGCTCTTTTGGCACTGCAAAAGCTGTGATGCTGCTTTGGGCAGTTGTCATTTAACAATCCACTGTATTCCCTAGGTGTGACAGCCACTTTCAGACATATGTGCAGCCAGAGAACTTGGTTTCCATGGCAGCTGGAAATGGCTTGGGCACTGAACTTATATCGTGTTGTCGAGGTTGTCACGCCTTGACTGAGGATCTACTTCTTTGTTTAGTGCGGTTGCTGAAACTCCAGATTACATCACATTGAGCTCAATGGGCATTAGACAGGAAGTGACCAAACATGGTTTCAGGGAGACCTCACTGAGTGCTGATGGTATGTGAAGTGAATGAGCAAGGTGGAGTGGTTTTGGTACTGGAAGTTCTGTGCTGCTGTTTCGGGCAGTTGCCATTCACCACCACACTGCTTTCCCAAGTGTCACGTCCCAGCAGTTTCAGACAAATGTGTTGCCAGAGCACTTGATTTCCATAGCAGCTTTAAATGGCTTGATCTCTGAACTTCTCCCTGGGTGTGGAGTTTCGAGCGCCTTTAGTTATGATCTCCATCTTTGTTTTGTGCAGTTGCTGAACCTACAGATTCCATCACACTGTGCTCAATGATCATTAACAGGACGTGCTCAATGATCATTGGACAGGACGTGATCAAGCAAGATTTCCTGGACACCTGCTGGACAGCTGATGGTATGTGAAGTTCATGAGCCAATTGGAGTTGTTTTGGCACTGGAGAGCTCTTCTGCTTTTTCGGGCAGTTGCCATTCACTACCACATTGAGTTCCTCATGTGTCACATCTGCTTTCAGATATATGTGCTGCCAGAGCACTTGGTTTCCATAGCATCTGAAAATTGGTTGGGACTGAAATTCTCTCTGGCTCAAGAAATTTATGTGCATTGAGTGTTAATCTCCAACTTTGTTTTGTGTGTGTGCTCAACCTGATTGATTCTAACTGATTGAGCTCAATGTGCTTTCGGGCAGGAAGTGAGCAAACATGGATATCGGGCGACCTAAAAGGAAAGCTGAGGATATGGGAGTTGGATGATCCAGGTGGAGTTGTTTTGCAACGAATGCCTGTGCTGCTGCTTTGGGCAGTTGCTATTCACAACCACACTATTTCTCCTAGGTGTCCCATCCACTTTCAGACATATGTTCTGCCAGAGGTTTTGGATTCAATGGCAGCTGGAAGTGGCTTGGACACTGAACTTCACTATGGCTCTGGAGTTATTAGCGCCTTGAGTAAGGATCTCCATCTTTATTTTGTGTGTGTGCTCAACATTCATGATCCCATTACCCTGGGAACAATCGGCATTTAACAGGATGTGTCCAAACAGGGTTTTCTAGGAAACCTGGAAGGACAGCTGATTGTATGTGAAATGAATTAGCCCGGAAGTGTTGTTTTGGCATTAGGAGGCCTGTACTGCTGTTTCGGGAAGTTTCCATTCACAAGCACACTGAGTTCCCTAGGTGGCACATCCAGTGTTCCACATATGTGCTGCCAGAGCACTTGGTTTCCACGGCAGCTGAAACTGGCTTCGGCATTGTACTTCCCTCTGTCTGTGGAGTTTTGAGCACCTTGAGTTTGAATCTCTATCTTTGTTTTGTGAGTGTGCTCAACCTGCTTGATTTCATCCCACTCGGCTCAACGGGCATTGGACAGGAAGTGACCAAACAGGGTTTCCGGGAGATAAGCCATGATAGCTGAAGGTATGTGAAGTGAATGAGCCAGGTGGAGTTGTTTGGCACTGGAAGGCCTGTGTTGCTGTTTCTTGCGGTTGCCATTCACCACTACACTGAGTTCCCTAGATGTCACATCCACGTTCAGACATATGTACTGCCAGAGCATTTGGTTGCCATAGCAGGTGGAAATGGCTTTGATGCTGAAATCCTCTCTGGGTCTGGAATTTTCAACGTTTGGAGTGGGGATCTCCATCTTTTTCCTATGCATATGCTGAACATGCTTGATTTCATCACACGGGGCTCAATCGGCATTGAACAGGAATTGTTCAATCAGGGTCTCTGATAGACCAGTAAGGACAGCCGATGGTATGTGATTTGACTGACGAAGTTAAAGTTTTTCTGGACTGGAAAAGCTGTGCTGCTACTTCGGGCAGTTGCAATTACCACCACACTACCTTCCATAGGTGTCATATCCACTTTCAGATATATGTGCTGCCAGAGCACTTGGTTTCCATGGCAGCTAAAAATGGCTAGGGCGCTGAATTTCTCTTTGGCTCTGGAATTTTTAGCGCATTGAGTGAGGATATCCATCTTTGTTTTCTGTGGGTGTTCAATTTGCTTGATTCCGTTATCATGGTTTCAATGGGCATTAAACAAGGGGTCCAAACAGGGTTTCTGGGAGACATACTAGGACAGCTGATAAAATCTGAAGTGAATGGCTCAGGTGGAGTTGTTTTGGCACTGGAAGTCCTCTGCTGCTAATTCGGGCAGTTTCCATTCACCACCTCACTGAGTTTAATTCTTGTCACATCCATTTTCAGACATATGTGCTGCCAGAGCACTTGGTTTCCATGGCAGCTGGAAATATCTTGGGTTCTGAACTTCTACCTGGCTGTGGAGTTTTACATGCCTTGTGTGAGGATCTCCACCTTTTTTTTAAGTGTGTGCTCCACCTACATCATTCCATCATCTGGGCTATGTATTTGGAACATAAGTGTCCAAACAGGGTTTCTGGGAGACCTGCTAGGGCAGCTGATGATATGTGAAGTGAATGAGTCAGATGGAGTTGTTTTGGCCCTGGAAGACCTGTGCTTCTGCTTAGGGCAGTTATCATTCAATACCACACTGAGTTCTCCAAGTGTCACATCCACTTTCAGACATATGTCCTGCCAGAGCACTTGGTATCCATGGCCCCTCAAATGGCTTGAGTGCTGAACTTCTCTCTGGCTGTGGAGTTTAAGCACCTTGAGTGAGGATCTACATCTTTGTTACGTGTGAGTGCTCAGCATGCCTCATTCCATCACACTGTACTCAATAGGCATTGGACAGCAATTGAGCAAACAGGGTTTTTGCGAGGCCTGCTATGACAGCTGATGGTAATTGAAGTGAATGAGGCATGTGGAGTTGTTTTGGCACTGGAAGAGCTGTGCTGCTGCTTCGGGCAGTTGCCATTCACCACCAAATTTAGATCCCCAAGTGTCACATCCACTTTCAGACATATGTGCTGCCAGAGCACTTGTTTTCCAAAGCAGCTGGAAATGCTTGAGCACTGATCTCTCTGGTTGTGGCGTTTTCGTGCCTTGAGTGAGAAACTCCACTTTTTTTTCTGTGTGTCCTCCACCTAGTTGATTCCATAACGCTGGGCTTTGAATATTGGCAAGCAAGTGACTAAACAGGGTTTCCTAGATAGCTGCCAGGACAGGTGATGGTATGGGAGGTGAATGAGCCAGGTGGAATTTTCTTGGCCCTGGAAGACATGTGCTGCTGCTTTGAGCAATTACCGTTCAACACCACAATGAGTTGCCTAGCTTATCAGACACTTTGAGACATCCGTGCTTCCAGAACACTTAGTTTCCATGGCAGCTGGAAATGGCCTGGGAGCTGAACTTCTCTCTGGCTCTGGAGTTATGAGCGCCTTGAGTGAGGATCACCATCCTTGTTTGGTGTGTGTGCTGAAACTGCTTGATTCTTTTTCACTGGTGTAAATGGGCATTGGACAGGAAGTGAGCAAACATGGTTTCAGGAGACCTGCAAGGACAGCTGAAGGTAATTGATGTGAATGAGGCAGTTGGAGTTGTTTTGGCACTGGAAGACCTTTCAGGCTGCCTTGGACAGTTGCCATTCAACACCACACTGAGTTTCCTAGGTGGCACATCCAGTGGTAAACATATGTGCTGCCAGAGTACTAGGTTTCCATGGCAGCTGAAATTGGCTTGGGCCTTAAACTTCCCTCTGAGGAATTTTGAGCACCTTGAGTGTGAATCTCCATCTTTGTTTTGTGTGGGTGCCCAATCTGCTTGATTCCATTCCATAGGGCTCAACGGGCATTGGACAGGAAGTGACCAAACAGGGTTTCCGGGAGATCAGCCATGATAGCTTATGTTATGTGAAGTGAATGAGCCAGGTGGAGACTTTTGGCACTGGAAGGCCTGTGCTGTTGTTTCATGCAATTGCCATTCACCACCACACTGAGTTGCCTAGGTGTCCCATCCACTTTCAGACATATGTGCTGCCAGAGCATTTGGTTGCCATGGCAGCTGGAAATGGCTTTGATGCTGAGCTCCTCTCTTGCTCTTGAATTTTCAGCATTTTACGTAACGATCTCCATCTTTTTTCTTTGCACATGCTGAACATGCTTGATTTGATCACCGAGGCTCAATTGGCATTGAACAGGAAGTGTTCAAACAGGGTATCTGGTAGACCTGTAAGGAGAGCTGATGGTATGTGATTTGACTGATGTGAGTCGATTTTTTTTAATTAATAGTTAGCATTATGTGACAGTTTCATAGGCTTTGGGAATCCCCCTACCGCTCCCCCCCATCCCTCCTCGTGGATTCCCCCATCTTTATGCATCATTACAGTTCAAATTCAATCAAGATTCTTTCCTTGCAAACATATATTAAGCATGGAGTCCAGCTACTTATTGTCCAGATGGTTTGAACAGTTTCTTGGGGAGACCATTTCTGGTCCGAAGTCAGATCTGGTAGAATATCATCACAGTCAATTAAGAGTCCCAATATAACATCAACAGCGATTTGCAATATTATGGAATTGACATGGTTTTGAGTAACCAGTATGTTAAAAAAAAAACAAAAAACAAAAAACAAAAAAACAAAAAACAAGTCCTAACCACAACCTATGATTAGCTCATTGACATCTCAATTTTAGTTTATATACAGGACCGTACTGGCTGCTATATACCTTGAAAAGGCTATAGGGTACCATTCAGCTGTCTCATGTCTATTTCATTTTAGTATTTAGCCATTTGTTGTGTTGAAGTATAATTTTGTTGATCTTGGCAGATTGTGGGATAATCTAGACTGGCTTGTAACTCTAACAAGATATTTGTCGACATTTAATGTGCAGAACATTTTTTTGGGGGGGGTGTGGGGGTGTGCAGGAAAATCCTCAACACCATGGTGAGGAGTGACTAATCTTTGTGTCCCACCCAGCAAGGCATGAGCCAGTCCATGCCAGCTCTTTCCTGTCAGATTTCAAGCTCTACTTTCTGTTGTTTGTCTATTTGTTTTAGGGTTTTTTTTTTTTTTTTTTTTAGTTTGTATGATTGTTTGCTGTGAGGGGTTTTCGAAGCGATCCCGATGGTCACTGTGAGGGAGGGCGGGGGTCCAGAGGTGGAGCCAGGCTCGGACCAGAGAAAACTCTCCTCCCTGGTCCCGAAGGACATTTATTGTTCTTCTGTGTCTGCTGACCGCTCAGGGCTTCTGGTTGTCATTCCGATGACGTTGGTTTCTGCACGGTAGTGTTTGGACTTCTTCCATCCCCTGCGGAAGCTCCGGTTGGAGGTGGGTGACCTCAGAGTACTCAGCCTCCGAGGGCATCCAATTCCCTGTGGCCTCCTTGGCAGTTGGGATATAGTCCTTTTTGCTCATATTAGTAGTTTGTGGTGAAGGTCTGGGAGTCTTTGTGGTTGGGATCCAAGCTTCCTCCTTACCACCTGCTCCACTCTGGAGTGCCCCCCTGCTCCACGCACATGACCTCCTGTTAAGAGGTTGTCAGGATCGCACCCGATTCCCCCCTCATGCATTGGTATAGTAGTTTTATTGTTGTTTAGTGCCGCTTAGAGTCTGTTATCTATGAATTACCAGATTTGACCTTGATAAGCTATATTGTACTTTTTTTCTCTCACTCTTTTTATGGTCCTGAAAGATTTCCCTGCACTCCCTCCCCATTACCAGTTAACATAGCGTATTGAGGGTATAGTAGGTTTTACAGTTTTATGATGTAGATCTTAAATATTCTGACATTAATTGTTGGTTTATAGATTATATCACGTTATCTTATTGCATTGGATACAGGTTGTTAGAGATTGCACTAATATTGCGATATACAGGTATTATCTTTCAAGTTGTCATCTTTTCATCTCAGATTAAGGTGAACATATGGTATTTAACCTTTTGGGATTGGTTCATTTCTCTTAGCATGATGGATTCCAGTCGGGCCCATTTGTCCACAAAGAACTGCATTTCATTTTTTTTAATAGCTGAGTAGTATTCCATAGAGTAGATGAACCATAGCTTCCTTATCCAGTCTTCTATTGATGGGCATTTGGCTGCTTCCAGGTTTTTGCGATTGTAGATAGTGCTGCTATGAACATAGGCGTGCATGTTGGTTTCTTGTGTAGGAGATCTTTTGGATATATCCCTAGGAGTGCTATTGCTGGATCATATGGTATGCTGATTTTCAGTTGTTTGAGTATTCGCCAAACTGATTCCCATAGAGGCTGTACAAGTCTGCACTCCCACCAGCAGTGGAGAAGGGTTCCCTTTTCCCCACAGCCTCGCCAGCAAGTGTTGGTGGTATTATGTATGTGTGCCATCCTTACTGGAGTTAGGTGGTACCTCATTGTTGTCTTCATTTGGATTTCCCTTATTGCCAAGGAACTTGAGCATTTTTTCATATGCTTGTTTGCCATTTGGGTTTGTTCTTTTGTGAAATGTCTGCCCATTTCCCGTGCCCATTTCTTGAGCAGTTTGTTTGTTCTGTTGTTTTGGTTTCTCTGTAGCTCTTTGTATATTCTGGAGATCAGCCTTCTATCTCCTATGTAGTGTGCAAAGATCTTCTCCCATTCTGTAGGTTGTTTTTTTACTTTGTTGATTGTTTCTCTAGCTGTACAGAAGCTTCTTAGTTTCATGAGGTCCCAATTGTTTATTTTGGTCTTGATTTCCACTGCTTTTGGAGTCTTTTTTAGGAAGTGAGGGCCTACCCCTAAGTGTTGCAGTGTGTTTCCAACATTTTCTTCCAACAGTTTGAAGGTTTCTGGATGTAGGTTTAGGTCTTTTATCCATTTAGATTCGATCTTGGTGTATGGTGAGAGATGTGGGTCTATCTTTTTGTTTCTGCAGGCTATCAACCAGTTGTCTGGAAAAGCTGTGCTGCTATTTTGGGCAGTTGCAATTCACCACCACACTGAGTTCCCCAGGTGTCACAACCAGAGCACTTGGTTTCCCCGGCAGTTGGAAATGGCTTGGGTGCTAAACTTATTCTTTGGTTCTGGAATTTTTAGCGCATTGAGTGAGGATCTGTTTTGTGTGTGTGCTCAACATGCTTGATCCCATCCCCTTGGGCTCAATAGGCATTGGACAGTAAATGACCAAACAACGTTGCCGGGAGACCTGCTAGGAGAGCTGATTTTATGTGAAGTGACTGACCCTGTTGGAGTTGTTTTGGCACTGGAAGGCCTCTGCTACTGCCTCGGGCTGTTGCTATTCACCACCTAAATGTTTTTCCCAGGTATCACCTCCACTTTCAGACATATGTGCTGCCAGATCACTTGTTTCCAAGGCAGTTGCAAACGGCTAGGCTTCTGAACTTTTCTCTTGTTGTCGAGTTTTGTGTGGGGGATCAACCTGCATGTTTAATCCCATTAGGCTCAATGGTCACTGGACAGAAAATGACCAAACAGGGTTTCTGGGAGACCTAATAAGAGAGCAGATAGTATGTGACATGAATGAGGCCTTGGTTTCCATGGCAGCTGCAAATGGCTTGGGCGCTCAATTTCTCTCTGGATATCGAGTTTTGAGCACCTTTAGTGAGGATTTCCATCTTTGTTACGTTTGTGGGTATTCAGACAGCCTGATTCCATCACACTGGGCTGAGTGAGCTTTGGGCAGAAAGTGACCAAATAGGGTATGCAGGAAACCTGATAGGACTGCTGATTCTATATGAATTGAATGAGCCAGGTGGAGTTGTTTTGGCACTGGAAGAGCTGTGCTGCTTTTTCAGGCAATTGCAACTCACTACCACACTGAGTTCTCTAGATGTCGCAGCCGCTTTCAGACATATGTGCTGCCAGAGCACTTGGTTTTCATGGCAGCTGGAAATGGCTTGGGCACTAAATTTCTCTCTTGCGGTGGAGTTTTTGGCGCCTTAATGAGGATCTCCTCCATGTTTTCTGTTGGTTCTCAGCCAGCTTGATTCCATTGCACTGAGCTCTGTTGTCATTGGACAGGAAGTGATCAAACAGGATTTCCGGGAGACTTGTGAGGACAGCTCATTCTATGTGTGGTGAATGAGCCAGATGGAGTTGTTTTGCCACTGGAAGACCTGTGCTGCTGCTTCATGCAGTTGCCATTCACCACTACACTGAGTTTTCCAGTTGTCACAGCCACTTTGATACATATGTGCTGCCAGAGCACTTGGTTTCCATGGTAGGTGGAAATGGGTTGTGCGTTGAATGTCTCTCTGGATGTCGGCTTTTGAGCGCCTTGAGTGAAGATCTCCATCTTTGTTTAGTGTGTGTGCTCAACCTGTATGTTTCCATCCCATTGGGCTCAATGCTCATTGGACACAAAGTGACCAAACAGGTTTTCCGGGAGACCTGCTAAGAGAGCTGATTGTATGTGAAGTGAATCAGACTCGTGGAGTTGCTTTCGCATTGGAAGGCCTGTGCTACTGCTTCGGGCAGTTGCCATTCACCACCACCTAAATGATTTTCCCAGGTTTCACATCCACTTTCAGACATATATGCTGCCAGATCACTTGTTTCCAAGGCAGCTGCAAAAGGCTAGGGTGCTGAACTTTTCTCTGGTTTTCAAAAGTTAGCGCCTTGAGTGAGGATCTCCATCTTTGTTTAGTGCAGTTTGATTCTTTCAAATTTTGCTAAATTGGCATTAGACAGGAAGTGACTAAACATGGTTTCTTGGACACCTGCCAGGACAGTTGATTGCATGAGAAATGAATGAGCCAGGCGGAGTTGTTTTGGTACTATAAGACCTGTGCTGCTGCTTCGGGCAGTTTCCTTTCACCACAACACTGAGTTCCCTAGGTGTCACATCCACTTTCAGACATATGTGCTGCCAGAGCACTTGGTTTTCATGGCAGCTGGAACTGGCTTGGGCGCTGATCTTCTCTCTGGCTCTGGATTTTTTCGCGCCTTGTGTGAGGATCTCCATTTATGCTTACTGTGTGTTCTCAACATGCTTGATTCCATCCCCCTGGGCTCAATTGGCAGTGGAGTGGAAGTGACCATACCGGTTTTCTGGGAGACCTGTCAGGATAGCTATGATGGTATGTGAAGTGAATGAGCCAAGTGGAGTTGTTTTGGCACTGAAGACCTGTGCTCATGCTTGTTGTAGTTGCCATTCACCACTACACTGTGTTCCCCAGATATCACATCCTCTTTCAGACTTATATGCTGTCAGAGCACTTGGTTTCCATGGCAGTTGCAAATGGCTTGGGCGTGCTGAACTTCTCTTCGCATTTTGAGATTTTAGCGCCTTTAGTGAGAATCTCTATGATTCTTTAGTGCAGCTGCTCTAACTGTTTGATTCCTTCAAGCTTTGCTCAGTTGGTTTTTGCGAGGAACTGACAAAACAGGGTTTCTGTGAGACCTGCTAGGACAGCTGATTGTATGTGTAGTGAATGAGCCAAGTGGAGTTGTTTTGTCTGGGGAAGACTTAGGCTGCTGCTTTGGGCAGTTGCCATTTACCACCATAATGAGTTTGCTAGGTGTCCCACCAACTTTCAGACATAGGTGCCTCCAGAACGCTGGGTTTCCATAGCAGCTGGAAATGGAAGGGGCGCTGAACTTCTCTCTGGGTCTGGAGTTCTGAGCGCCTTCAGTTAGGATCTCCATCATTGTTTTGTGTGTGGTTCAACCTGCTTGATTCCATCCCCCTGGGCTGAATGGGCATTGGACAGGAAGTCATCTAACAGGGTTTCCATGAGATCTGCTATGACAGCTGATGGTATGTGAAGTAAATGAGTCAGGTGGAGTTTTTTTGGCACTGGAAGAGCTGTGCTGCTGCTTCAAGCAACTGCCATTCACCACCACACTGAGTTCCCTAGATGTCACATCCACTTTCAGACATATGTGCAGCCACAGCACTTGGTTTCCCTGAGGGTGGAAATGGCTTAGGCGCTGAAGTTCTCTCTGGCTGTGAAATTTTTGAGCACCTTGAGTGAGGATCTCCATGTTTGTTTTGTGTTGGTGTTCAACCTGCTTGATTCCATCACACTGGGCTAAAAGGGCATAGGACAGGGAGGGACCAACAGGATATCCGAGAGACCTGCCAGGACAGCTGATGGTTTGTGACGTGAATGACCAGTGGAGTTCTTTTGATACTGGAAAACCTGAACTGATGCTTCGGGCAGTTGCCATTCACCACCACACTGAGTTCCCTAGGTGTCACATCCACTTTCAGACATACGTGCTGCCAGAACACTTGGTTTTCATTTCAGCTGGAAATGGCTTGAGGGCTGGACATCTCTCTGGCTCTGAAGCTTTTCATGCCTTGACTGTCGTTCTCCATCTTTGTTATGTGTGAGTGCTCATCTTGCTTAATTCCATCTGACTCGGCTCAATGAGCATTGGAAAGCAAGTGATCCGATCAATTAAAGGCTCCAACATACTGTCAGCAACAATTATCTTCGCTGTCTAATCAATAGTTATAATATTGAGTAACCAATATGTTAAAAACAATTGCAATTTCGGGTCCGACGGCGTGGCCTAGCAGCTAAAGTCCTTGCCTTGAAAGCTCCGGAATCCCATATGGGCGCCGGTTCTAATCCCGGCAGCTCCACTTTCCATCCAGCTCCCTGCTTGTGGCCTGGGAAAGCAGTTGAGGATGGCCCAATGCATTGGGACACTGCACCCGCGTGGGAGACCCGGAAGAGGTTCCTGGTTCCTGGCTTCAGATCGGCGCGCATCGGCCCGTTGCAGCTCACTTGGGGAGTGAATCATCGGACGGAATATCTTTCTCTCTGTCTCCCCTCATCTGTGTATATCTGGCTGTAATAAAATGAGTAAATCTTAAAAAAATACAATTGCAGTTTCTTAACCTTCTTCTGTGATCACCCCATTGTTAATTCAGTTTTAGTTTATATACGATATATGACATAACATTCATAACATCACATGTTATACATAACATCATATCATCTTAAATTAAGGCAAACATGTGGTATCTTAACCTTTTGGGCTCTGCTCATTTTCCTTAGCATTATGGTTTCCAGTTTGGCCCATTTGGCAACAAAGAACTGCGTTTTTTTTGTTTTTGTTTTTGTTTTTTTTACAAGCTGAATAGTATTCCATGGAGTGGGTGAACCATAGCTTTCTTATCCAGCATTCTGCTGATGGGCATTTCGGTTGCTTGCAGGTTTTTGCAATTACTGATTGTGCTGCTATGGGTACAGGGGTTCATGTTGGCTTCTCATAAAACAAGTGTTTTGGATATATTCCTAGCAGTGCTATTGTTGGATCATACAGTATGTCGACTGTGAGTTGATTGAATGTTCTCCATACTGATTTCCATAGAGGCTGTACCAATCTGCAGCCCCACCAGCAGTGGAGTAGGCTTCCCTTATCCCCACAACCACGCCAACAAGTGTTGTTGGTGCTTTTATTCATGTGGGCCAGTCTTACTGGCGTCAGGTAGTACATGATTGATATTTTAATTTGGATTTCCCTTATTGCCAGAGAAATTGCACATTTTTCACAAGTTTATTTGCCATTTGGGTTGGTTCTTTTGTGAAGTGTTTGCCCATTTCTCATGCCCATTTCGTGAGTGGTTTGTTTGTTTTGACACTTTGGTTATTTTGTAGTTCATGACTATCAAAACCACTTGAGAAACAAAGAAACAAACAAGAAACCCACTTGAGCAGGACCCTCGCAGCATGCCCCACATCAGGGTCCTAGTGTCGGGAGGAGACTGGGTAGGGCTTCTTCCTTTATCTCCCTCCTCACTTACCCCCAGATACAGTCAAAGAAGAGGATGTGGAAATAATAGCCTTACTCACTGTCCTGTAGCCCTTGAACCTTTTGACCCAGATCAACTATGTAAAGATTGTCAACAATAGAATTCAACAAAAACAAAAGGAGTTAGGGTTAGGTTTAGGAGTTTGATTTGTGTTTGAGCTTGGGATGCACTTAGTAGTAGTAGCAGAAATGGGGTAATGATTTGGTCTAGGGGTATGATCAGGTAAAGTCTAGGGCTTGGCTTAGAGTTACAGAAAGGGCTGGCCTCAGGGAAGATTTGTTTCAAGAAGCCGGCTGGCTCAGGATGAAGGGACTCTTTAGTGTTGATTTTGACACTTGGGGCTATGACTCTGCTTGGCTTTCTGTTGAGCTTGAATGCTCCTATTTCAGTTAGATTGTTGTAAAAATGTTTGTTATTACGATTGGCGTAGGACTAAGTTTAGGGTGAGGAGTAGAGATGGACAAGGATTAAGGTTAGTATTTGGGACAGGGTTAAGTCAAAGCAGAGGTCGATGAGAGTAGCGCTAGGATCTAAGATTAGAATTAGGGCTACTTCTACAGGAAGAGTGGAGACTAACCCTGCCTGTAAGGCTGACTGAGTCGCTTGACTTTTCATAGATGTAATCAGCAGACAGGCTATAGGCCTAATCCTAAACCTCACATTGACCCTAGTCATAAATTCAAGCTAGAGTGGCCATAACTCTTTTTGCTTTTAACAATTATGACGTTGTATTGGAAAGTAAGATATACAGCACTTACCCAACCCCTAGATTGAAGACTAGCACAAATACGTATTACAACCTAGAGCACACCCAAAGCCAGACAGGTTGATCTCCAACCCTGGCCATCATCCTAACCCGCATGCTGATACTAGCTCTAGCTCTAGCCCCAATCCTAAAAGTGATCCTAGCCCTAAACCCAACCAAATAACCAGTCCCAACAGCAACTACAACCCTGACACAGATGGAGACATCACTGTCATACTAAGCCTAGCCCCAACACTGAACCCAATCCCAGCGACATTTCTAAACCTAAACCGCAATGCTAATGTGAATCATCACCCTCATTAGAACACTAAGCCTAAATCCAACTGTAGCCTAAAACTTCACCGCAAGATTTGCACCTAACACTAGATTTGGACCTAACTTTAATCCTACAACAACTTTCACACTAGCATTAGCCCACACCCTAACATGAACTCTAGCTCTAAGCATAATCATTCGGACATAGACTTGAACCTCACCATGATACTCAAATTCACACAAAACAGCCTCTTCATCCTCAATGGAGCCACAGCTTTCATCGTAACCTCAAGAGTAACCCTAACTGTATTCTGAATCCACACAGTCCTTTCCACAGTCCTAAAAATGATCCGCAATCAAAGCACTAACTGAAGCCAAGCCTGAACCAGAAATGGAACTCAAACTCTATCCAGCATTAATCCAAACACTATTCTTTACCTAGTACTAATCCTCACACAAATCCTACTTCATCCCACATGCAAAACCTAAGTCTGGACCTAATCTTATTTGTCAGTTGAGCCCTCACCCTCACCCTCACCCTAACCCTAACCCTAACCCTAACCCTAACCATTGGGATAACCAGAACTCAAATCTCAAAACCTCACAGTAACCTCACTACTAGACTTGACCTTTAGCATTAGACCTAGCTCTCACCTTAATTCCACCTAAGCAGAATCCTAGCTCTATTCCTACTAGTAACCCAAATCAGAAACCTCCATTGAACCTTAACACTCCACCTTGCCCTAACCTGAAATCTAGGCTTTGACATCACTGCAACCATAAGCTTAGATAGCATTCTAACCCTGATTCCAACCCTGTATGCAACCATGGTATTGATCCCAACCATCTCCCGGAAGTCATCTCTTTTACACTATGGTGACCCACTTACATGACACTGGACTGCACTAGGGAAACTTCACTGAGAGCCGTGACAGGAAATGGAATGTAAGGTCTGCCTATGGAAATCAGCTTGTCTTGGCTCTTCCATATTACATAGGTTATTCCACACACTACCTCTAATGGAGAACTAGGATTAGATTGGCTCCTTGAAGAGACACAAGGATTCTCATCGACAGAAAATGGAAATGCTTTCATAGTACCGGTGTTGAAAAGGTCCTCGGCTTCACTACATTGTCAGTGGATTTGCAAACTCACATTCAAGGGAAACCCAACCCCACACACTCATACTCTGCTGGCTTCCATGGAGTCTGCACGTCTTCTCTGCTAGGGCCTGTGGCGAGAAGGAACAAAGAAAGCAGAGCTTGAAGCACTCACCATCTTTCTCTACTCCACAGAGGAGGCTGCCTGTCACCATGGCTTTTCTAGAATGCTGAGGCTACAGGATTCTGGGCTGCTATGACCAGGCAGCTGCTGATTGGACAGCTTGTAGGGCCACACAGCCCTGTGAGGTCTTAGAGATGCAGCCAATCAAAATGCTCCCTGTCATCAGGACAGCCACAGGGAGTGACGTGAGTGAAGCAAGAGTGATGCCCGAGCATGTGCTGGGCAGAATCAGTCTGTACTGCAAGACACATTGGTTCCAGTGGAAGACAGGCCTGCAAACACAACCAACCCAGCAACTGCCACAAGCAGCTGATCGGGCTGATGGGCTGTGCCCTGCCCTCGACTTGCTAGTATAACAGAATCTGGACTGGGAATACCTCAGACACAGAGGAGATCTTTGGGGATCTCCCCATTGAAACTGCTGCACTCAGAACCCTAACCATGAGAAGACAGAGGACAGAAGAAGTCAGTCACCCACTTCAGCCACATATTTGCAGAGAAAACCTGGGCAAACGCAGACTCTAAGATGGACTGTTTTAATCAGTGTATGCTGCAGAGACCTCATCGTGCTTTCAGTTGCATGATTGGCAGCAATTCATGACTATCAAAACCACTTGAGAAACAAAGAAACAAAGAAGAAACCCACTTGAGCAGGACTCTCGCAGCAAGCCCCACATCAGTGTCCTGGGGTCGGGAGGAGACTGGGTGGGGCTTCTTCCTTTATCTCCCTCCCCATTTACCCCCAGATACAGTCTAAGAAGAGGATGTGGAAATAATAGCCTTACTCACTGTCCTGTAGCCCTTGAACCTTTTGACCCAAATCAACTATGTAAAGATTGTCAACAATAGAATTCAACAAAAACAAAAGGAGTTAGGGTTAGCTTTAGGAGTTTGATTTGTGTTTGAGCTAGGGATGCACTTAGTAGTAGTAGTAGTAGAAATCGGGTCATGGAGGATACTTGCAAGATTGCCAACATAGTTGGAAGAATGTGACGGAGTTCACAGACAGGGAGGGCTAGAACGCGACAAAAGCGTAAGTGGAGCAGCATAGAACTACAGGGAGAAGAACGTGAAGTTCCCAGAACAGTGTGGAGCCAAAAAAATCCACACAACTCAGAAGATCAACCAGGGAAAAACAAAACAAAGGGCAGCAAGACGACTTTCCGCTCCTGACCTGCTGAGTCACCTTTGAGTGCAGCCGCTGGAAGCCGCAGTCGAGCAGCCGCTGAAAGCCACAGGCGAGCAGCCGCTGAAAGCCAGAGTCGACTGCAGACCTCAGGACCCGCAGACGCTGCGGTCGTGAGGACTGGCGGTGTCAGTGACCTGCTGGCATCCGCTCACCCTGGTCGCCAAGCCCCGCCGGGACCTGCACCAGCTGCAGCCTCCAGAGTCCATCCGCCTGCACCCTCCAGGACCTGCACTGGATGCAGTACCCAGGAGACACACCTCAGCGAGGGTTCCCACCAGAGGAAGAGGCAGACTGCAAGAACGTGAGGTTTGATCCCGTGCTTGGGAGACGCACCAGGAGAGCACTGCTGACCCGCGTGCAGGAGGCGTTCCCAGAGAGCACCTGGAACCTCCACACTCTGCAGTCCCTGGCACTGGGGTCACACCGAGAAAGCACCTAGAATTCTTCGAGCCCTGTGATCCCGCGCACAGGGGGTGCACACAGTGAGTGCCTTCATTCCCCCATGAAGTGTGGTAGCGTACCTGTAGGTTACGAGCTGAGAGTGCGCTTTGAATCCGCTGGGCCCTGGAAGCGGCGCCCTGAGGTCCAGTGTTCTGGAGACGCACCAAAAGTGCCTTGAAAATCCCCACACCCTGCTACTCCACACCTGCAGACTCCGATCTCTACAGGATAGTGCTTGGAGACCCCTCAGCACACTGGTGCCTAGGTCTCTCAAAAAAGAAACACTAACACAATGGGAAGAAATACCAGAAAAGGTAATGATCCAGATGAGAGTGCCAACACCCTACCAATAAAGGATCAAAAGGCAATGTCTATTTCGGAGATGCGAGATGAAGACATAGAAGATCTACCAGACAAGGAATTCAAAAAAATGATGTTAAAATATGTCAGAGACAATGAGAAGAATTGGGAGGACTTCAAGGAATTCAAGAACCACATAGCCTCAGAAATACAACAAATGAAAAGTAAAATCCTTGACTTAGAGCACAAAATTGAGAGCCTAACCAACAGAACAAATACAGCAGAAGAGAGGATCTCTGAAACGGAAGACACACAAAACCAACATATCCAGTTCATTAAACAGCTGGAGACAAGTCTGAACAAAGCCAATAAGACCATACAAGAAATGAAAGACAACCTCAGAAAATCGAATATTAGGATTATTGGCCTTCCTGAAGGAGCGGAAAAAGAGTCAGGAATGCAAATGGTGCTCGACAAAATTATACAGGAAAACTTTCAAAACACTTGGAACATGAACCCAGCCCAAATCCAGGACGGTCAGAGGACTCCCAGCAGATATGACCCAAAGCGATCTTCACCCAGACATATGGTGCTCAAGTTCCACTCCAATGAAGACAAAGAAAGAATCCTGAGACAAGTACGAAGCAGAGAAAAGATCACATATCGGGGAAAACCAATCAGGATCACTGCTGACTTCTCTGAAGAGACTTTACAAGCAAGAAGAGAATGGACAAAGATCTTCCAAATCCTGAATCAGAACAACTGTCAACCAAGAATATTGTACCCAGCAAAGATCTCATTCGTATTTGAGAACGAAATCAAATACTTCCACAGCAAAGAGAAATTAGAAGAATATGCCAGCACAAAACCAGCTCTACAAAATCTCCTTAGAAATGCACTAAATCCAGAAAAAAGGAGGTGAATCATAAGCAAAGATGGCAAACAGGAAGATCTCTCCACTAAAGTCCACACAAGGAAGGGCAATTACACAGATATCAACACCCACAAAAACAAGTATGGCAGGGCAAAATCACAACCTCTCAATTTTAACTCTTAACACAAATGGCCTGAACTCACCAATCAAAAGGCATAGATTAACAGAATGGATTATCAAACAGCACCCAACTATCTGTTGCCTACAAGAGACACATCTAACCAGAAGAGATTCGAAGAAGCTGAAAGTGAAAGGTTGGAAACAGATATTTCATGCCAATGGACGAGAAAAAAAGGCTGGGGTAGCTGTCTTAATTTCAGATGATGTGGACTTCAATCTGACACACATCAAAAAGGACAGGGAAGGACATTATATATTGGTGAAAGGACTGATCCATCAGGAAGTAATTACCATTGTGAACATATATGCACCAAACTCAAATGCACCTAGGTACGTGAAGCAGTTACTCACGGACTTAAGGGGAGACATAGATATGCACACAATAATAGTGGGTGATCTTAACACCCCACTAACAACTACAGACAGATCAACAAAACAAAAACTCAACAAAGAAACAACAGAGCTCATACAAACAATAGAACAACTGGACATGATAGATATTTATACAATTTTTTACCCTAAGGCCACAGATTATACATTTTTTTCAGCAGTGCATGGCACCTTCTCCAGGATCGACCACATGATAGGACACAAAGCAAACCTAAATAATTTCAAAAAGATAGGAATCATACCATGTACCCTCTCAGACCACCACGGAATGAAACTGGAAATCAGCAATTCAAAATGCCCAAGGAAATACAGAAACTCTTGGAGGCTAAACAATATGCTATTAAATGAACAATGGGTCAGAGAAGAAATTAAAGATGAGATCAAAAAATTTATGGAAACCAGTGAAAACTCTGACACAACATTCCAAAATTTGTGGGACACTGCCAAAGCAGTGCTACGGGGTAAACTCATCGCAATTGGAGCTCATGTCAAGGCCCAAGAGAGGCGCCAAATACAGGAACTAAACACACACCTCCAGGAATTGGAAAAACAACAACAGAAGAGCCCCACAAAGAATAGGAAAGAAGAAATCATCAAAACAAGGGAGGAAATCAACCAGATAGAAATAAAAAAAACCATACACAAAATCAATGAATCAAAAAGCTGGTTCTTTGAGAAGATAAACAAGATAGACACCCCACTGGCCCGACTGACAAAGAAAAAACAAGAGAAGGCAAGAATTAACAGCATCAAAGATGAAAAAGGCAACATAACAACAGACACTGCATCCATTAAGGCCATAATTAGAAATTAATACAAAGCACTGTACTCCAACAAATCAGAAGATCACCAAGAAATGGAAAAGTTCTTAGACTTCTACCACCTGACAAAACTTAGCCCAGAGGCAACAAACAACCTGAACAAACCCATAACTGAAGCAGAGATTGAATCAGTGATTAAAGACCTCCCAACAAAGAAAAGCCCAGGCCCAGATGGCCTCACTCCAGAATTCTACAAAACATTCCGAACAGAACTGACCCCAATCCTCTACAAACTCTTCAAAACAATAGAAAAAGAGGCAACCCTTCCAAGCTCATTCTATGAAGCCAACATTACCTTAATCCCAAATCCAGACAGAGAATTAACAGAGAAGGAAAACTACAGACCTATCTCTTTGATGAACATTGATGCTAAGATTCTCAACAAAATCCTAGCCAATAGAATTCAAAAACACATCAGACAGATCATTCATCCAGATCAAGTAGGATTCATCCCTGGAGTGCAGGGATGGTTCAACATTCGCAAATCCATAAATGTGATACACCACATCCAAAAACTGAAAAACAAGAATCACATGATAGTATCAATAGATGCAGATAAAGCTTTCAACAAAATCCAACACCACCCCCTGCTAAAGACCCTAACCAAGGTAGGCATAGATGGAAAAATCCACAACATAATTAAAGCCATATATGAAAAACCCAACGCAGCATCATACTGAATGGAGAAAAACTGGAAGCCTTCCCACTGAAATCTGGAACAAGGCAAGGATGTCCACTTTCTCCACTGCTATTCAACACAGTTCTAGAGGTACTTGCTGAGGCCATAAGACAAGAAAAAGAAATCAGAGGAATCCAAATGGGAAACGAAGAAGTCAAACTCTCACTATACGCAGATGATATGATTCTTTATGTAGAAGAGCCAAGAGACTCAATACAGAGACTGCTAGAACATGTACAAGAGTTTTGTAGAGTGGCAGGGTACAAAATTAATGAACAAAAGTCAACAGCCATAGTGTATGCGAACAGCCCCAAGATGGAAAAAGACTTAACCAGCAAGATACCATTCAAAATACCAGAGAAAAGTATGAAATATCTGGGAATAAATCTAACCAAAAATGTAGGAGACTTATTTGAAGAAAACTACAAACTACTTAAAAAAGAAATTGAACAAGACCTCAAAAGATGGAGTAACATCCCATGCTCCTGGATAGGTAAAATCAATATCATTAAAATGTCTATACTGCCAAAAGCAATATATACATTCAACGCAATCCCAATCAAATTGCCCAAAACATTCTTCATGGAAGTGGAAACAATGATCCGAAGGTTCATCTGGAAACACAAAAAACCACGGATAGCTAGAACCGTTCTCAAGAACAGGAAGTTAGCAGGGGGAATCACAGTTCCGGACCTGTGGACATAACATAGGGCAGTGGTTATCAAAAAAGCGTGGTACTGGCAAAAAGATAGAGAGGAAGATCAATGGAGCAGAATAGAAACACCAGAAGGGAATCCACACCGATACAGCCAAATAGTCTTTGACAAAAAGACAAACGACAATCCTGGCAAATGGGAAGGTCTGTTCAATAAATGCTGTTGGGACAACTGGTTGATAGCCTGTAGAAACAAAAAAATAGATCCACATCTCTCACCATACACCAAGATCGAATCTAGATGGAAAACAGATCTAAACCTACATCCAGAAACCTTCAAACTGTTGGAAGAAAATGTCGGAAACACACTGCAACACTTAGGGGTAGGCCCTCACTTCCTAAAAAAGACTCCAAATGCAGTAGAAATCAGGACCAAAATAAACAATTGGGACCTCATGAAACTAAGAAGCTTCTGTACAGCTAGAGAAACGATCAACAAAGTAAAAAAACAACCTACAGAATGGGAGAAGATCTTCGCACACGACATAGGTGATAGAGGTCTGATCTCCAGAATATACAAAGAGCTACAAAACAACCAAAATGTCAAACAAACAAGCCACTCAAGAAATGGGCACGGGAAATGGGCAAACACTTCACAAAGGAACAAACTCAAAGGGCAAATAAACATATGAAAAAATGCTCAAGTTCCCTGGCAATAAGGGAAATCCAAATTAAAACATCAATGAGGTACCACCTAACACCAGTAAGACTGGCCCACATGAATAAAAGCACCAACAACACTTGCTGGCGAGGTTGAGGGGAAAAGGGATCCCTACTCCACTGCTGGTGGGGCTGCAGGCTTGTACAGCCTCTACGGAAATCAGTATGGAGAACATTCAAACAACGCAAATTCAACATACCGTATGATCCAGCAATAGCACTCCTAGGAATATATCCAGAACTATTGTTTTATGAGAAACCAACATGCACTCCTATGCTCATAGCAGCACAATCAGTAATTACAAAAACATGGAAGCAGCCAAAATGCCCATCAACAGAGCATTGGATAAGAAAGCTATGGTTCATCTACTCCATGGAATACTACTCAGCTATTAAAAAAAACAAAATGCAGTTCTTTGTGGCCAAATGGGCCAAACTGGAAACCATAATGCTAAGGGAAATGAGCAAATCCCAAAAGGTTAAATACCACATGTTTGCCTTAATTTAAGATGATATGATGTTATGTATAAGAAGTTATGTTATGAATGTTATATGTTGTGTATAAACTAAAATTGAAGTATAGGTGAGGTGGTCACAGAAGGTGGCTGGGAACTAGCATTTACTTTCAACATGTTGGTTACTCATTACTATGTCAATTAATTCCATAGTGATGTAAATTTTTGCTGATGGTATGTTGGAGCTTTCAATTGACTGGGATGATACTCTGCTGGCTCTATCTTCAGACCAGAGAGGGTATACCAAAGAAGCCGTTGAACTTGACTGGGCAATAAGATGCTGGACTCTATGTTTGGTATACGCTTGCAATGGGGGAATCTCTACTGAACTTGAGCTGTGGTTATGCAAAAAGGTGGAGGAATCCACCATGGTGGGAGGGTTTGGGGAGGGGTGGGGAGAACCCAAGTACCTATGTAACTGTGTCACATAATACAATGTAATTAATGAAGTAAAAATAATAAATAATTTCAAAAAAAAAAAAAGCAATCGGGTCATGATTTGGTCTAGGAGTATGATCAGGTAAAGTCTAGGGCTTGGCTTAGAGTTACAGAAAGGGCTGGCCTCAGGGAAAATTTGTTTCAGGAAGCCGGCTGGTTCAGGATGAAGCGACTCTTTAGTGTTGATTTTGACACTTGGGGCTATGACTCTGCTTGGCTTTCTGTTGAGCTTGAATGCTCCTATTTCAGTAAAATGTTGTAAAAATGTTGGGATTACGATTGGCGTAGGACTAAGTTTAGGGCGAGGAGTAGAGATGGACAAGGATTAAGGTTAGTATTTGGGACAGGGTTAAGTCAAAGCAGAGGTCGATGAGAGTAGCGCTAGGTGTAAGATTAGAATTAGGGCTACTTCTACAGAAAGAGTGGAGACTAACCCTGCCTGTAAGGCTGACTGAGTCGCTTGACTTTTCATAGATGTCACCAGCAGACAGGCTATAGGCCTAATCCTAAACCTCACATTGACCCTAGTTATAATTTCAAACTAGAGTAGCCATAACTATTTTTGCTTTTAACAATTATGACGTTGTATTGCAAAGTAAGATATACAGCACTTACCCAACCCCTAGATCCAAGACTAGCACAAATACATATTGCAACCTAGAGCACACCCAAGCCAGACAGGTTGATCTCCAACCCTGGCCAATATCCTAACCCGCATGCTGATACTAGCTCTAGCTCTAGCCCCAATCCTAAAAGTGATCCTAGCCCTAAACCCAACCAAATCCCTACTCCCAACACCAACTCCAACCCTGACACAGATGGAGACATCACTGTCATACTAAGCCTAGCCCTAACACTGAACCCAATCCCAGCGACATTTCTAAACCTAAACCTATACTGCAATGCTAATGTGAATCATCACCCTCATTAGAACACTAAGCCTAAATCCAACTGTAGCCTAAAACTTCACCACAAGATTTGCACTTAACACTAGATTTGGACCTAACCTAAATCCTACAACAACTTTCACACTAGCATTAGCCCACACCCTAACATGAACTCTAGCTCTAAGCATAATCATTTGGACATAGACTAGAACCTCACCATGATATTCAAATTCACACAAAACAACCTCTTCATCCTCAATGGAGCCACAGCTTTCATCGTAACCTCAAGAGTAACCCTAACTGTATTCTGAATCCACACAGTCCTTTCCACAGTCCTAACAATAGCCCTCAATCAAAGCACTAACTCAAACAAAGCCTGAACCAGAAATGGAACTCAAAGTCTCTATCCAGCATTAATCCAAACACTATTTTTACCTAGTACTAATCCTCACACAAATCCTACTTCATCCCACATACAAAACCTAAGTCTGGACCTAATCTTATTTGTCAGTTGAGCCCTCACCCTCACCCTCACCCTAACCCTAAACCTAACCCTAACCCTAACCCTAACCCTAACCATTGGGATAACCATGACTCAAATCTCAAAACCTCACAGTAACCTCACTACTAGACTTGACCTTTAGCATTAGACCTAGCTGTCACCTTAATTCCACCTAAGCATAATCCTAGCTCTATTCCTACTAGTAACCCAAATCAGAAACCTCAATTGAACCTTAACACTCCACCTTGCCCTAACCTGAAATCTAGGCTTTGACATCACTGCAACCATAAGCTTAGATAGCATTCTAACCCTGATTCCAGCCCTGTATCCAACCATGGTATTGATCCCAACCATCTCCCGGAAGTCATCTCTTTTACACTATGGTGACCCACTTACATGACACTGGACTGCACTAGGGAAACTTCACTGAGAGCTGTGACAGGAAATGGAATGTAAGGTCTGCCTATGGAAATCAGCTTGGCTTGGCTCTTCCACATTACATAGGTTATTCCACACACTACCTCTAATGGAGAACTAGGATTAGATTGGCTCCTTGAAGAGACACAAGGATTCTCATCGATGGAAAATGGAAATGTTTCATAGTACCGGTGTTGAAAATGTCCTAGGCTTCACTACATTGTCAGAGGATTTGCAAACTCACATTCAACGGAAACCCAACCCCACACACTCACGCTCTGCTGGCTTCCATGGAGTCTGCACGTCTTCTCTGCTAGGGCCTGTGGCAAGAAGGAACAAAGAAAGCAGAGCTTGAAGCACTCACCATCTTTCTCTACTCCACAGAGGAGACTGCCTGTCACCATGGCTTTTCTAGAATACTGAGGCTACAGGATTCCAGGCTGCTATAACCAGGCAGCTGCTGATTGGACAGCTTGTAGGGCCACACAGCCCTGTGAGGTCTTAGAGATGCAGCCAATCAGAATGCTCCCTGTCATCAGGACAGCCACACGGAGTGACGTGAGTGAAGCAAAAGTGATGCCCGAGCGTGTGCTGGGCAGAATCAGGCTGGATTGTAAGACACATTGGTTCCAGTGGAAGACAGGCCTGCAAACACAACCAACCCAGCAACTGCCACAAGCAGCTGATCGGGCTGATGGGCTGTGCCGGGCCCTCGACTTGCGAGTATAGACAGAATCTGGACTGGGAATACCTCAGACACAGAGGAGACCTTTGGGGATCTCCCCATTGAAACTGCTGCACTCAGAACCCTAACCATGAGAAGACAGAGGACAGAACAAGTCAATCACCCACTTCAGCCACGTATTGCAAGGACAGCTGATGGTATGTGAAGTTCATGAGACAGGTTAAGTTGTTTTGGCACTGGAAGGGCAGTGCTGCTGGTTCGGAAAGATGAAATTCACCACCACACTCCCTTCCCTATGTGTCATATCCACTTACACACATATGTGCTGCCAAAGCTCTTGGTTTTCATGGCAAGAGGAAATTGCTTGGGCGCTGAACTTGTCTTTGGCTATGGAGTTTTGAGCGCTTTGAGTGAGGAGCTCCATGTTAGTTTTGTTACGGGGCTCAGTATGCTTGATTCCATCACACTGGGTTCATTGGGCATTGGAGCGGAAGTGACCAAACAGGATTTCCTAGATAGCTGCCAGGACAACTGATCGTATGTGAAGTTCATGAGCCTGTAGAGTTGAGTTGGCACTGGAAGAGCCGAGTTGCTGTTTGGGCATTGGCCGTTCACCACCACACTAACTTCCCTAGGTGTCATATCCACTTACAGACTTTATGTGCTGCCAGAGCACTTGGTTTCCATGGCAAGCGGAAATGGCTTGGGCACTGAACTTGTCTTTGGCTGTTGAGTTTTGACCGCCGTTACTGAGGAGCTCATTTCAGTTTTGTGTGGGAGCTCAATTTGCTTGACTCCATCCCACTGGGCTCAAAAGGCATTTGAACTGCAAGTGACCAAACAAGGTATCCTAGATAGCTGCCAGGACAGCTGATGGTATGTGAAGTTCATGAGCCGGATGGAGTTTTTTCCGCACTGGAAGAGCTGTGGAAGAGCTGTGCTGCTGCTTCGGGCAGTGGCCATTCACCACCATACTACCTTACCTAGCTGTCATATCCACTTTCACACATATGTGCTGCCAGAGCACTTTGGTTTCCGTGGCAACAGGAAATGTTGTGGGTGCTGAACTTTTCTTGTCTGTGGAGTTTTGAACGCCTTGAGTGAGGAGCTCCATGTTAGTTTTGTTTGGGTGCTCAAGCTGCTTGATTCATCACACTGAGCCCAATGGGTATTGGAGCGCAAGTGACCAGTGTTTCCTAGATAGCTGCCAGGACAGCTGATGGTATGTGAAGTTCATGAGCCAGGTGGAGTTGTTTTGGCACTGGAAGAGCTGTGTTGCTGCTTCGGGTAGTTGCCAATCACCACCACACTCCCTTCCATAGGTGTCATATCCAGCTAGAGACATATGTGCTGCCAGCGCACTTGGTTTTCGTGGCAATGGGAAATTGTTTAGGCGATGAACTTGTCTTTGGTGATGGAGTTTTGAGCGCCTTGAGTGAGAAGCTCCATGTTAGTTCTGTGTGGGTGCTCAAGCTGCTTAATTCCATCCCCCTGGGCTCAAAGGGCACTGGAGCAGAATTGACCAAACAGGGTTTCCTAGATAGCTGCCAGGACAGCTGATGGTATGTGAAGTTGATGAGCCAGGTGGAGTTGTTTTGGCACTGGAAGAGCTGTGCTGCTGCTTCGGGCAGTGCTATTGACCACCACACTATCTTCTCTAGCTGTCATATCGAATTAGATACATATAGGTTGCCAGAACACTCTGTTTCCATGGCAACGTGAAATGGTTTGGGCGATGAGCTTGTCTTTGACTGTGGAGTTTTGAGTACCTTGAGTGAGGAGTTACATGTTAGTTATGTGTGAGTTCTCAACATGCTTATTTCCATTGCACAGGTCTCAATGGGCATTTAACCAGAAGTGACCAAACAGGGTTTCCCAGATAGCTGCCAGGACAGCTGATGGTATGTGAAGTTCATGAGCCGGGTTTAGTTTTTTTTTTTTTTTTTTTTGTCTCTGGAACAGCTGTGCTGCTGCTTCGGGCAGTTGCCATTCACCACCACACTGTGTTCTCTTTGTGTCACATCCACTGCTCCACATATGTGCTGGCAGAGCACTAGGTTTCCATGGCAAAGGGAAATGGCTTTAGCGCTGAACTTGTCTTTATCTGTGGAGTATTGAGCACCTTGAGTGAGGAGCTCCATGTTAGTTGTGTGTCGGTTCTCAACATGCTTGATTCCATCCCACTGGGCTCAATGGGCATTGGAGTGGAAGTGACCAAACAGGTTTCCTAGATAGCTGCCAGGACACCTGATGGTATGTGAAGTTGATGAGCCAGGTGGAGTTGTTTTGGCACTGGAAGAGCTGTGCTGCTGCTTCAGACTGTTGATATTCACCACCACACTACCTCCCCTAGGTGTCATAACCACTTACACACATATGTGCTGCCAGAGCACTTAGTTTCCTTGTAAGCGGGAAAAGGCTTCGGCGCTGAACTTGTCTTTGGCTGTGGAGTTTTGAGCACCTTGAGTGAGGAGCTACATGTTAGCTTTGTTTCGGTGCTCAAGCTGCTTGATTCCATCACACTGAGCCCAATGGGCATTGGAGCTCAAGTGACCAAAAAGTGTTTCCTAGAGAGCTGCCAGGACAGCTGAGGGTATGTGAACTTCATGAGCCAGGTGGAGTTCTTTGCACTCGGAGAGCTGTGCTGCTGCTTCGGGCAGTGGCCATTCACCACTACACTAACTTCCTTTGGTGTCATATCCACTTTCACACATATGTGCTGGCAGAGCACTTGGTTTCCATGGCAACGGGAAATGGCTTGGACGCTGAAGTTGTCTTTGGCTGTGGAATTTTGAGCGCTGGAGTGAGGAGTTACATGTTAGTTATGTTTTGGTGCTCAACATGTTTGATTGCATCACACTGGGCTAAATGGTCTTTGGAGCGGAAGTGAGCAAACAGTGTTTCCTAGATAGGGGCCAGGAGGCTGATGGCATGTGAAGTTCATGAGCCAGGTGCAGTTGTTTTGGCACTGGAAGAGCTGTGCTGCTGCTTCGGGCAGTGGCCATTCACCACCAATCTGTATTGTGTATGTGTCACATATGCTGTTCCATATATGTGCTTCCAGAGCACTTGGTTTCATAGTAACGGGAAATGGCTTCGGCGCTGAATTTGTCTTTGGCTGTGGAGTTTTGAGCGCCTTGAGTGAGGAGCTACATGTTAGTTTGGTTTCGGTGCTCAATATGCTTGAATCCATCCCACTAGGCTCAATGGGCATTGCATCACAAATTACCAAACAGGGTTTCCTAGATAGCTGCCAGGACAGCTGATGGTATATGAAGTTCATGAGCCAGGTGGAGTTGTTTTGGCACTGGAAGAGCTGTGATGCGGCTTTGGACAGTTGTCATTCACCACCACATTACCTTCTCTAGGTGTCATATCCTCTTTCATACATATGTGCTGCCAGAGCACGTTGTTTCCAATGCAACGGGAAATGGATTAGGCGCTGAACTTGATTTTCCTGTGGAGTTTTGAGAGCCTTTAGTGAGCAGCTCCATGTTTGTTTTGTTTGGGTGCTCAAGCTGCTTGATTAAATCACACTGGGCTCCATGGGCATTGGACTGGATGTTACCAAACAGGGTTTTCTAGATAGCTGCCAGGACAGCAGATGGTAAGTGAAGTTGATAAGCCAGGTAGAGTTGTTTTGGCACTGGAAGAGCTGTGCTGCTGCTTCGGGCAGTGGCCATTCACCACCACACTGTGTTCTGTAGGTGACAAATCCAGTGTTCCACATATGTGCTGCCAGAGCACTTGGTGTCCATTGCAACGGGAAATGGCTTTTGCGCTGAACTTTTCTTTGTCGAGTTTTGAGCGCTTTGAGTGAGGAGCTCCATGTTAATTGTGTGTGTTTGATCTTTCTGCTTGTTTAAATCACACTGGGCTCAATGGGCATTGGACCGCAAGTGAACAAACAGAGTTTCCTAGATAGCTGACTGGAAAGCTGCTGGCATCTGAAGTTCATGAGCCAGGTGTAGTTGTTTTGGCACTGGAAGAGCTGTGCTGCTGCTTCGGGCAGTGGCCATTCATCACCACACTACCTTCCATAGGTGTCATATCCATTTTCACAAATATTTGCTGCCAGAGCACTTGGTTTCCATGGCAAAGGAAATGGCTTGGGCGCTGAACTAGTCTTTGGCTGTAAAGTTTTGAGCGCCTTGAGTGAGGAGCTACATTTTAGTTTGGTTTCGGTGCTCAATATGCTTGAATCCATCCCACTGGGCTCAATGGGCATTGCATCACAAATTACCAAACAGGGTTTCCTAGATAGCTGCCAGGACAGCTGATGGTATATGAAGTTCATGAGCCAGGTGGAGTTGTTTTGGCACTGGAAGAGCTGTGATGCTGCTTTGGACAGTTGTCATTCACCACCACATTACCTTCTCTAGGTGTCATATCCTCTTTCATACATATGTGCTGCCAGAGCACGTTGTTTCCAATGCAACGGGAAATGGATTAGGCGCTGAACTTGATTTTCCTGTGGAGTTTTGAGAGCCTTTAGTGAGTAGCTCCATGTTTGTTTTGTTTGGGTGCTCAAGCTGCTTGATTAAATCACACTGGGCCCATGGGCATTGGACTGGATGTTAAAAAACAGGGTTTTCTAGATAGCTGCCAGGACAGCAGATGGTAAGTGAAGTTGATAAGCCAGGTAGAGTTGTTTTATCACTGGAAGAGCTGTGCTGCTGCTTCGGGCAGTGGCCATTCACCACCACACTGTGTTCGGTAGGTGACAAATCCAGTGTTCCACATATGTGCTGCCAGAGCACTTGGTGTCCATTGCAACGGGAAATGGCTTTGGCGCTGAACTTTTCTTTGTCGAGTTTTGAGCGCCTTGAGTGAGGAGCTCCATGTTAATTGTGTGTGTTTGATCTTTCTGTTTAAATCACACTGGGCTCAATGGGCATTGGACCGCAAGTGAACAAACAGAGTTTCCTAGATAGCTGACTGGAAAGCTGCTGGCATCTGAAGTTCATGAGCCAGGTGTAGTTGTTTTGGCACTGGAAGAGCTGTGCTGCTGCTTCATGCAGTGGCCATTCATCACCACACTACCTTCCATAGGTGTCATATCCATTTTCACAAATATTTGCTGCCAGAGCACTTGGTTTCCATGGCAAAGGAAATGGCTTGGGCGCTGAACTAGTCTTTGGCTGTGGAGTTTTGAGCGCCTTGAGTCAGACGTTCCACGATACTTGTGTTTTTGAGCCCAACATGCTTGATTCCATTACACTGGGCTCCATGGGCATTGGAGCAGAAGTGAGCAAACAGGGTTTCCAAATAGCTGCCAGGACAGCTGATGGTATGTGAAGTTCATGAGCCAGGTGGAGTTGTTTTGGCACTGTAAGAGCTGTGCTGCTGCTTCGAGCATTTGCCATTCACTACCACACTCTGTTCTCTGTGTTTCACATCCACTGTTCCACATATGTGCTGCCAAAGCTCTTGGTTTCCATGGCAACGCGAAATGGCTTATGCGCTGAACTTGTCTTTGGCTGTGGAGTTCTGATCGCCTTCCATGAGGAGTTACATGTTAGTTGTGTTTGGGTGCTCAAGCTACTTGATTCCATCATACGGGTCTCAAAGGGCATTGGACCAGAAGTGATGAAACAGGCTTTCCTAGATAACTGCCAGGACAGCTGATGTTATCTGAATTTGATGATCCAGGTGGAGTTTTTTTGTCAATGGATGAGCTGTGCTGCTGATTCGGGCAGTTGCCATTCACCACCACACTCTGTTCTCTGTGTTTCACATCCAATGTTCCACATATGTGCTGCCAGAGCACTTGGTTTCCATGGCAACGAGAAATGGCTTAGTCGCTGAACTTGTCTCTGACTGTGGAATTTTGAGCGCCTTGAGTGAGCAGCTCCATGTTAGTTGTGTGTGTGTGATCTTCCTAGTTGTTTAAATCACACTGGTCTCAAAGGGCACTTGGACCACAAGTGACCAAACAGAGATTCCTAGATAGGTGACAGGACAGCTGATGGTATGTGAAGTTCATGCGCCAGGTGGAGTTGTTTTGGCATTGGAAGAGCTGTGCTGCTGCTTCTGGCAGTTGCCATTCACTGCAACACTGTATTCTCTATGTGTCACAACCACTGTTCCACATATGTGCTGCGAGAACACGTGGTTTCAATGGCAACGGGAAATGGCTTAGGCGATGAACTTGTCTTTTGCTGTGGAATGTTGAGCACCTTAGGTGAGGATCTCTATGTTCGGTGTGTGTGTGTGATCATCCTCCTTGTTTAAAACACTCTGGTTCCATGTGAATTTAGACCGCAAGTGAACAAACCGGGTTTCCTAGATAGCTGCCAGGATAGCTGATGGTATGTGAAGTTCATGACCAAGGTGGAGTTGTTTTGGCACTGGAAGAGCTGTGTTGCTGCTACGGGCAGTGGCCATTCACCACCAAAATTTGTTCTGTAGGTGTCACATCCACTGTTCCACATATGTGCTGCCGAGCACTTGGTTTCCAGGGCAACGGGAAATGTCTTGGGCTGAACTTGTCTTTGGCTGTGGAGTTTTGAGAGCGTTGAGTGAGGAGGTCCATGTTAGTTCTGTTTGGTTCTCAAGCTGGTTGATTCCATGACAGTGGGCTCAAAGGGCAGTTGGACGACTAGTGACGAAACAGTGTTTCCTAGTTAGCTTCCAGGACAGCAGATGGCATGTGAAGTTGATCAGCCCGGTGGAGTTGTTTTCGCAGTGGAATAGCTGTGCTGCTGGTTTGGGCAATTGCCATTCGCCACCACACTGTGTTCTCTATGTGTCACATCCACTGTTCCACATATGTGCTGCCAGAACACGTGATTTCCATGGCAACCGGAAATATCCTGGGCATTGAACTTGTCTTTGGCTGTGTAGTTCTCAGCGCCTTGAGTGAGCATCTCCATGTTAGTTGTGTTTCGGTGCTCAATATGCTTTTTTCCAGCACACTGGGCTCACAGGGCATTGGACCTGAAGTGACAAAATTTTCCTAGATAGCTGCCAGGACACCTGATGGTATATGAAGTTGATGAGCCAGGTAGAGTTGTTTTGGCACTGGAAGAGCTGTGCCTCTGCTTCGGGTAGTTGCCATTCATCAAGACACTACCTTCCCTAGGTGTCATACCCAAGAACAGATGAATTTGCTGCAAGAGCACTTGGTTTCCATGGCAGCGGGAAATGGCTTCAGTGCTGAACTTGTCTTGGCTGTGGAGTTTTGAGCGCCTTGAGTGAGGAGCTCCATGCTAGTTCTGTTTGGGGGCTCAAGCTGCTTGATTCCATGACAGTGGGCTCAATGGGCATTTGGACGGCAAGTGACCAAACAGGGTTTCCTAGATAGCTGCTAAGACAGTTGATGGTATGTGAAGTTGATGAGCCAGGAGGAATAGTTTTGGTACTGGAAGAGCTGTTTTGCTGCTTCGGGCAGTGGCCATTCACCACCACACAACCTTCCTTAGGTGTCATATCCACTTTCAGAAATATGTGCTGCCGAAGCACTTGGTTTCCATGGCAACGGGAAATGTGTAGGGCGCTGAACTTGCCTTTGTCTGTGGAGTTTTCTGCGCTTTGAGTGATTAGCTCCATCTTAGGTTTGATTGTGTGCTCAAGCTGCTTGTTTCTATCACACTGGGCTCAATGGGCATTGGAGCAGAAGTTACCAAAGACGGTTTCCTAGATAGCTGCCAGGACATCTGATGGTATATGAAGTTGATGAGCCAGGTGGAGTTGTTTTGGCATTGGAAGAGCTGTGCTGCTGCTTCGTGCAGTGGCCATTCACCACCACACTGTGGTCTCTATCTGTCACATCCACTTTTCAACATATGTACTGCCAGAGCATTTGGTTTCCGTGGCAGCGGGAAATGGCTTAGGCGCTGAACTTTTCTTTTTCTTCGAGTTTTGAGCGCCTTGAGTGAGTAGCTCCATGTTAGTTTTATGTGGGTGCTCAACATGCTTTTTTCCATCACAATGGGGTCAAAGGCCATTGGATCGCAAGTGACCAAAGACGGTTTCCTAGAGAGCTGCCAGGAGAGCTGATGGTATGTGAAGTTGATGAGCCAGGTGGAGATGTTTTGGAACTGGAAGTGCTGTGCTGCTGCTTTGGGCAGTTGCCATTCGGACCACACTGTTTTCTCTATGTGTCACATCCACTGTTCCATATATGGGCTGCAAGAACACGTGGTTTCCATGGCAATGGGAAATGTCTTGGTCGCTAAACTTGTGTTTGGCTGTGGAGTTTTGAGCGCCTTGAGTGAGCAGCTTCATGTTAATTGTGTGTGGGTACTCAATATTTTTAATTCCATTGCACTGGGCTCAATGGTCATTGGAGCAGAAGAGTAGAAACAGGGTTTCCTAGATAGCTGCCAGGAGAGCTGATGGTATGTGAAGTTCATTAGCCAGGTGGAGTTGTTTTGGCACTGGAGTAGCTGTGCTACTGCTTCAGGCAATTGCCATTCACCAGCACACTGTGTTCTCTATGTGTCACATCCACTGTTCCACATATGTGCTGCCAGAACACGTGGTTTCAATGGCAACAGAAATGGATTAGGCACTGAACTTGGTTTTCCTCTGAAGTTTTGAGAGCCTTGAGTGAGCAGCTCCATTTTTGTTTTGTTTGGGTGCTCAACCTGGTTGATTCCATCCCTCTGGGCTGAATGGGCATTGAACGCAAGTGACCAAACAGGGTTTTCTTGATAGCTGCCAGGACAGCTGATGGTAAGTGAAGTTGATGAGCCAGGTAGAGTTGTTTTGGCACTGGAGTAGCTGTGCTGCCTCTTCGGGCAATTGCCATTCACCAGCACACTGTGTTCTCTATGTGTCACATCCACTGTTCCACATATGTGCTGCCAGAACACGTGGTTTCCATGGCAACGGGAAATCTCTTGGGCGCTGAACTTGTCTTTGGCTGTGGAGTTATGAGCGCCTTGTGTGAGCAGGGCCATGTTAGTTGTGTGTGTGTGATCATCCTGCTTGTTTAAATCACACTGGTCTCAAAGGGCATTTGGAGCGCAAGTGACCAAACAGTTTTTCCTAGATAACTGACTGGAAAGCTGATGGTATGTGAAGTTGATGAGCCAGGTGGAATTGTTTTGGCACTGCAAGAGCTGTGTTGCTGCTTCGGGCAGTGGCCATTCACCACCACACTCTGTTCTCTATGCGTCACAACCACTGTTCAACATATGTGCGGCCACAGCACTTGTTTTCCATGGCAGCGGGAAATGGCTTGGGCGCTGAATTTGTCTTTGGCTGTGGAGGTATGAGTGCCTTGAGTGAGGAGCTCCATGTTAGTTTTGTTTGGGTGCTCAAGCTGCTTGATTCATCACACTGAGCCCAATGGGTATTGGAGCGCAAGTGACCAGTGTTTCCTAGATAGCTGCCAGGACAGCTGATGGTGTGTGAAGTTGATGAGCCAGGTGGAGTTGTTTTGGCACTGGAAGAGCTGTGTTGCTGCTTCGGGTAGTTGCCAATCACCACCACACTACCTTCCATAGGTGTCATATCCAGCTAGAGACATATGTGCTGCCAGCGCACTTGGTTTTCGTGGCAATTGGAAATTGTTTAGGCGATGAACTTGTCTTTGGTGATGGAGTTTTGAGCGCCTTGAGTGAGGAGCTACATGTTAGTTCTGTGTGGGTGCTCAAGCTGCTTAATTCCATCCCCCTGGGCTCAAAGGGCACTGTAGCAGAAGTGACCAAACAGGGTTTCCTAGATAGCTGCCAGGACAGCTGATGGTATGTGAAGTTGATGAGCCAGGTGGAGTTGTTTTGGCACTGGAAGAGCTGTGCTGCTGCTTCGGGCAGTGCTATTGACCACCACACTATCTTCTCTAGCTGTCATATCGAATTAGATACATATAGGTTGCCAGAACACTCTGTTTCCATGGCAACGTGAAATGGTTTGGGCGATGAGCTTGTCTTTGGCTGTGGAGTTTTGAGCACCTTGAGTGAGGAGTTACATGTTAGTTATGTGTGAGTTCTCAACATGCTTATTTCCATTGCACTGGTCTCAATGGGCATTTAACCAGAAGTGACCAAACAGGGTTTCCCAGATAGCTGCCAGGACAGCTGATGGTATGTGAAGTTCATGAGCCGGGTTTAGTTTTTTTTTTTTTTTTTTTTTTTTTTTTTTTTGGCTCTGGAACAGCTGTGCTGCTGCTTCGGGCAGTTGCCATTCACCACCACACTGTGTTCTCTTTGTGTCACATCCACTGCTCCACATATGTGCTGGCAGAGCACTTGGTTTCCATGGCAAAGGGAAATGGCTTTAGCGCTGAACTTGTCTTTATCTGTGGAGTATTGAGCACCTTGAGTGAGGAGCTCCATGTTAGTTGTGTGTCGGTTCTCAACATGCTTGATTCCATCCCACTGGGCTCAATGGGCATTGGAGTGGAAGTGACCAAACAGGTTTCCTAGATAGCTGCAGGACACCTGATGGTATGTGAAGTTGATGAGCCAGGTGAAGTTGTTTTGGCACTGGAAGAGCTGTGCTGCTGCTTCAGACTGTTGATATTCACCACCACACTACCTCCCCTAGGTGTCATAACCACTTACACACATATGTGCTGCCAGAGCACTTAGTTTCCTTGTAAGCGGGAAAAGGCTTCGGCGCTGAACTTGTCTTTGGCTGTGGAGTTTTGAGCACCTTGAGTGAGGAGCTACATGTTAGCTTTGTTTCGGTGCTCAAGCTGCTTGATTCCATCACACTGAGCCCAATGGGCATTGGAGCTCAAGTGACCAAAAAGTGTTTCCTAGAGAGCTGCCAGGACAGCTGAGGGTATGTGAACTTCATGAGCCAGGTGGAGTTCTTTGCACTCGGAGAGCTGTGCTGCTGCTTCGGGCAGTGGCCATTCACCACTACACTAACTTCCTTTGGTGTCATATCCACTTTCACACATATGTGCTGGCAGAGCACTTGGTTTCCATGGCAACGGGAAATGGCTTGGACGCTGAACTTGTCTTTGGCTGTGGAATTTTGAGCGCTGGAGTGAGGAGTTACATGTTAGTTATGTTTTGGTGCTCAACATGTTTGATTGCATCACACTGGGCTAAATGGTCTTTGGACCTGAAGTGAGCAAACAGTGTTTCCTAGATAGGGGCCAGGACAGCTGATGGCATGTGAAGTTCATGAGCCAGGTGCAGTTGTTTTGGCACTGGAAGAGCTGTGCTGCTGCTTCGGGCAGTGGCCATTCACCACCAATCTGTATTGTGTATGTGTCACATATGCTGTTCCATATATGTGCTTCCAGAGCACTTGGTTTCATGGTAACGGGAAATGGCTTCGGCGCTGAATTTGTCTTTGGCTGTAAAGTTTTGAGCGCCTTGAGTGAGGAGCTACATTTTAGTTTGGTTTCGGTGCTCAATATGCTTGAATCCATCCCACTGGGCTCAATGGGCATTGCATCACAAATTACCAAACAGGGTTTCCTAGATAGCTGCCAGGACAGCTGATGGTATATGAAGTTCATGAGCCAGGTGGAGTTGTTTTGGCACTGGAAGAGCTGTGATGCTGCTTTGGACAGTTGTCATTCACCACCACATTACCTTCTCTAGGTGTCATATCCTCTTTCATACATATGTGCTGCCAGAGCACGTTGTTTCCAATGCAACGGGAAATGGATTAGGCGCTGAACTTGATTTTCCTGTGGAGTTTTGAGAGCCTTTAGTGAGTAGCTCCATGTTTGTTTTGTTTGGGTGCTCAAGCTGCTTGATTAAATCACACTGGGCCCATGGGCATTGGACTGGATGTTAAAAAACAGGGTTTTCTAGATAGCTGCCAGGACAGCAGATGGTAAGTGAAGTTGATAAGCCAGGTAGAGTTGTTTTATCACTGGAAGAGCTGTGCTGCTGCTTCGGGCAGTGGCCATTCACCACCACACTGTGTTCGGTAGGTGACAAATCCAGTGTTCCACATATGTGCTGCCAGAGCACTTGGTGTCCATTGCAACGGGAAATGACTTTGGCGCTGAACTTTTCTTTGTCGAGTTTTGAGCGCCTTGAGTGAGGAGCTCCATGTTAATTGTGTGTGTTTGATCTTTCTGTTTAAATCACACTGGGCTCAATGGGCATTGGACCGCAAGTGAACAAACAGAGTTTCCTAGATAGCTGACTGGAAAGCTGCTGGCATCTGAAGTTCATGAGCCAGGTGTAGATGTTTTGGCACTGGAAGAGCTGTGCTGCTGCTTCAGGCAGTGGCCATTCATCACCACACTACCTTCCATAGGTGTCATATCCATTTTCACAAATATTTGCTGCCAGAGCACTTGGTTTCCATGGCAAAGGAAATGGCTTGGACGCTGAACTAGTCTTTGGCTGTGGAGTTTTGAGCGCCTTGAGTCAGGCGTTCCACGATACTTGTGTTTTTGAGCCCAACATGCTTGATTCCATTACACTGGGCTCCATGGGCATTGGAGCAGAAGTGACCAAACAGGGTTTCCAAATAGCTGCCAGGACAGCTGATGGTATGTGAAGTTCATGAGCCAGGTGGAGTTGTTTTGGCACTGTAAGAGCTGTGCTGCTGCTTCGAGCATTTGCCATTCACTACCACACTCTGTTCTCTGTGTTTCACATCCACTGTTCCACATATGTGCTGCCAAAGCTCTTGGTTTCCATGGCAACGCGAAATGGCTTATGCGCTGAACTTGTCTTTGGCTGTGGAGTTCTGATCGCCTTCCATGAGGAGTTACATGTTAGTTGTGTTTGGGTGCTCAAGCTACTTGATTCCATCATACGGGTCTCAAAGGGCATTGGACCAGAAGTGATGAAACAGGCTTTCCTAGATAACTGCCAGGACAGCTGATGTTATCTGAATTTGATGATCCAGGTGGAGTTTTTTTGTCAATGGATGAGCTGTGCTGCTGATTCGGGCAGTTGCCATTCACCACCACACTCTGTTCTCTGTGTTTCACATCCAATGTTCCACATATGTGCTGCCAGAGCACTTGGTTTCCATGGCAACGAGAAATGGCTTAGTCGCTGAACTTGTCTCTGACTGTGGAATTTTGAGCGCCTTGAGTGAGCAGCTCCATGTTAGTTGTGTGTGTGTGATCTTCCTAGTTGTTTAAATCACACTGGTCTCAAAGGGCACTTGGACCACAAGTGACCAAACAGAGATTCCTAGATAGGTGACAGGACAGCTGATGGTATGTGAAGTTCATGCACCAGGTGGAGTTGTTTTGGCATTGGAAGAGCTGTGCTGCTGCTTCTGGCAGTTGCCATTCACTGCAACACTGTATTCTCTATGTGTCACAACCACTGTTCCACATATGTGCTGCGAGAACACGTGGTTTCAATGGCAACGGGAAATGGCTTAGGCGATGAACTTGTCTTTTGCTGTGGAATGTTGAGCACCTTAGGTGAGGATCTCTATGTTCGGTGTGTGTGTGTGATCATCCTCCTTGTTTAAAACACTCTGGTTCCATGTGAATTTAGACCGCAAGTGAACAAACCGGGTTTCCTAGATAGCTGCCAGGATAGCTGATGGTATGTGAAGTTCATGACCAAGGTGGAGTTGTTTTGGCACTGGAAGAGCTGTGTTGCTGCTACGGGCAGTGGCCATTCACCACCAAAATTTGTTCTGTAGGTGTCACATCCACTGTTCCACATATGTGCTGCCGAGCACTTGGTTTCCAGGGCAACGGGAAATGTCTTGAGCTGAACTTGTCTTTGGCTGTGGAGTTTTGAGAGCGTTGAGTGAGGAGGTCCATGTTAGTTCTGTTCGGTTCTCAAGCTGGTTGATTCCATGACAGTGGGCTCAAAGGGCAGTTGGACGACTAGTGACGAAACAGTGTTTCCTAGTTAGCTTCCAGGACAGCAGATGGCATGTGAAGTTGATCAGCCCGGTGGAGTTGTTTTCGCAGTGGAATAGCTGTGCTGCTGGTTTGGGCAATTGCCATTCGCCACCACACTGTGTTCTCTATGTGTCACATCCACTGTTCCACATATGTGCTGCCAGAACACGTGATTTCCATGGCAACCGGAAATATCCTGGGCATTGAACTTGTCTTTGGCTGTGTAGTTCTCAGCGCCTTGAGTGAGCATCTCCATGTTAGTTGTGTTTCGGTGCTCAATATGCTTTTTTCCAGCACACTGGGCTCACAGGGCATTGGACCTGAAGTGACGAAATTTTCCTAGATAGCTGCCAGGACACCTGATGGTATATGAAGTTGATGAGCCAGGTAGAGTTGTTTTGGCACTGGAAGAGCTGTGCCTCTGCTTCGGGTAGTTGCCATTCACCAAGACACTACCTTCCCTAGGTGTCATACCCAAGAACAGATGAATTTGCTGCAAGAGCACTTGGTTTCCAAGGCAGCGGGAAATGGCTTCATCGCTGAACTTGTCTTGGCTGTGGAGTTTTGAGCGCCTTGAGTGAGGAGCTCCATGCTAGTTCTGTTTGGGGGCTCAAGCTGCTTGTTTCAATCACACTGGGCTCAATGGGCATTGGAGCAGAAGTTACCAAAGACGGTTTCCTAGATAGCTGCCAGGACAGCTGATGGTATATGAAGTTGATGAGCCAGGTGGAGTTGTTTTGGCATTGGAAGAGCTGTGCTGCTGCTTCGTGCAGTGGCCATTCACCACCACACTGTGGTCTCTATCTGTCACATCCACTTTTCAACATATGTACTGCCAGAGCATTTGGTTTCCGTGGCAGCGGGAAATGGCTTAGGCGCTGAACTTTTCTTTTTCTTCGAGTTTTGAGCGCCTTGAGTGAGTAGCTCCATGTTAGTTTTATGTGGGTGCTCAACATGCTTTTATCCATCACAATGGGGTCAAAGGCTATTGGATCGCAAGTGACCAAAGACGGTTTCCTAGAGAGCTGCCAGGAGAGCTGATGGTATGTGAAGTTGATGAGCCAGGTGGAGATGTTTTGGAACTGGAAGTGCTGTGCTGCTGCTTTGGGCAGTTGCCATTCGGACCACACTGTTTTCTCTATGTGTTACATCCACTGTTCCATATATGGGCTGCAAGAACACGTGGTTTCCATGGCAATGGGAAATGTCTTGGTCGCTAAACTTTTGTTTGGCTGTGGAGTTTTGAGCGCCTTGAGTGAGGAGCTTCATGTTAATTGTGTGTGGGTGCTCAATATTTTTAATTCCATTGCACTGGGCTCAATGGTCATTGGAGCAGAAGAGTAGAAACAGGGTTTCCTAGATAGCTGCCAGGAGAGCTGATGGTATGTGAAGTTCATCAGCCAGGTGGAGTTGTTTTGGCACTGGATAGCTGTGCTGCGCTTCGCGCAGTGGTCATTCGCCACCACACTGTGTTCTCTATGTGTCACATCCACTGTTCCACATATGTGCTGCCAGAACACGTGGTTTCAATGGCAACAGAAATGGATTAGGCACTGAACTTGTTTTTCCTCTGAAGTTTTGAGAGCCTTGAGTGAGCAGCTCCATTTTTGTTTTGTTTCGGTGCTCAACCTGGTTGATTCCATCCCTCTGGGCTGAATGGGCATTGAACGCAAGTGACCAAACAGGGTTTTCTTGATAGCTGCCAGGACAGCTGATGGTAAGTGAAGTTGATGAGCCAGGTAGAGTTGTTTTGGCACTGGAGTAGCTGTGCTGCCTCTTCGGGCAATTGCCATTCGCCAGCACACTGTGTTCTCTATGTGTCACATCCACTGTTCCACATATGTGCTGCCAGAACACGTGGTTTCCATGGCAACGGGAAATGTCTTGGGCGCTGAACTTGTCTTTGGCTGTGGAGTTATGAGCGCCATGTGTGAGCAGGGCCATGTTAGTTGTGTGTGTGTGATCATCCTGCTTGTTTAAATCACACTGGTCTCAAAGGGCATTTGGAGCGCAAGTGACCAAACAGTTTTTCCTAGATAACTGACTGGAAAGCTGATGGTATGTGAAGTTGATGAGCCAGGTGGAATTGTTTTGGCACTGGATGAGCTGTGTTGCTGCTTCGGGCAGTGGCCATTCACCACCACACTCTGTTCTCTATGTGTCACAACCACTGTTCAACATATGTGCGGCCAGAGCACTTGTTTTCCATGGCAGCGGGAAATGGCTTGGGCGCTGAATTTGTCTTTGGCTGTGGAGGTATGAGTGCCTTGAGTGAGGAGCTCCATGTTAGTTGTGTTTCGGTGCTCAAAATGCTTGATTCCAAAATACTGGGCTCCATGGGCATTTGACCGCAAGTGACCAAACAGGGTTTCCTAGATAGCTGAAAGGACAGCTGATGGTATGTGAAGTTGATGAGCCAGGTGGAGATGTTTTGGCACTGGAAGAGCTGTGTTGCTGCTTCGGGCTGTGGCCATTCACCAGCGCAGTACCTTCCCTAGGTGTCATAATCCCTTACACACGTATGTGCTGCCAGAGCACTTGGTTTCCATGGCAACGGGAAAAGGCTTGGACGCTGAACTTGTCTTTGGTGATGGAGTTTTGAGCGCCTTGAGTGAGCAGCTCCATGTTAGTTTTGTTTGGGTGCTCAAACTGCTTTTTTCATCCCACTGGTCTCAAAGGGCATTGGAGCGGAAATAATCAAACAGGGTTTCCTAGATAGCTGCCAGGACAGCTGATGGTATGTGAAGTTGCTGAGCCAGGTGGAGTTGTTTTGTCACTGAAAGTGCTGTGCTGCTGCTATGGGCAGTTGAAAAATTCACCAAGACACTACCTTCCCTAGGTGTCATACTCACTAACAGATGAATTTGCTCCCAGAGCACTTGGTTTCCATGGCCACGGGAAATGGCTTCGGCGCTGAACTTCTCTTTGGCTGTGGAGTTTTGAGCACCTTGAGTGAGGAGCCCCATGTTAGTTCTGTTTGGGTGTTCAAGCTGCTTGATTCCATGACAGTGGGCTGAATGGGCATTTGGACCGCAAATGACCAAACAGTTTTTCCTAGATAGCTGCCAGGACAGCTGATGGTATGTGAAGTTGCTGAGCCAGGTGGAGTTGTTTTGGCACTGGAAGAGCTGTGCTGCTGCTTCAGGCAGTAGCCATTCACCACCACACTGTGTTCTTTAGGTGACACATCCACTGTTCCACATATGTGCTGCCAGAGCACTTGGTTTCCATGGCAACGGGAAATGGCTTGGGCGCTGAACTTGTCTTTGGTGATGGAGTTTTGAGCGCCTTGAGTGAGCAGCTCCATGTTAGTTTTGTTTGGGTGCTCAAACTGCTTTTTTCATCCCACTGGTCTCAAAGGGCATTGGAGCGGAAATGACCAAACAGGGTTTCCTAGATAACTGCCAGGACAGCTGATGGTATGTGAAGTTGCTGAGCCAGGTGGAGTTGTTTTGTCACTGAAAGAGCTGTGCTGCTGCTATGGGCAGTTGAAAAATTCACCAAGACACTACCTTCCCTAGGTGTCATACTCACTAACAGATGAATTTGCTGCCAGAGCACTTGGTTTCCATGGCAGCGGGAAATGGCTTCGGCGCTGAACTTCTCTTTGGCTGTGGAGTTTTGAGCACCTTGAGTGAGGAGCCCCATGTTAGTTCTGTTTGGGTGTTCAAGCTGCTTGATTCCATGACAGTGGGCTGAATGGGCATTTGGACCGCAAATGACCAAACAGTTTTTCCTAGATAGCTGCCAGGACAGCTGATGGTATGTGAAGTTGCTGAGCCAGGTGGAGTTGTTTTGGCACTGGAAGAGCTGTGCTGCTGCTTCAGGCAGTAGCCATTCACCACCACACTGTGTTCTTTAGGTGACACATCCACTGTTCCACATATGTGCTGCCAGAGCACTTGGTTTCCATGGCAACGGGAAATGGCTTGGGCGCTGAACTTGTCTTTGGCTGTGGAGTGTTGAGCACCTTGAGTGAGGATCTCCATGTTAGTTGTGTGTGTGTTATCATCCTGCTTGTTTAAATCACACTGGTCTCAAAGGGCATTTGGGCCGCAAGTGACCAAACAGTTTTTCTAGATAGCTGCCAGGACAGCTGATGGTATGTGAAGTTCATGAGCCAGGTGGAGTTGTTTTGGCACTGGAAGAGCTGTGATGCTGCTTTGGACAGTTGTCATTCACCACCACACTACCTTCCCTAGGTGTCATATCCACTTTCATACATATGTGCTGCCAGAACACGTGGTTTCCATGCCAACGGAAATGGATTAGGCGCTGAACTTGTTTTTCCTGTGGAGTTTTGAGAGCCTTGAGTGAGCAGCTCCATGTTTCTTTTGTTTGGGTGCTCAAGCTGCTTGATTAAATCACACTGGGCCCATTGGCATTGGACTGGATGTTACCAAAAAGGGTTTTCTTGATAGCTGCCAGGACAGCAGATGGTAAGTGAAGTTGATGAGCCAGGTTGAGTTGTTTTGGCACTGGAGTAGCTGTGCTGCCTCTTCGGGCAATTGCCATTCACCAGCACACTGTGTTCTCTATGTGTCACATCCACTGTTCCACATATGTGCTGCCAGAACACGTGGTTTCCATGGCAACGGGAAATGTCTTGGGCGTTGAACTTGTCTTTGCTGTGGAGTTATGAGCGCCTTGTGTGAGCAGCTCCATGTTAGTTGTGTCTATGTGATCATCCTGCTTGTTTAAATCACACTGGTCTCAAAGGGCATTTGGACCGCAAGTGACCAAACAGGGTTTCCTAGATAGCTACCAGGACAGCTAATGGTATGTGAAGTTGATGAGCCAGGTGGAATTGTTTTGGCACTGGATGAGCTGTGTTGCTGCTTCGGGCAGTGGCCATTCACCAGCGCAGTACCTTCCCTAGGTGTCATAATCCCTTACAGATATATGCTGCCAGAGCACTTGGTTTCCATGGCAACGGGAAATGGCTTGGGCGCTGAACTTGTCTTTGGCTGTGGAGATTTGAGCGCCTTGAGTGAGGAGCTCCATGTTAGTTTTGTTTCGGTGCTCAAGCTGCTTGATTAAATCACACTGGGCCCATGGGCATTGGACTGGATGTTACCAAACAGGGTTTTCTTGATAGCTGCCAGGACAGCTGATGGTATGTGAAGTTCATGAGCCAGGTGGAGTTGTTTTGGCACTGGAAGAGCTGTGCTGCTGCTGCGGACTATGGACATTCACCATCACCCAACCTTCCTTAGGTGTCATATCCACTTTCAGAAATATGTGCTGCCAGAGCACTTGGTTTTCATGTCGACGGGAAATGGCTTGGGCGCTGAACTTGTCTTTGGCTTTGGAGTTCTGAGCGCTTTGAGTAAGCAGCTATATATGAGTTTTGTGTTGGTGCTCCAGCTGCTTGATTCCATCACACTGGCACTTATGACATTTGAACGGATGTGACCAAACAGGGTTTCCAAATAGCTGCCAGGACACCTGATGGTTTGTGAAGTTCATGAGCCAGTTTGAGTTGTTTTGGCACCGGAAGTGCTGTGTTGCTGCTTCGGGCAGTGGCCATTCACCAGCACACTCCCTTCTATAGGTGTCATATCCACTTGGAGACGTATTTGCTGCCAGTGCACTTGATTTCCATGGCAACAGGAAATGATTGGGCGATGAACTGGTCCTTGGCTGTGGAGTTTTGAGCGCCTTGAGTTTGAAGCTCCATGTGAGTTTTGTTTGGGTGCTCAATATGCTTGATTCTATCACACTGGGCTCAAAAGCATTGTAGAGTAAGTGACCAAACAGGGTTTCCTAGATATCTGCCAGGACAGCTGATGGTATGTGAAGGTCATGAGCCAAATGGAGTTGTTTTGGCATTGGAAGAGTTGTGCTGCTGCTGGTTCGGGCGGTTGCCATTCACACCACAATGTGTTCTCTATTTGTCACATCTACTGTTCCACATATGTGCTGCCAGAGCACTTGGTTTCCACGGCAATGGGAAATGGCATGGACCGTGAACTGGTCTTTGGCTGTGGAGTTTTGAGCGCCTTGAGTGAGGAGCTACACTTTAGTTTTCTTTGGGTGCTCAACCTGCATGATTCCATCACACTGGGCTCAATGGACATTGGAGCAGAAGTGACCGAACACGGTTTCCTAGATAGCTGCCAGGACAGCGTATGGTATGTGAAGTTGATAAGCCAGGTGGAGATGTTTTGGCACTGGAAGAGCTGTGCTGCTGCTTCGAGCAGTTGCCATTCATCACCACACTGTGTTCTCTATGTTTCACAGCCACTGTTCCACAAATGTGCTGCCAGAGCAGTTGCTCTACATGGCAACTGGAACTGGTTGGGCGCTGAACTTGTCTTTGGCTGTGGAGTTTTCAGCGTCTTGAGTGAGCAGCTCCATGTTAGTTGTGTGTGTGTGCTTAACCTGCTTGATTCCATTCCCCTGGGCTCAAAGGGCATTGTAGCAGAAGTGACCAAACAGGGTTTACTAGATAGCTGCCAGGACAGCTGATGGTATGTGAAGTTGGTGAGTCAGGTGGAGTTGTTTTGGCACTGGAAGAGCTGTGCTGCTGCTGCGGACTATGGACATTCACCATCACCCAACCTTCCTTAGGTGTCATATCCACTTTCAGAAATATGTGCTGCCAGAACACGTGGATTCCATGTCTCGGGAAATGGCTTGGGCGCTGAACTTGTCTTTGGCCGTGGAGTTCTGAGTGCCTTGAGTAAGCAGCCATATATTAGTTTTGTGTTGGTGCTCCAGCTGCTTGATTCCATCACACTGGCAGTTATGATATTAGAACGGATGTGACCAAACAGGGTTTCCAAATAGCTGCCAGGACACCTGGTGGTATGTGAAGTTGATGAGCCTGGTGGAATTAATTTGGCACCGGAAGAGCTGTGTTGCTGATTCGGGCAGTGGGCATTCACCAGCACACTCCCTTCTATAGGTGTCATATCCACTTACTCATATGTGCTGCCAGAGCACTTGGTTTTCATGTCGACGGGAAATGGCTTACGCACTGAACTTCTCTTTTTCTGTGGAATTATGAGCGCCTTGAGTGAGGAGCTACATGTTAGTTGTGTTTGAGTGCTCAAACTGTTTATTTCCTTCAAACTGGGCTCAAAGGCCTATGATCGGAAGTGACCAAACATTGTTTCCTAGATAGCTGCGAAGACAGCTGATGGTATGTGAGTTCATGAGCCAGGTGGAGTTGTTTTGGCACTGAAAGAGTTGTGCTGCTTCTACGGGCAGTTGCCATTCACAACAAAACTGTGTTCTGCATGTGTCACACAAACTGTTCAACATATGTGCTGCCAGAGCACTTGGTTTCCATGGCAACGGAAAATGTCTAGGGCACTAAATTTGTGTTTGGCTGTGGAGTTTTGAGCGCCTTGAGTAAGGAGCTACATGATAGTGTTGTTTGGGTGCCAAACCTGCTTGTTTCCATCACACTGGACATAAGGGCATTTGAGCGGATGTGACCAAACAGGGTTTTCTAGATAGCTGCCAGGACAGCTGATGGTATATGAAGTTGATGAGCCAGGTGGAGATGTTTTGGCACTGGAAGAGCAGTTCTGCTTCTTCGGGCAGTGCCATTCACCAGTGCACTACCTTCCTTAGGTGTCATATCCAGTTTCAGTCATATGTGTGCTGCAAGAGCACTTGGTTTCCATGGAAACGGGAAATGTCTTGGGTGCTGAACTTGTCTTTGGCTTTGGAGTTTTGCGTGCCTTGAGTGAGGAGCTACATGTTAGTTGTGTGTGTGTGATCATCCTGCTTCTTTAAATCACGTTGGGCTCAGTGGGAATTGTAGCAGAAGTGACCAAACCGGGTCTCCTAGATAGCTGCCAGGACAACTGATGGTATATGAAGTCGATGAGCCAGGTGGAGTTGTTTTGGCACTGGAAGAGCTGTGCTGCTGCTTCGGACAGTGGCCATTCATCATCACACTACCTTCCCTTGGTGTCATATCCACTTATAGACGAATTTGCTGCCAGGGCACTTGGTTTCCATGGCAACGTGAAATGGCTTGGACGCTGAACTTGACTTTGGCTGTGGAGTTTTGAGCGCCTTGAGTGAGGAGCCAGACGTTAGTTTTGTTTGACTGCTCAACATGTTTGATTCCAACGCAGTGGGCTCAATGGACATTGGAGTGGAAGTTACTAAACAGGGTTTCCTAAATGTCTGCCAGAACAGCTGATGGTATGTGAAGTTTATGAGCCAGGTGGAGTTGTTTTGGCACTGAAAGAGCTGTGCTGCTGTTTCCCACAGTTGCCATTCACCACGAAACTCTCTTCTGTATGTGTCACACATACCGTTCCACATATATGCTGCCATAGCACTTGATTTCCATGGAGAAGGGAAATGGCTTGGGCACTGAACTAGTCTATGGCTGTGGAGTTTTGAGCGCCTTGAGTGAGGAGCTGTACCTTAGTTTGTTTTGTGCTCAACATGCTTGAATCCATCACAATGGGCTCAATGGGCATTGGAGCGGAAGTGACCAAACAGGGTTTCCTAGTTAGCTGCCAGGACAGCTGATGGTATATGAAGTTGATTAGGCAGGTGAAGTTGTTTTGCCACTGGAAGAGCTGTGTTGCTGCTTCTGGCAGTGGACATTCACTACCACAATTCGTTCTCTATGTATCACATCCACTGTTCCAAATATGTGCTGCCAGAGCACTTGGTTTCCATGGCAACGGCACATGGCTTGGGCGCTGAACTTGTCTTTGGCTGTGGAGTTTTGAGCGCCTTGATTAACTAGCTCCATGTTACTTTTGTTTTTCTGATCATCCTGCTTGTTAAAATCACACTGGGATCCATGGTCATTTGGACCGGAAATGACGAAACAGGGTTTCCTAGATACCTGCCAGAACAGCTGATGGTATGTGAAGTTCAAGAGGCAGGTGAAGTTGTTTTGGCACTGGAAGAGCTGTGCTGCTGCTTCGGGCAGTGGCCATTCACCACCACACTACCTTCCTTAGTTGTACTAACCAGTTGCAGAAATATGTGCTGCCAGAGCATTTGGTTTCCATTTCAACGGGAAATGGCTTGGATGCTGAGCTTGTCTTTGGCTGTGGTGTTTTGAGTGCCTTGATTGAGGAGCTCCATGTTAGTTTTGTCTGTGTGATCATCCTGCTTGTTTAAATCACACTGGGCTCCATGGGCATTTGGACCACAAGTGATTAAATATGGTTTCCTAGATAGCTGCCAGGACAGCTGATAGTATGTGAAGTAATGAGCCAGGTGGTATTGTTTTGGCACTCTAAGAGGTGTGCTGCTGCTTCGGGCAGTTGCCATTCACACCACACTGTGTTCTCTATATGTCACATCCACTGTTCCATATATGCGCTGCCAGAGCACTTGGTTTCCATGGCAACGGGAAATGGCTTGGGCGCTGAACTTGTCTTTGGCTGTGAAGTTTTGAGCGCAAAGAGTGAAGAGCTCCATGTTAGTTTTGTCTGTGTGATCATCCTGTTGCTTAAATCACACTCGTCTCCATGGGTATTGGAGCGTAATTGAACAAACAGGATCTCCTAGATAGCTGCCAGGACAGCTGATGGTATGTGAAGTTCATGAGCCAGGCGGAGTTGTTTTGGCACTGGAACAGCTGTGCTGCTGCATCCGGCACTGGACATTCACCACCACACTACCTTCCTTAGGTGTCATATCCACATGCAGAAATATGTGCCGCCAGAGCACTTGGTTTCCAATGCAGACGGAAATGGCTTGTGCGCTGAACTTGTCTTTGGCTGTGAAGTTTTGAGCACCTTGATTGAGGAGCGCCATGTAAGTTGTGTGTTTGTGATCATCCTGCTTGTTTTAATCACGTTGGGCTCAATGGGAATTGTGCCAGAAGTGACCAAACAGGGTCTCCTAGGTAGCTGCCTGGAAAGCTGATGGTATATGAAATCGATGAGCCAGGTGGAGTTATTTTGGCACTGGAAGAGTTGTGCTGCTGCTTCGGACAGTGGCCATTCACCATCACACTACCTTCCCTTGGTGTAATACCCACTTATAGACGAATTTGGTGCCAGAGCACTTGGTTTCCATATCAACCGGAAATGGCTTGTGTGCTGAACTTGTCTTTGGCCTTGGAGTTTTGAGCGCATTGAGTGAGGAGCCAGACGTTAGTTTTGTTTGGGTGCTCAACATGTTTGATTCCATCCCTCTGGGCTGAATGGGCATTGAATGCAAGTGACCAAACAAGCTTTTCTAAATGTCTACTAGGACAGCTGATGGTATGTGAAGTTCATGAGCCAGGTGGAATTGTTTTGGCACTGGAAGAGCTATGCTGCTGCTCCTGGCAGTGGCCATTCACTACCACAATATGTTCTGTATGTGTCACATCCACCTTTCCACTTATATGCTGCCAGAGCACTAGGTTTTCATGGCAACAGGAAATGGATTGGGCGATGAACTAGTCCTTGGCGGTGGAGTTTTGAGCACCTTGAGTGAGGATCTCCATGTTAGCTTTGGTTTGGTGCCCAATATGCTTAATTCTATCACACTGGGCTCATAGGGCATTGGAGCGCAAGTGACCGGAACAGGGTTTCCTAGATAGCTGTCAGGACAGCTGATGGTATGTAAAGTTCATGAGCCAGGTGGAGTTGTTTTGGCACTGGAAGAGCTGTGCTGCTGCTTCCGGCAGTGGGCATTCGCCACCACACTACCTTCCGTAGGTGTCATATCCACTTACACACATATGTGCTGCCTGAGAACTTGGTTTCCATGGCCACGGGAAATGGCTTGGACGATGAGCTTGTCTTTGGCTGTGGAGTTTTGCGTGCCCTTAGTGTGGAGATCTATGTTAGTTTTCTGTGGGTGCTGAAGCTGCATGATTCCATCCCACTGGGCTCTATGGGCATTGGACCGCAAATGACCAAACAGGGTTTTCTAGATAGCTGCCAGGACAGCTGATGGTATGTGAAGTTGATGAGCCAGGTGGAGATGTTTTGGCACAGGAAGAGCTCTGCTGCTGCTTTGGGCAGTTGGCATTCGCCACCACACTGTGTTCTGTATGTGTCACATCCACTGTTCCACATATGTGCTGCCAGAGCACTTGGTTTCCAAGGCAGCGGGAAATGGCTTTGGCGCTGAACTTGTTTTTGTCGAGTTTTGAGCACCTTGAGTGAGGAGCTCCATGTTAACTGTGTGTGTTTGATCATTCTGCTTGTTTAAATCACACTGGGAGTTTTGAACGCCTTGATTGATGAGCTACACGTTAGTTTTGTTTGGGTGCTCAACATGTTTGTTTTAATCACACTTGGCCCAGTGGGAATTGTACCAAAAGTAAACAAACAGGGTTTCCTAGATAGCTGCCAGGACAGCTGATGGTATGTGAAGTTGATTAGGCAAGTGGAGTTGTTTTGGCACTGGAAGAGCTCTACTGCTGCTTTGGGCAGAGGACATTCGCCAACACACTACCTTCCTTAGGTGTCATATCCACTTGCACATATATGCTGAAAGAGTACTTGGTTTCCATGGCAATGAAAAATGGCTTGGGCACTGAAACTGTGTTTGCCTATGAAGTTTTGTGTCCCCTTAGTGAGGAGCTCCATGTTAGTTTTGTTTGGGTGCTCAACCTGGTTGATTCCATCCCTCTTGGCTGAATGGGCATTGAACGCAAGTGACCAAACAGGGTCTCCTAGATAGCTGCCAGGACAGCTGATGGAATGTGAAGTTCATGAGCCAGATGGAGTTGTTTTGGCACTGGAATAGCTGTACTGATGCTTCGGGCATTGGCCATTCGTCACCACACTGTGTTCTCTATGTGTCACATCCACTGTTCCACATATGTGCTGCCAGAGCACTTGGTATCCATGGCAACGAGTAATTGTTTAGTCGAAGAACTGGTCTTTGGCTGTGCAGTTTTGCGCGCATTGAGTGATCAGCTCCATGTTAGTTTTGTTTGGGTGCTCAGGCTGCTTGACTCCATCACACTGGGCTTAATGGGCATGGAGCGCAAGTGACCAAACAGGGATTCCTAGATAGCTGCCAGGACAGCTGATGGTATGTGAAGTTGATGAGCCAGGCGAAGTTGTTTTGGCACTGGAAGAGTTGTGCTGCTGCTTCCAGCAATGGACCATCACCACCAACTACATTCCATAGGTGTCATATCCACTTACACACATATGTGCTGCCTGAGCACTTGGTTTCCATGTCAACTGGAAATGGCTTGGACTCTGAACTTGTCTTTGTCTGTGATGTTTTGAGAGGCTTGAGTGAGGAGCTCCATGTTAGTTTTATCTTTGTGATCATCCTGTTGCTTAAATCACACGGGGCTCAATGGGCATTGGAGCGGAAGTGATCAAACAGGGTTTCATAGATACCTGCCAAGAGAACTAATGGTATGTGAAGTTGATGAGCCAGGCGAAGTTGTTTTGGCACTGGAAGAGTTGTGCTGCTGCTTCCGGCACTGGACTTTCACCACCACACTACCTTCCTTAGGTGTCATATCCACTTGCAGAAATATGTGCTGTCAGAGCACTTGGTTTCCGTGGCAAGGAGAAATGGCTTTGACGCTGAGCTTGCCTTTTGGTGTGCAGTTTTGAGCGCCTTGAGTGAGAAGCTCCATGTTAATTGTGTTTGGATGCTCAACATGCTTGATTGCATCTCACTGGGCTCAGCGGGCATTGTAGCGGAAGTGACCAAACAGGGTTTCCTAGATAGCTGCCAGGACAGCTGATGGTATGTGAAGTTGATGAGCCAGGTGGAGTTGTTTTGGCACTGGAAGAGCTGTGCTGCTGTTTCCCACAGTTGCCATTCACCACCACAGTACCTTCCCCAGCTGTCACACCCACTTACATACAGATTTGCCGCCAGAGCACTTGGTTTCCATGGCAAATGGAAATGGCTTGGGCGCTAAACTTGTCTTTGGCTGTTGATTTTTGAGCGCCTTGTGTGAGGAGCTGCACTTTAGTTTTATTTGGGTGCTCAACATGATTGATTCCATCACAGTGGCCTCAATGGGCATTTGAGCGCAAGTGACCAAACAAGGTTTCATAGATAGCTCCCAGGACAGCTGATAGTATGTGAAGTTCATGAGCCAGGTGCAGTTGTTTTGAATCTGGAAGAGCTGTGCTACTGCTTCTGGCAGTGGCCATTCACCACCACACTGTGTTCTCTATGTGTAACATCCACTAATCCACATATGTGCTGCCAGAACACTTGGTTTCCATGGCACCGTAAATGGCTTAGTCGATGAACTGATCCTTGGCTGTGGAGTTATCGCACCTTTAGTGAGAACCTACTTGTTAGCTTTGTTTGGGTGCTCAATATGCTTGATCCATCACACTGGGGTCAAAGGGCATTGGACCGCAGGTGAACAAATAGGGTCTCCTAGATAGCTGCCATTACAGCTCATGGCATGTGAAGTTCATGAGCAGGTGGAGTTGTTTTGGCACTGGAAGAGCTGTGCTGCTGCTTCGGGCAGTTGCCATTCACCACCACACTACCTTCCATTGGTGCCCTATCCACTTACACACATATGTGCTGCCATAACACTTAGTTTCGATGCCATCGGGAAATGGCTTCAATGCTGAACTTGTCTTTGGCTGTGGAGTTTTCAACACCTTGAGTGAGGAGCTCCATGTTTGTTTTGTCTTTGAGATCATCCTGCTTGTTTGAATCACACTGGTATCAAAAGGCATTTGGAGCAGAAGTGACCAAACAGGGTTTCCGAGATAGCTGCCAGGACTGCTGATGGTATGTGATATTCATGAGCCAGGTGGAGTTGTTTTGGCGCTTTAAGAGCTGTGCTGCTGCTTCGGCAGTGGGCATTCGGCACCACACTACCTTCCTTAGGTGACATATCCACTTCACACATATGTGCTGCCAGAGCACTTGGTTTCAATGGCAACGAAAAATGGCTTGGACGTTGACTTGTCTTTGGCTGTGGAGTTTTGCGTGCCCTTATTGTGGAGGTCAATGTTAGTTTTCTCTGGGTGCTCAAGCTGCTTGATTCCATTCCATTGGGCTAAGCGGGCATTGCAGCGAAAGTGACCAAACAGGGTTTCCTGGATAGCTGCCAGGACAGTTGATGGTATGTGAAGTTGATGAGCCAGGTGGAGTTGTTTTGGCACTGGAATAGCTGTGTTGCTGCTTAGGGCATTGGCCCTTCACCACAAAACTACCTTCCATAGGTTTCATATCCACTTACACACATATGTGCTGCAAGAACACTTGGTTTCCATGGCAACGGGATATGGCTTGGGCGCTGAACTTATCTTTGGCTGTGGAGTTTTGAGCCCCTTGAATGAGGAGCTACACGTTAGTTTGGTTTGGGTGCTCAACATGTTTGTTTAAATCTCACTGGGCTCAATGGGAATTGAACCAAAAGTAACCAAACAGGGTTTCCTAGATAGCTGCCAGGACAGCTGATGGTATGTGAAGTTGATGAGCCAGGTGGAGTTGTTTTGGCACTGGAAGGACTGTGCTGCTGCTTCGGGCAGTGGCCATTCACCAGCAACGACCTTCCTTAGGTGTCATTTCCACTTTCACACATAACTGCTGCCAGAGCACATGGTTTGCATGACAACGGGAAATGGCTTGGGCGCTGAACTTGTCTTTGGCTGTGGAGTTTTGAGCACCTTGAGTGAGGAGCTCCATGTTAGTTTTGTTTGGGTGCTCAACATGCTTGTTTCCGTCACTTGGGCTCCATAGTCATTGGAGTGCAATTGAACAAACAGGGTCTCCTAGATACCTGCCAGGACAGCTGATGGTATGTGAAGTTGCTGAGCCAGGTGGAGTTGTTTTGGCACAGGAAGAGCTGTGCTGCTGCTTTGGGCAGTGGCCATTCACCAAGACACTACCATCCATGGTGTCATATCCAATTACAAACATATGTGCTGCCAGAGCACTTGGTTTCCATGGCAACGGGAAATGGCTTGGGCGCTGAACTTGTCTTTGGCTGTGGAGATTTGAGCGCCTTGAGTGATTAGATATATGTTAGTGTTGTTTGATTGCTCAGCATGCTTGTTTCCATCAAATTGGGCTCAAAAGGCATTTGACCGCAAGTGACCAAACAGGGTTTCCTAGATAGCTGCCAGGACAGCTGATGGTATGTGAAGTTGATGAGCCAGGTGGAGTTGTTTTGGCACTGGAAGAGCTGTGCTGCTGCTTCGGACTGTTGCAATTCACACAGCACCGTGTTGTCTATGTGTAACACCCACTGTTCCACATATGTGCTGCCAGAGCACTTGGTTTCCATGGCAACGGGAAATGTCTTCGCGCTGAACGTGACTTTGGCTGTGGAGTTTTGAGTGCCCTTAGGAAGGAGCTCCATGTTATTTTCTTGGGGGTGCTCAAGCTGCTTGTTTAAATCACACAGTGGATATTGGGCATTGGACCACAAATGATCAAACAGGGTTTGTTAGATAGCTGTCAGTACATCTGATGGCATGTGAAGTTCATGAGCCAGATGCAGTTGTTTTGGCACTCAAAGAGCTGTTCTGCTGCTTCGGGCAGTGGCCATTCTTCAGAAAACCTACAGTCACTTGGTGTCACATTGAGTGTTCCACATATGTGCTGCCAGAGCCCTTGGTTTTCATGGCGGGGGAAAATGGCTTGGGCGCTGAACTTGTCTTTTGCTGTGCAGTTTTGAGTACCCTTAGGAAGGAGCTCAATGTTAGTTTCATGTGGGGGCTCAAGCTGCTTTTTTAAATCACAGTGGGCTCCATGGGCATTGAAGCGCCATTGAACAAAAATTGTTTCCTAGATAGCTGCCAGGACACTGATTGTATGTGAAGTTGATGAGCAGGGCAGAGTTGTTTTGGCACTGGAAGAGCTGTGCTGCTGCTTCGGGCAATGGCCATTCACCGACACACTACATTCCTTTGGTGTCGTATCCACTTAAAAACATATGTGTTGCCAGAGCACTTGATTTCCATGGCATAGGGAAATGGCTTTGACCATGAATTTGTCTTTGGCAATGGAGTTTTGAGTTCCTTGCGTGAGGAGCTACACGTTACTTTTGTTTGGGTACTCAACATATTTGTTTCCATCACACGGGGCTCAATGGGCATTTTACCGCAAGTGACCAAACAGAGTTTCCTAGATAGCTGCCAGGACAGCTGATGGTATGTGAAGTTCATGAGCCAAGTTGAGTTGAATTGGCACTGGAAGAGCTGTGCTGCTGCTTCTTGCAGTTTCCATTCACAACCACACTGTATTCTGCTTGTGTCACATTCAGTGTTCCTCATATGTGCTGCCAGAGCACCTGGTTTCCATGGCAATGAGAAAGGACTTGGGCGCTGAACTTATGTTGGTCTGTGGACTTTTGAGTGCCTTGAGTTAGGAGCTCCATGTTAGTTGTGTGTGGCTGCTCAGCCTGGTTGATTCCATCAAACTGGGCTCTATGGGCATTTTACCGCAAGTGACCAAATAGGTTTTCCTAGATAGCTGCCAGGACAGCTGATGGTATGTGAATTTGATGAGCCAGGTGGAGTTGTTTTGGCACTGGAAGAGCTGTGCTGCTGCTGGGGACAGTGGCCATTCACCACCACACTCACATCCTAAGGTGTCATATCCACTTCCAGATATATGTGCTGCCAGAGCACTTGGTTTCCATGGCAACGGGAAATGGCTTGGGCGCTGAACTTGTCTTTTGTTGTGGAGTTTTGAGCGCCTTGAGTGAGGAGCTACATGTTAGTGTTGTTTGGGTGCTGAAGCTGCTTGAGTCCATCACACTGCAATCCAAGGGCATTGGAGCGGAAGTGACCAAACAGGGTATCCTAGATTGCTGCCAGGACAGCTGATGGTATGTGAAGTTAATGAGGCTGGTGGAGTTGTTTTGGCACTGAAAGAGCTGTGCTGCTGCTTCGGGAAGTTTCCATTCACCACAACATACCTTTCTTAGGTGTCATATCCTGTTACAGACATATGTGCTGCCAGATCACTTGGTTTCCATGGCAACGGGAAATGTCTTGGTCGCTGACTTGGCTTTGCCTGTGGAGTTTTGAGCGCGCTGAGTGAGGCGCTCCATGTTTGTTTTGTGTGGGTGATAATCCTGCTTGTTTAAAGCACTATGGGGGGCCCGGCAGCGTGGCCTAGCGGTTGAAGTCCTCGCCTTGAAAGCCCCGGGATCCCGTGTGGGAGCCGGTTCTAATCCCAGCTGCTCCACTTCCCATAGAGCTCCCTGCTTGTGGCCTGGGAAAGCAGTCGAGGACGGCCCAAAACTTTGGGACCCTGCACCCGCGTGGGAGACCCTGAAGAGGTTCCTGGTTCCTGGCATCGGATCAGCGCGCACCGGCCCATTACGGCTCACTTGGGGAGTGAAACATTGGATGGAGGATCTTCTTCTCTGTCTCTCCTCTCTGTATATCCGGCTTTCCAATAATAATAAAAAAATCTTTAAAAAAAAAAATCACAATGGGTTCCATGGGCATTTGGACCGCAAGAGACCAAACAGGGTTTCCTAAAGAGCTGCCAGGACAGCTGATGGTATGTGAAGTTGATGAGCCAGGTGGAGTTGTTTTGGCACTGAAAGAGCTGTGCTGCTGCTTCGGACAATTTGAATTCACCACCAAACTAACTTCCTTTGGTGTCATATCCACTTACACATATATGCTGCCAGAGCACTTGTTTTCCGTGGCAACGGGAAATTGCTTAGGAGCTGAACTTGTGTTTGGCTGTTGAGTTTTGAGAGCCTTTAGTGAGGAACTCCGTGTTAGTTTTTTGTGGGTGCTCAAGCTGCTTGATTCCATCACACTGGGCTCAATAAGCATTGGACCCCAAGTGACCAAACAGGGTTTCCTAGATAGCTGACAGGACGGCTGATGGTTTGTGAAGTTGATGAGCCAGGTGGAGTTGCTTTGGTAGTGGAAGAGCTGTGCTGCTGCTTCGGGCAGTTGCCATTCACCACCACACTGTGTTTTAAATATGTCACATTCACTGATCCACATATGTGCTGCCAGATCACCTGGTTTCCATGGCAACTGTAATGGGTTGTGCGCTGAACTTGTCTTTGCTGTGGAGTTTTGAGCGCCTTGAGTGAGGTGCTACATGTTAGTTGTGTGTGTGTGTGATTCTCCTGCTTGTTTAAATCACACTGTGCCTTGTTGGCATTTGGACAACCAGTCACATAACAGGATTCCCTAGATAGCTGCCAGGACAACTGGTGGTATGTGAAGTTGATGAGCCAGGTGGAGATATTTTGGCACTGGAAGAGCTGTGTAGCTGCTTCGGGCAGTGGCCATTCACCACCACACTGCCTTCCTTAGGTGTCGTATCCACTTATAAACATATGTGTTGCCAGAGCATTTGATTTCCAAGGCATCGTTAAATGGCTTTGGCCATGAACTGGTCTTTGGTCATGGAGTTTTGTGCGCCTTGTGTGAGGAGCTACACGTTACTTTTGTTTGGGTTCTCAACATGTTTGTTTCCATCACACTGAGCTCAATGGGAATTGTACTAGAAGTGACCAAACAGGGTTTCCTAGATAGCTGCCAGGACAGCTGTTGGTATGTGAAGTTCATGAGCCAGGTGGAGTTGTTTTTGCACTTTAAGAGCTCTGTCTCCTCTTCGGACAGTTGCCATTCGCCAACACACTACCATCCTGAGGTGTCATATCGACTTATACGCATATGTGTTGCCAGAGCACTTGTTTTCCATGGCAGCCAGAAATGGCTTGGGCGGTGAACTTGTCTTTGGCTATGGAGTTTTGAGCGCCTAGAGTGAGGAGCTCCATGTTAGTTGTTTCTGGGTGCTCGACATACTTGATTCCATGACACTGGGCTCCATGGGCATTTGGACCGCAAGTGACCAAACAGGGTTTCCTAGATAGCTGCCAGGACAGTTGATGGTATCTGAAGTTCATGAGCCAGGCGGAGTTGTTTTGGCACTGGAAGAGCGGTGCTGCTGCTCGGACAGTGGGCATTCACCACCACACTACCTTCCTTAGGTATCATATCCACTTTCAGAAATATGTGCTGCCAGAGCACTTGGTTTCAATGGCAACAGGAATTTACTTGGGCGCTGAACTTGTCTTTGGCTGTGGAGATTTGCGTGCCTTTAGTGAGGAGGTCAATGTTAGCTTTCTGTGGGTGCCCAAACTGCTTGTTTCCATTACACTGGGCTCCATGGGCATTGGAGCGGAAGTGACCAAACAGGGTTTGCTAGATAGCTGCCAGGACAGCTGGTGGTATGTGAAGTTGATGAGCCAGGTGGAGTTGTTTTGGCACTGGAACATCTGTGTTGCTGCTTCGGTCAGTGGCCATTCACCAGCACCCTACCTTCCCTAGTAGTCACATCCACTTACAGACGTATGTGCTGCCAGAGCACTTGGTTTCCATGGCAACGGATAATGGCTTGGGCGCTGAACTTGTCTTTGGCTGTGGGGATTTGAGTGCCTTAAGTGATGAGGTATATGTTACATTTTTTTGGGTGCTCAATATGATTGATTCCATCACACTGGGCCCAATGCGCATGTGGAGCGGAAGTGACCAAACAGGGTTTCCTAGATAGCTGCCAGGACTTCTGATGGTATGTGAAGTTCATGAGCCAGGTGGAGTTGTTTTGGCACTGGAAGAGCTGTGCTGCTGCTTCGGGCAGTGGCCATTCACCACCACACTCCCTTGCTTAGGTGTCATATCCACTTTCACATATATGTGCTGCCAAAGCACTTGGTTTCAAAGGTAACGGGAAATGCCTTGGGCGTTGAACTTGTCTTTGGCTGTGGAGTTTTGAGTACCTTGAGTAAGGAGTTACATGTTAATTTTGTGTGGGTGCTCAACATGCTTGTTTCCATCATACTGGGCTCCATGGGCATTTGGACCGCAAGTCACCAAACAGGGTTTCCTAGATAGCTGCCAGGACAGCTGATGGTATGTGAAGTTCATGAGCCAGGTCGAGTTGTTTTGGCACAGGAAGATCTGTGTTGCTGCTTCGGGCAGTTGAAATTCTACACCAAACTACCTTCCTTAGTTGTGATATCCACATTCACACGTAAGTGCTGCCAGAGCACTTAGTATCCATGGCATCGGGAAATGGCTTGGGCACTGAACGTCTTTGGCTGTGGAGTTTTGTGTGCCTTGAGTGAGAAGCTACATGTTAGTTGTGTGTCTGTGTCATCCTCCTGCTTGTTTAAATCACACTGGGCCCAATGGGCATGTGGTGCGGAAGTGACCAAACAGGGTTTCTTAGACAGCTGCCAGGACAGCTGATGGTATGTGAAGTTCATGAGCCAGGTGGAGTTGTTTTGGCATTGGAAGAGCTGTGTTGCTGCTACGGAGAGTTGAAATTCACCCACACACTACCTTCCTTAGGTGTCATTTCCACTTACATACATATGTGCTGCCAGAGCACTTGGTTTCCATGGCAATGGGAAATGGCTTGGGCGCTGAACTTGTCTTTGGCTGTGGAGTTTTGAGCGCCTTGATGGAGGAGCTCCATGTTAGTTGTGTGTGGTTGCTCAACATGCTTGATTCCATCCCACTGGGCTCAATGGGCATTAGAGCGGAAGTGACCAAACAGGGTTTCCTAGATAGCTGCCAGGACAGCTGATGGTATGTGAAGTTCATGAGCCAGGTGCAGTTGTTTTGGCACTGGAAGAGCTGTGCTGCTGCTTCGGGCAGTGGCCATTCAAAGGCGAACCACACTGAGTTTTCTAGGTGTCATATCCAATGTGCCACATATATGCTGTCAGAGCCGTTTGTTTCAATGGCATCAGGAAATGGCTTGGGGGCTGAACTTATCTTTGGCTGTTGAGGTTTTTTTTTATATTTTATTTAAATTCATTAATTACATTGTATTATGTGACACAGTTACCTAGATACTTGGATTACTTGGATTCTCCCCACCCCTCCCCACATCGTCCCACCATGGTGGATTCCTCCACCTTGTTGCATAACCACAGTTAAAGTTCAGTTGAGATTCCCCCATTGCAAGCATATACCAAAAATAGAGTCCAGCATCTTATTGTCTAGTCAAGTTCAACGGCTTCTTAGGTATACCCTCTCTGGTCTGACGACAGAGTCAGCAGAGTATCATCCCGATAAATTAAAAGCTCCAACATATCATCAGCAAAAATTTACATCATCATGGAATTAATTGACATAGTAATGAGTAACCAATATGGTAAAAGTAAATGCGAGTTCTTATCCACCTTCTGTACCACCTCACTGATATTTCAAATCCAGTTTATACACAACATATAACATTCATAACATAACTTCTTATACATAACATCGTGTCATCTTAAATTAAGGCAAACATGTGGTATTTAACCTTTTGAGATTGGCTCATTTCCCTTAGCATTATGGTTTCCAGTTTGGCCCATTTGGCCACAAAGAACTGCATTTTGTGTTCCTTAATAGCTGAGTAGTATTCCATGGAGTAGATGAACCATAGCTTTCTTATCCAATCCTCTGTTGATGGGCATTTTGGCTGCTTCCACGTTTTTGCAATTACTGATTGTGCTGCTATGAACATAGGAGTGCATGTTGGTTTCTCATAAAACAAGTGTTCTGGATATATTCCTAGGAGTGATATTGCCGGGCCATATGTTATGTTGTATTTGAGTTGTTTGAATATTCTCCATACTGATTTCCATAGAGGCTGTACCAGCCTGCAGCCCCACCAGCAGTGGAGTAGGGATCCCTTTTTCCCGCAACCTCGCCAACAAGCGTTGTTGGTGCTTTTATTCATGTGGGCCAGTCTTACTGGCGTTAGGTGGTACCTCATTGATGTTTTAATTTGGATTTCCCTTATTGCCAGGGAACTTGAGCATTTTTTCATATGTTTATTTGCCCTTTGGGTTTGTTCCTTTGTGAAGTGTTTGCCCATTTCCCGTGCCCATTTCTTGAGTGGCTTGTTTGCTTTGACATTTTGGTTGTTTTGTAGCTCTTTGTATATTCTGGAGATTAGCCCTCTGTCACCTATGTCGTGTGCGAAGATCTTCTCCCATTCTGTGGGTTGCCTTTTTACTTTGTTGATTGTTTCTCTAGCTGTACAGAAGCTTCTTAGTTTGATGAGGTCCCAATTGTTTATTTTGGTCTTGATTTCTACTGCTTTTGGAGTCTTTTTTAGGAAGTGAGGGCCTACCCCTAAGTGTTGCAGTGTGTTTCCAACATTTTCTTCCAAAAGTTTGAAGGTTTCTGGATGTAGGTTTAAATCTTTTATCCATTTGGATTTGATCTTAGTATATAGTAAAAGATGTGGGTCTATCTTTTTGTTTCTGCAGGCTATCAACCAGTTGTCCCAACAGCATTTATTGAACAGACCTTCCCATTTGCCTGGGTTGTCGTTTGTCTTTTTGTCAAAGATTATTTGGCTGTATTTGTGTGGGTTCCCATCTGGTGTTTCTATTCTGCTCCATTGATCTTCTTCTCTATTTTTTTTTGCCAGTACCAGGCTGTTTTGATAATCACTGCCCTATAGTATGTCCAGAGGTCTGGAACCGTGATTCCCCCTGCTAACTTCCTGTTCTTGAGAATGGTTCTAGCTATTCGTGGTTTTTTGTGTTTCCAGATGAACCTTTGGAGCATTGATTCCAGATCTGTGAAGAATGTTTTGGGCAATTTGATTGGGATTGCGTTGAATGTATATATTGCTTTTGGCAGTATAGACATTTTAATGATATTGATTTTACCTATCCAGAAGCATGGGATGTTAGTTCATCTTTTGAGGTCGGGCTTGGTTTCTTTTTTAAGTAGTTTTTAGTTTTCCTCAAATAGGTCTCCTACCTTTTTGGTTAGCATAATTCCCAGATACTTCATGCTTTCCTTTGTTACTTTGAATGGTATCTTGCTGGTTAGATCTTTTTCCAACTTGGGGCTATTTGCATACACTATGGCTGTTGATTTTTGTTCATTAATTTTGTACCATGCCACTATGCCAAACTCTCATATAAGTTCTAGGAGTCTCTGTGTTGAGCCTTTTGGCTCTTCCATATAAAGAATCATGTCATCTGCATATAGTGAAAGCTTGACTTCTTCATTTCCCATTTGGATTCCTTTGATTTCTTTTTCTTGTCTTATGGCCTCAATGAGTACATATAAGACTAAGTTGAATAGCAGCGGAGAAAGCGGACATCCCTGTCTTGTTCCAGATCTCAGTGGGAAGGGTTCCAGCTTTTCTCCATTCAGTATGATGCTGGCATTGGGTTTTTCATATATTGCTTTGATTATGTTGTGGATTTTTCCATCTATGCCTACCTTGGTTAGGGTCTTTAGCAGGAACTTGTGCTGCATTTTGTCTAAAGCTTTTTCTGCGTCTATTGATACTATCATGTGATTCTTGTTTTTCAGTTTTTGGATGTGGTGTGTCACATTTATGGATTTCCGGATCTTGAACCATCCCTGCATTCCAGGGATGAATCCTACTTGATCTGGATGAATGATCTGTCTGATGATTTTTTGAATTCTATTGGCTAGGATTTTGTTGAGTATCTTAGCATCAATGTTCATCAGAGAGATAGGTCTGTATTTTTCTTTCTCTGTAGGATCTCTGTCCAGTTTAGGGATTAAGGTAATGTTGGCTTCATAGCATGAGTTTGGAAGGGTTGCTTCCTTTTCTATTGTTTTGAAGAGTTTGTAGAGGTTTGGGGTTAGTTCTGTTCGGAATGTTTTGTAGAATTCTGTAGTGAAGCCATCTGGGCCTGGACTTTTCTTTGTTGGGAGGTCTTTAATCACTGATTCAATCTCTGCTTCAGTTATGGGTTTGTTCAGGTTGATTGCTGCCTCTGGGCTAAGTTTTGGCAGGTTGTGTGAGTCTAAGAACTTTTCCATTTCTTGGTAGTCTTCTGATTTGTTGGAGTACAGTGCTTTATAGTAATTTCTGATTATGTTCTTAATGGTTGTAATGTCTGTTGTTATGTTGCCCTTTTTCATCTTTGATGCTGTTAATTCTTGCTTTCTCTTGTTTTTTCTTTGTCAGACGGGCCAGTGGGGTGTCTATTTTGTTTATCTTTTCAAAAAACCAGCTTTTTGATTTGTTGATTTTGTGTATGGTTTTTTTTATTTCTATCTGGTTGATTTCCTCCCTTGTTTTGATGATTTCTTCTTTCCTGTTGTGTATGGGGCTCATCTGCTGCTGCTATTCCAATTCCTGGAGGTGTGTGGTTAGTTCCTGTATTTGGCGCCTCTCTTGGGCCTTGACATGAGCTCCAATTGCGATGAGTTTACCCCGTAGCACTTCTTTTTTCAGTGTCCCACAAGTTTTGGAATGTTGTATCAGAGTTTTCATTGGTTTCCATAAATTTCTTGATCTCATCTTTAATTTCTTCCCTGACCCATTGTTCGTTTAATAGCATATTGTTCAGCCTCCAAGAGTTCTGTATTTCCTTGGGCAGTTTGAATTGCTGATTTCCAGTTTCATTCCGTGGTGGTCTGAGAGGATACATGGTATGACTCCTATCTTTTTGAAGTTATTTAGATTTGCTTTGTGTCCTATCATGTGGTTGATCCTGGAGAAGCTGCCATGCACTGCTGAAAAAAATGTATAATCTGTGGTCTTATGATAAAAAATTCTATAAATGTCTACCAAGTCTAGTTGTTCTAATGTTTGTACGAGCTCTGTTGTTTCTTTGTTGAGTTTTTGTTTTGTTGATCTGTCTATAGTTGTTAGCAGGGTGTTAAGATCGCCCAGTATTATACGCCCACACGTATCTTTGTCTCCCCTTAAGTCTGTAAGTATTTGTTTCACGAAGCTAGGTGCATTGGAGTTAGGTGCATATATGTTCACGATTTTAATTACTTCTTGATGCATCAGTCCCTTCACCAATACATAATGTCCTTCTCTGTCCTTTTTGATGTCTGTCAGCTTGAAGTCTATGTCATCTGAGATTAGAACAGCTATGCCAGCCTTTTTTTCTCGTCCATTGGCATGAAATGTCTTTTTCCATCCTTTCACTTTAAATTTCTTACAGGATTTTCTGGTTAGATGTGTCTCTTGTAGGCAACATATAGTTGGGTGCTGTTTGATGATCCATTCCGTTAATCTATGCCTTTTGATTGGTGAGTTTAAGCCATTTGTGTTTAGAGATAATATTGAGAGGAATTGATTTTGAGCTGCCATGTGTGTAAGTGTGCAAGTGTGTATTTGCGACTATTAGAGTTTTTGATTGGTTGACTTTTCTTGTATGGATTTTAGTGGGGAGGTCTTCCCGTTTGCCATCTTTGATTTTGGCTTGTATTTTTTCTTTCTGGGTTTAGCACCTTCCTGAGGAGATTTTCCAGAGCTGGTTTTGTGTTGATGTATTCTTCGAGTTTCTGTTTACTGTTGAAGTATTTGATTTCATTCTCAAATACAAATGAGAGCTTTGCTGGGTACATTATTCTTGGTTGGCAGTTATTTTGTTTCAGGATTTGATAGGTTTTACCCCATTCTCTCCTTGCTTGGAGCGTTTCTTCTGATAGGTCGGCTGTGATCCTGATTTCCCTTCCCCTGAAAGTAATCTTATCCTTTTTTCTTATTGTCTTAGAATGGTTTCCTTGTATTTACTTGAAGGTAGCTTGAGGACCACATGTCTGGGTGATGATTTATTTGGGTCATATCTACTGGGGGTTCTTTGTGCTTCCTGGATTTGTGCTGGATTTTTATTTCCAGTATCCTGGAATTTCTCCTGTATTATTTCATTGAGCACCCGCTGCAAGCCTGTCTCTTTTTCCACTCCTTCGGGAAGGCCTATTATTCTAATATTTGATTTTTTGAGGTTGTCTTTCATTTCCTGTATGGACCTATTGGCTTTCTCTAGATTTGTCTCCAACTGTTTGATGAGCTGCTGCCTTTCATTCTGATTGTCTTCCAATTCTGATATTCTGTCCTCTGCTGTGTTCATTCTGTTGGTTAGGCTTTCAATTTTGTGCTCTATATCGAGGATTCCCTTTTTGACTTGATTTATTTCTGCAGTGATATGGTTTTCGAATGCCTTAGACTCTTCCCAGCGCTTTTCACTCTTTCTGATGAATTTCTTCATTAGTTTCTTAAAGTCCTTATATGATAGTTCCTCTATGTCTTCATCTTGCATCTCAGATATTGAGATTAGTTTTTGGTTGTATTGGGAGGGAGTGCTTGATCTTTCCTCTGGGTCATTGCTTTTTCTGATACTTCTCCTCATTGTGTTTTTGCTTCTTGCTGTTTTGAGATTTTAGTGTTGATTCAGCTGAGCCGGCTCTGGTTTGGGGTCTCCGGCTGAGCCCAGCAGGGCTTACTGCCTGAGTCACCAGCTGCTCTCAGGGTCTGTAGATCACAGCCCCGAGCTGGGTCAGGAGGCTTTGTGGACCAGCCCTAGTGCCAGGCCCCTTCCCCTGTGGCTCCCTCTCAAAGGCGGTGCCCTACAGATTCACTCTGCCGAGCCGCGCCTGGGTTTTGGGTCACAAGGCTAATACAGCGGGGGTCTCTGCCTCAGTGCTGAGCCGAGACTCTCCTTCAGGGCTTGAGGTTAGCACAGCAAGGGCTCCTGCTGCTCGGAGCCTAAAATCCCCAACCCCAGGCTGTGCTGGGCTGGAAATCTCCGTGGCCCCAGTGCCAAACTCTGAAGCGCTGCTCCACTGAGGGCTGCAACACTGCAGGCAGGTCTTTCCGAGCGGGCTCCTGCTGGGAAAACCTGTCTGGCCAATTCAGCTGTGCCCGCTCAGGTCTGGCCTCTCTTGCTGAGCCCAGCTGGGGACTCCGCCCTAAAGAAGCCACTTCCTCAGCTGCACTCTCTCAAGGGTGGAAGCGGATCTCTGAGAGTCACAGAGCCCTTGAGGTGAGACGTGCCCCCACTAGTCTGCTCCTCTGCCCAGGATGTGAGGCCCTGTCGAGCGTTGCCCAGCCTCTGGGGCTCCAGGCGAGTCCAGCAACAGGATCCACGGACTCTCCCGCAGCCAGTCCACAGCTCGGAGCTGATACGGGGATCTCTGAGCACCAGTCCCACAGCACCACTCCTGTTCCCTCTGCACTCTCCCACAGCCGCTGAGCAGCGGGTAGGCAAGCCTCTGGGAAATCTCCCTTGCTTGTCCTCCACTTCTGCAGGGATGATGCCCCCAATTACCAGTCCAGTAACCTCCTCTCGGGGCTCCTGCCTTCCAGGGGACTGGTGACCCTGTCGGTGTGGGCGCCTATCCTTCCAGCGGCCTCTGTTTTCACAAGCAGGGGGCATTTGAGCCTCTGCCACCTTCCCCCTGCCTGGGATCATGACTCACCAGGTTTCTCGCAGCTTGCTGTCTTTTCTTTCCTACTTTTTGCGGCAGTTCCTTCACGCTGTGTAGATCTTCTTGCTTTAGTGAACTCCAGTGACCTTCTCGCTCATCTCCCTACAATTTCACGCCTCCTGGCCTCTTCCTCTGCTGGTTAGGCTCCCCTCCTTCCCTACTCCACCCTACACCAGTTCTCTGCAGTCGGCCATTTTTTTCGAATCAGCTGTGGAGTTTTAAGCGCCTTGAGTGAGGAGCTCCATGTTAGTTGTGTTTGGTGTTCAACGTAATTGATTCCATCCCTGTGGGCTCAATGGGCATTGGACCACAAGTGACCAAACAGGGTTTCCGAGATAGCTGCCAGGACAGCTGATGGTATGTGAAGTTCATGAACCAGGTGGAGTTGTTTTGGCACTTGAAGAAATGTGCTGCTACTTCGGGCAGTTGCCATTCACCACCACATTACTTTCCCAAGTTGTCATATCCACTTATAGACATATGTGCTGCCACAGCACTTGATTTCCATGGCAATGGAAAATGACTTTGGCGCTGAACTTGTCTTGATTCCATCCAACTGTGCTTATGGGCATTGCAAAGCAAGTGACCAAACAGGGTTTCCGAGATAGATGCCAGGACAGCTGATGGTATGTGAAGTTCATGAACCAGGTGGAGTAGTTTTGGCACTGGAAGAGCTGTACTGCTTCTTTGGGAAGTTGTCAGTCACCACGACACTGTGTTCTCTATGTGTCACATCCACTTTCACACATGTGTGCTGCCAGAGCACTTGGTTTCCATGGCAGCCAGAAATAAATTGGGCACTGAACTTGTTTTGTGTTTGGCTGTGGAATTTTGAGCGCCTTGAATGAGGAGCTGCATGTTAGTTTTGTGTGGGTGATCCAGCTGCTTGATTCCATCATATTGGGCTCCATGGGCATTGGACAGGAAGTGACCAAACAGGGTTTCCTACATAGCTGCGAGGACAGCTGATGGTATGTGAAGTTGATGAGCCAGGTGGAGTTGTTTTGGCAGTGGAAGAGCTGTCCTGCTACTTCGGGCAGTCGCCATTCACCACCACACTTCCTTCCCTAGTTACCATACCCTCTTACACACATATATGCTGTCAGAGCACTTGGTTTCCATGGCAACGGGAAATGACTTAGGCGTTGAACTTGTCTTTGGCTCTGGTGTTTTGAGCACCTTGATTGAAGAGCTCCATGTTAGTTTTTTGTGGGTGCTCAAGCTGCTTGATTCCGTTACACTGAGCTCAATGGGCATTAGACCTCAAGTGACCAGCATGGTTTCCAAACAGATGGCAGGACAGCTGATGATATGTGAAGTTCATGAGCCAGGTGGAGTTGTTTCGGCACAGGAAGAGCTGTGCTGCAGCTTCGGGCAGTTGCCATTCAAAGGCGAACAACACTTTGTTCTCTAGGTGTCACATCCAATGATCCACATATATGTGTTGCAGAGCACTTGGTTTCCATGGCAACGAGAAATGGCTTGGGCGCTGAACTTGTCTTTGGCTGTGGAGTTTTAAGCACCTTGAGTGAGGAGCTGCATGTTAGGTTTGTTTGGGTGTTCAACGTGCTTGATTCAATCCCTCTGGGCTCAATGGGCATTGGACCAGAAGTGACCAAACAGGGTTTCTTAAATAGCTGCCAGAACAGCTGATGGTATGTGAAGTTCATGAACCAGGTGGAGTTGTATTGGCACTTGAAGAGCTGTGCTGCTGCTTCGGGCTGTGGCCATTCACCACCACATTACTTTCCCCAGTTGTCATATCCACTTACAGACGTATTTGCTGTCAGAGCACTTGGTTTCCATGGCAACGGGAAATGACTTAGGAGCTGAACTTGTCTTTGGCTGTGGAGTTTTGAGCGCCTTGAGTGAGGAGCTGCATGTTAGTTTTGTGTGGGTGATCAACATGCTTGATTCCGTCACATTGGGCTCCATGGGCATTGGACTGGAAGTGACCAAACAGGGTTTACTATATACCTGCGAGTACAGCTGATGGTATGTGAAGTTCATGAGCCAGGTGGAGTTGTTTTGGTACTGGATGAGCTGTGCTGCTGCTTTGGGCTTAGGCCATGCACCACCACATTAGCTGCCCTTGTTGTGATATCCTCTTACAGACATATATGCTGTCAAAGCACTTGGTTTTCATGGCAAAGGGAAATGACTTAGACGCTGAACTTGTCCTTGGCTCTGGTGTTTTGAACGCCTTGATTGAGTAGCTCCATGTTAGTTTTTTGTGGGTGCTCAAGCTACTTGATTCCGTTACACTGAGCACAATGGGCATTGGACCGGAAGTGACCAGCAGGGTTTCCAAACAGCTGGCAGGACAGCTGATGGTATGTGAAGTTCATGAGCCAGTTGAAGTTGCTTTGGCACTGGAAGAGCTGTGCAGCGGCTTCGGGAAGTTTTCATTCACGAACACATTGCCTTGCCTAAGTGTCATATCCACTTTCAGACGTATTTGCTGCCAGAGCACTTGGTTTCCAAGGCAGCGGGAAATGGCTTGGGCGCTGAACTTGTATTTAGCTTTGGAGTGTTGAGTGCCTTGAGTGAGTAGCTATATGTATGTTTTGTGTGGGTGATCAACTTGCTTGATTGCATCACACTGTGCCCAATTGGAATTGGAGCAGAAGTGACCAAACAAGGTTTCTTAGATAACTGCCAGGACAGCTGATGGTATGTGAAGTTCATGAGCCAGGTGGAGTAGTTTCAGCACTGTAAGAGCTGTGCTACTGCTTCGGGCGGTGGCCATTCACCACCACACTACCTTCACAAGGTGTCATATCCACTTTCAGAAATATGTGCTGGCAGAGCACTTGGTTTCCATGGCAACTGGATATGGCTTTGGCACTGAATTTGTCTTTGACTGTGGAGTTTTGAGCGCCTTGAGTGAGTAGCTGCATGTTAGTTTTGTGTGGGTGATCAACCTGCTTGATTCCATCGCCTTGGGCTCAATGGCCATTGGACCGGAAGTGACCAAACAGGGTTTCCTAGATAGCTGCCAGGACAGCTGATGGTATGTGAAGTTGATGAGCCAGGTGGAGTTGTTTTGGAAGTGGAAGAGCTGTGCTGCTACTTCGGGCTGTTGCTATTCACAGTGAATCTATAATACCTTGGTGCAACACTCACACTTCCACAATTGTGCTGCCAGAGCCCTTGGTTTCCATCGCAGGGGAAAAGGGCTTGAGCGTTGAACTTGTTTTGGGCTGTGGAGTTTTGAGCGCCTTGAGGGAGTAGCTGCATGTTAGTTTTGTGTGGGTGCTCAACTTGCTTGATTCCATCCCACTGTGATCAATGGGCATTGGAACGCCAGTGACCCAGCAGGGTTTCCAAACTGCTGCCAGGACAGCTGATGGTATGTGAATTTCTTGTGGCAGATGAAGATTTTTTGGAACTGGAAGAGCTGTGCTGCTGCTTCAGGCTGTGGCCATTCTGCACCACACTAGCTGCCCTAGTTGTCATATCCATTTACAGACATATATGCTGTCAGAGCACTTGGTTTCCATCGCAATGGGAAATGAGTTAGGCGCTGAACTTTTCTTCGGCTCTGGTGTTTTGAGACCCTGATTGAGGAGGTCCATGATGGTTTTTTGTGAGTGCTCAAGCTGCTTGATTCCGTCACACTGAGCTCAATGGTCATTGGACCGGAAGTGACCACACAGGGTTTCCAAAAGCTGCCAGGACAGCTGAAGGTATGTGAAGTTCATGAGCCAGGTGGAGTTGTTTTGGCACTGGAAGAGCTGTGCTGCGGCTTCGGGAAGTTGTCATTCACGAACACATTACCTTGCCTATATGTCATATCCACTTTCAGACGTATGTGCTGCCAGAGCACTTGGTCTCCATTGTAACGGGAAATGGGATGTGCGCTGAACTTGTGTTTGGTTGTCGAGTTTTGAGCGCTTTGAGTGAGAAGTTACATGTTAATTTGGTGTGGGTTCTCAACGTGCTTGATTCCATCCCACTTTGCTCAATGGGCATTGGACCGCAAGTGACCAAACAGGGTTTCCTAGATAGCTGCCAGAACAGCTGATGGTATGTGAAGTTCATGAGACAGGTGGAGTTGTTTTGGCACTGGAAGAGCTGTGCTGTGCTGCTTCAAGTTGTAGCCATTCACCACCACACTCCCTTCCCTAGTTGTCATATCCACTTTCAGACATATATGCTGGCAGAGCACTTGGTTTCCATGGCAACGGGAAATGACTTGGGCGCTGAACTTGTCTTTGGCTGTGAAGTTTTGAGCACCTTGAGTGAGGTGCTCCATGCACTCTGTGTGAGTGCTCAACATGCTTGATTCCATTCCACTGGGAACAATGGGCATTTGACAGGAAGTGACCAAACAGGATTTCTTAGATAGCTGCCACGACAGCTGATGGTATGTGAAGTTCATGAGCCAGGTGGAGTTGTTTTGGCAGTGGAAGAGTTGTGCTGCTGCTTCGGTCAGTGGCCATTCACCACCACACTACCTTCCCTAGGTGTCATATCCACTTTCAGACATATGTGCTGCAAAAGCACTTGGTTTCCAGCCGGAAATGGCTTGGGCACTGAACTTGTCTTTGGCTGTGGAGTTTTGAGGGCCTTGAGTGAGGAGCTCCATGTTAGATGTGTGTGTGTGATCAAGCAGCTTGATTCCGTCACACTGGTTCCTTGGGCATTAGACCAGAAGTGACCAAATAGTGAGGCTGTATAATTTTGAGTGCCTTCTTGAGGAGCTCCATGTTAGTTTTGTGTGGGTGCTCAAGCTTCTTGATTCAATCATATTGGTCTCCATGGGCATTTAACTGAAAGAAATCAAACAGGCTTTCCTAGACAGCTTCCAGGACAGCTGAGGGTTTGTGAAGTTCATGAGCCAGGTGGAGTTGTTTCGTAAGTGGAAGAGCTGTGCTGCTGATTTGGGCTGTGGCCATTCAACACCACAATGAGTTCCCCAGCTGTCACATCCACTTTCAGAAATATGTGCTGCCAGAGCACTAGGTTTCCATGGCAACGGGAATTGGATTGGGCGCTGAACTTTCTTTGGGTGTGGTGTTTTGAGCGCCTTGTGTGAGGAGCTCCATGTTAGATGTGTGTGTGTGATCAAGCAGCTTGATTACATCACAGTGGTTCCTTGGGCATTAGACCAGAAGTGACCAAATAGTGTTTCCTAGATAGCTGCGAGGACAGCTGTTGGTACGTGCAGTTCATGAGCCAGGTGATGTTATTTTGGCAGTTGAAGAGCTGTGCTGCTGCTTCGGGCAGTGGCAATTCCCTACCATAGAGTGTTCCCATAGGTGTCAAATCAACTGTTCCACATATGTGCTTCCAGAGCACTTGGTTTCCTTGGCAGCGGGAAATGGCTTGGGCGCTGAACTTGTGTTTGGCTGTGGAGCTTTGTACGTCTTGAATGAGGAGCTCCATGTTATTTGTGTTTGTGTGCTCAAGCTGCTTGATTCCATCACTATGAAATCAAACTGGGCTTTTGAGAGGAAGTGAACAAATAGGGTTTTCTATATAAGTGCCCGGACAGCTGATGGTATGTGAAGTTCATGAGCCAGGTGGAGTTGTTTTGGCAGTGGAAGAGCTGTGCTGTTGCTTCAGGCAGTTCCCATTCAAAGGCGAACCACACTGAGTTTTCTAGGTGTCATATCCAATGTTCCACATATATGTGTTGCAGAGCACTTGGTTTCCATGGCAACGGAAAATGGCTTGGGCGCTGAACTTGTTTTGGGCTGTACAATTTTGAGCGCCATGAGTGAGGGCTCCATGTTAGTTGTGTTTGTGTGTTCAACGTGCTTGATTCCATCCCTCTGGGCTCAATGGGCATTGGACAACAAGTGACCAAACAGGATTTCCTAGATAGCTGCCAGGAGAGCTGATGGTATGTGAAGTTCATGAACCAGGTAGAGTTGTTTTGAAACTGGAAGAGCTGTGCTGCTGCTTCAGGCAGTTGCCATTCACCACCACATTTCTTTCCACAGTTGTCATATCCACTTATAGACATATGTGCTGCAGAAGCACTTGGTTTCCATTGGCAATGGGAAATGTCTTGTGCGCTGAACTTGTCTTTGGCTGTGTAGTTTTAAGAACCTTGATCTAGGAGCTACATGTTAGTTGTGTGTTTGTGATCAAGCTGCTTGATTCCATCCCACTGGTCTCCAAGGGCAGTGGACCAGATGTGACCAAACAAGGTTTCCTAGATAGCTGACAGGACAGTTGATGGTATCTGAAGTTCATGAGGCAGGTGGAGTTGTTTTGGCACTGAAAGAGCTGTGTTGCGGCATTGGGCAGTGGCCATTCACCACCACCCTTCCTTCCATAGGTGTCATATCCAATTTCAGACATATGTGCTGGCAGAGTATTGGTTTCCATGGCAACGGGAAATGGCTTGGGCGCTGAACTTGTCTTTGGCTGTAGAGTTTTGAGCGCCTTGAGTGAGAAACTCCATGTTAGCTTTTTGCGTGTGATCATCCTGCTTCTTTAAATCACAATGTCCTCCATGGGCATTTGGAGCAGAAGTGACCAAACAGGGTTTCCTAGATAGCTGCCAGGACAGCTGATGATATTTGAAGTTCATGAGGCATGTCTGTTGTTTTGGCACAGGAAAAGCTGTGCTGCTGCTTCGGACACTTGAAATTCACCACCACACTACCTTCCACAGGTATCATATTCAGTTTCAGACATATGTGCTGCCAGAGCACTTGTTTTCCATGGCATCGGGAAATGGCTTAGGAGCTGAACTTGTCTTTGGCTGTGGAATTTTTAGCGCCTTGAGTGAGGAGCTACATGTTAGTTGTGTGTGGGTGCTCAACATTCTTGATTCCATCCCACTGGTTTCCATGGGCATTTGACCACAAGTGACCAAACAGGGTTTCCTAGAGAGCTGCCAGGACAGCTGATGGTATGTGAAGTTCATGAGCCAGGTGGAGTTGTTTTTGCACTGAAAGAGATGTGCTGCTTCTTCGGGCAGTTGTCATTCATCAGAGAACCTACATTCCCTTGGTGTCACATTCAGTGTTATACATATGTGCTGCAAGAGCACTTGGATTCCATGGCAGCGGGAAATTGCTTTAGGTACTGAACTTGTATTTGGCAGGGGAGTTTTGCGTGCCCTTAGTGAGCAGCTCCATCTTCGTTGTGTGGGGGTGCTAAAGCTGCTTGATTCTATCACACTGGGCTAAAAGTGTATTAGATCAGAAGAGACCAAACAGTGTTTCCTAGATAGTTGCCAGGACAGCTGATGGTATGTGAAGTTCATGAGCCAGGTGTAGTTGTTTTGGCAGTGGAAGAGCTGTGCTGCTTCGGGCAATTGCCATTCACCACCACACTACCTTTCATAGGTGTCATATCCAATTTCACTTTCAGAAATATGTGCTGCCAGAGCACTTGTTTTCCATGGCAACGGGAAATGGCTTGGGTGGTGAACTTGGCTTTTGCAGTGGAGTTTTGAGCACCTTGAGTGAGGTGCTCAAGGGTAATTATGTGTGGGTGCTCAACCTTGTTTATTCCATCACACTGGTCTCCATAGGCATTGGAGAGGAAGTGACCAAACAGGGTTTCCTAGATAGTGCCAGGACAGCAGATGGTATGTAAAGTTGATGAGCCAGGTTGAGTTGTTTTGGCACTGGAAGAGCTGTGCTGCTGCTTCGGACAGTGGCTATTCACCACCACAGTACCTTCCCTTGGTGTCACATCCAGGCACAGATGTATGTGCTGCCAGAGCACTTGGTTTACAGCCAACTGGAAATATCTTGGACACTGAACTTGTCTTTGGCTGTGGAGTTTTGAGCGCCTTAAGTTGGGAGCTACATGTTTGTTTTCCTTGGGTGATCAATATGCTTGTTTCCATCACACTAAGCTCAATGGGCACTTGGACCTCAAGTGATCAAACAGGTTTTCCTAGAGAGCTGCCAGGACAGCTGATGGTATGTGAAGTTCATGAGCCAGGTGGAGTTGTTTTGGCACAGGAAGAGCTGTGCGGCTGCTTCATTTAGTTACCATTCGCCACCACACTACCATCCTTATTTGTCATATGCACTTTCAGAAATATGTGCTGCCAGAGCACTTGGTTTCCATGGAAACGGGAAAAGGCTTGGGCGCTAAACTTGTCTTTGTCTGTGGAGTTTTGAGCCCCTTGATTAAAGAGCTATATGTTAGTTTTGTTTTAGTGCTCAATATGCTTGATACCATCACACTGGACTCCATGGGCATTGGACCAGAAGAGACCAAACAGGATTTCCCAGATAGCTGTCAGGACAGCTGATGGTATGTGAAGTTTATGAGCCAGGTGGAATTGTTTTGGCACTGGAAGAGCTGTGCTGCTTCTTCGGGCAGTTGTCATTCATCAGAGAACCTACATTTCCTTGGTGTCACATTCAGTGTTATACATATGTGCTGCAAGAGCACTTGGATTCCATGGCAGCAGGAAACTGCTTTAGGCCCTTAACTTGTGTTTGGCTGTGGAGTTTTGCGTGCCCTTAATGAGGAGCTCCATGTTAGTTGTGTGTGGGTGCTCAAGCTGCTTGATTCCATCATACTGGGCTCAAAGTGCATGGGACCAGAAGTGAACAAGCAGGGTTTCCTAGATAGTTTCCAATACAGCTGATGATATGTGAAGTCGATTAGCCAGGTGGAGTTGTTTTGGCACTGAAGAGCTGTGCTGCTGCTTCGCGCAGTTGCCATTCACCACCACACTACCTTCCATAGGTGTCATATCCAATTTCACTTTCAGAAATATGTGCTGCCAGAGCACTTGGTTTCCATGGCAACGGGAAATGGCTTGGGCGCTGAACTTGTCTTTGGCTGTGGAGTTTTGAGTGTCTTGAGTGAGCAGCTCCATGTTAGTTGTGTGTGGGTGCTGAATAGCTTGACGCATATTTTCGCCGAACCTGGTTGTTTTTCAGGTGGTCTAACTCTATGATTCCAACGGGATATAAGTCAACTGTGTAGGTAAGCATGTTTAGGAGGGGTGTGGAGAGAAATCTTCCATACCCCAGTGAGGATTTACAAATCTTTGTGTCCCACCCAGTGAGTTATATGTGCATCCCCGCTGAATGTTTCCTGTCAGTTTCTAAGCTTTCCTTGTTGTTCTCTATCTATTCTAGTTTTGTTTGTTTATTTGTTTTGAGGGTTTCTGGAGCGCTCCTGATGGTTATAATGAGAGGGGGTGGGGACCCAAAATTGGAAGCAGAAAAGGACCAGAGAAAGCTCCTCTCCCTAGTCCCAAAGGAAGTTTACTGTTCTTCTGTTTCTGCGGACCACTCAAGGATACTGGTTGTTGTTCCAATGACCTTGGATCCTGCAAGGTAGGATTTGGGCTTCTTCCATCCTATGTGGTAGGTCCAAATGGGGGTGGGTGACCTAAGAGTTCTTGGTCTCCGAAGGCACTCCATTTCCCCGTGATTTCCTTTGCAGTAGGGATGTAGTCCTCGGTGCTCATACTGATAGTCCTTGGTGAGGATCTACGAGTCTTCAGGTTTAGGATAAAAGCCTCCTGCTGTCCACCTGCTCCACTCTGGGGACCCCTCCCTGCTCTAAGGGCATGACCTCCTGTTAAGAGGTTGTTAGGATTACTCTTGATTCCCCCATTTGCCTTTGTAGTTTTGCTATTGTCTAATGCTAATTCGAGTCTGTTGTCTATGAGTTACCAGTTATGATCCTGATAGGTTATATTTCCCGTCTTCCTCACACCTTCTGGGTGATGCAAGATTTCTCTGCTCTTCCTCCCCATTTCCAAGTATCATGGGGTCTTACAAGTACATTAGGTTTTACAATTCTTTGATGTAGATCATAAGCAATCTGCCTCATATCATTGGTTACTTCACAAAATCTTATTGCATGAGATACAGGCTGCTTGGTGTTGAGATAATATTACTGGTTTTGGATTGACATCATTTCATAACAGCCACATCGATCACAATAACAACAACAACATCAACAACAAATTGTAGCACCCTGCGAAAATCATGTGCCACTGAGTATGCAACACATGCTGAACCAAAAGGAAACACAGAAGTCTTTTGGGAAATGTGATGCCCTCGTATACTTCATGAGCACTTGATGAATTCTACTAGAGAATAGAGATTATTTGGAAGCAAACAAACTGACATAAAAACATCAAAACATATGTGATACAGCCAAAAGAGCTGTAATGATTGAGGAAGGATTCCATATTCCTTGCTTATCTTGGCTTGCCAGTCTTCATCTGCTCTCCTCAGGTCTGGACTATAACCTAGGCACCGCCTGTGTCAACCAGACCCCTATCTTGTATGAGTTAAAAGGTCTGGGGCCTTGGTCTATGGGGATTGGGGTTATTGACATTAGTTGGCCATTAGGTCTGTAAGCTCACACAGTTTGTGAACCAAACAAGTAAAGCAAGGTTTATAACGGCGGAAAGAATTGAAGTTAGCAATGAGCTAAGTTACTCTATTTAAGTTTCAACTCTACAATGGATGAGTGAGTGTTTCCAAAGACAATTCTACAAATTATTTCAGTATTAGACATGGCATTATCCATTCCAACGTTGCAGCCAAGAGTTTCTCAGTAGACAACACATCTTATGCAGTAAAACACTCCTACTACAATTCTTATTCTACAACTTAGCTATCACGAAATGGGAGAAATACATCAAGAGAGAAAAAACATGAAGACCTAAGACAAAAAGCTTTAAACATTACATTCCTCTACAACCGCAGGCTCTACAACTTCATAAGTGATCAAACAATAATCAAAAATATATCTTTATGATATTAGTGAAATCACCCTGTATTTCCTCTAGCTAAAAATTTGTGAAAACAACTAAAGCAAATACATTTTCTATATTCTAAAGAATTGCAAGGACAGGCTAACCTTTTAAGACCACAGTGACTATATTTTTTGCCTTAGCAGGAAAGCCTTCAGAGTTACAGTAGCTATATTCTTCGTCATAGCAGGATGGCCTTTAGGGTCACAGTAACTATATTCTTCGTCATATAGCACGATGGCCTTTAGGGTCATAGTAACTAAATTCTTTGTCATAGCAGGATGGCCTTTAGGGTCACAGTAACTATATTTTTGTCATAGCAGAATGAGCTTTAGGGTCACAGTAACAGGATAACTTTTAGGGTCCCTCTTATCAAGCCATTTCCTAGAAAGCATGATAAATATCTGGGCCAGATTTTCTGGCAATGGGTAAACAGCACAGACTTAATTATACTCCTGTGTGTAGTTAAAGGCCCACTCACCAGGACATCCTCAGTCACATTAACTCTTAACCTCACGTTGGTTGTAAAAGCCATCTCACAGGGGCAGACAATGCATCAATAGATTACAAAATTCTTAGTGGGGTGGTTGAGTGCCCATGCGAAGGGGGGTGAAAACTGCGTCAAGGTGGCCAGAAATGAATCCACTTAGTCCTGCTAAGCAGCTGGTAGCTCCACAGGCCCTGCCAGTCAGGGAGCTGTTCTCTTCACACCTTCGTGTTATTCACACCTACTGCATGGACCCCATCAGGAGGGTGCCTTTCTCCCCACATCCACGCCAGCAGGTGTTGTTTTTTAAGTTCTGAATGTAGGTCAGTCTCACTGGAGTTAGGTGGTACCACAAGGTGGTTTTCATTTGTATCTCTGTGATGGCTAGAGAGCCTGAGCATCTTTTCATATGTCTGTTAGCCATTTGAACCTGTTCTTTTGAGAAATGTCTGTTCATTTCTTTTGCCCATTTTGCTACAGGTGTGGTTTATTTTACTGTCCCTGTGTTTCTGAAGCTCTTTGTAGATTCTGGATGTTAGTCCCCTATCACACGGGTAGAATGCAAACATTTTCTCCCATTCTGTTGGTTGCTTCTTCACTTTGCTAATTGTTTCTTTTGCTGTACAGAAGCTTTTTAGTTTGATGTAGTCCCATTTGTTCATTTTGGAATTTATTGCCTTTGCTTTAGGCGTCTTTTCTAAGAAGTCTTTCCCTGTTCCTATATCTTGGAATGTGTTTCCTGTGTTTTCCTTTAATAGTTTGATTGTTTCTGGGTGTAGATTTAGGTCCTTGAGCCAGTTAGAGCTGATTTTTGCATAGTGCGACAGGTGCGGGTCTTGCTTCTTTATTTTGCAAGCTGCTATTCAGTTGTCCCAACAGCATTTGTTGAATAGACCAGGTTTTTTTTTTTAACCTGGATTGTTTTCCATTTTCTTGTCAAAGATTAGTTGACTCTACATGTGTGGATTCCCTTCTGGTGTTTCTGTTCTGTTCCACTGATCTTCTTCTCTGTTTCCGTACCAGTATCAGACTGTTTTGATAACCACTGCTCTGTAATATGTCTTGAGGTCTGCAATTGTGATTCCTCCAGTTTGATTTCTATTTTTCAGGACAGCTTTAGCTACTCGTGGTCTTTTGTGATTCCAGATGAACTTCTGTATCATCTTTTCTATTTCTGAGAAGAATGTTGCTGGGATTTTGATTGCGATTGCGTTGAATCTATATATTGCTTTTGGTAATACGGCCATTTTGATAATGTTGATCCTGCCAATCCAAGAACATGGTAAGGTTCTCCATTTTTCGTGGTCTTCTTCTATTTGTTTTTTAAATTATTTATAGTTTTCATCATAGAGGTCTTTCACATCTTTAGTTAGCTTAATTCCTAGGTATTTAAGATTCCTTTCCTTTATTTTAAAGGGAACTGTACTTACAATTTCTTTCTCAGCAGTGGAATTATTTGTGTACACTAGTGCCATCGATTTGTGTTAATTAATTTTGTATCCTGCTACTTTGCCAAAGTCTCTTAGGTGTTTCAACAGTCTCTTGACTGAGTCTTTTGGTTCTCCTATGTAGAGAATCATGTCATCTGTGAATAGCGATAATTTCAATTCCTCATTTGCAAGTTGCATTCCTTTAATTGCTTTTTCTTGCCTAATAGCTCTGGCAAGGACTTCCAAAATTACATTGAAGAGTAGCGGTGAGAGTGGACATCCCTGTCTACTTCCAGATTTTAGTGGGATGACTTCCAGTCTTTCCCCATTTAGTATGATACTGGCATTGGGTTTATCGTAAATTGCTCTGATTGTGTTATAGATTGTTCCTTCTATGCCTATCTTGTTTAGGGTTTTTAACATGAAGTTGTGTTGGGTTTTATCAAATGCCTTCACTGTATCTATTGAGAGGATCATATGGCTTTTATTTGTCAATTTGTTGATATGATGTATCACATTTATTGTTTTGCGAATGTTGAACCATCCCTGCATGCCTGGGATGAATCCCACCTGGTCCTGGTGAATGATCTGCCTGATGTGTTGTTGGAGCCTGTTGGCTAGTATTTTATTGAAGATCTTTGCATCTGTGTTCATCAAGGATATCGGTCTGTAGTTCTCTTTTTCTGTTGTTTCTCTCTCTGGCTTTGGTATTAAGGTGATATTAGCTTCATAGAAAGAGCTTGGAAGGATTGCCTGTTTTTCTATTGTTTGGAAAAGCTTGTGTAAGATTGGGGTAAGTTCCTCTTGGAATGTTTGGTAGAATTCAGCAGTGAAGCCATCTGGTCCTGGACTCTTCTTGGTTGCGAGGGCTTTAATTACTGATTCAATCTCAGTATATGTTATTGGGCTGTTTAGATTGTTAATTGCTTCTTGACTCTATTTTTTCTGATTTGTTCGCATATAGTTGCTTGTAATAGTTCCTGATGATTCTTTGTATTTCTGAGGTATCTGTTGTTATATCTCCTTTCTCATCTCGGATGCTATTGATGTGTATTTTCTCCCTCCTTTTTTAATTAGTCGAGCTAGTGGGGAGTCTATTTTGTTGATTTTCTCAAGGAACCAGCTCTTTGATTGATTGATCTTGGTCTCTATTTGGTTTATTTCCTCCCTTATTTTGATGATTTCTTTTTTCCTACTCATCTTGGGATTGCTTTGTTGTTGTGTTTCTAGTTCCTTCAACTGTAAGGTTAGCTGATTTACTTGGTGCTTTTCTTGTTTCTTGACATAAGCACTGATTGAAATGAACTTTCCTCTCAGCACCGCCTTGATTGTGTCCCATAAGTTTTGATAAGTTGTGTTGATGCCTTCATTTGTTTCCAGCAATTTTTTAATTTCCCCTTTGATTTCCTCTCTAACCCATTGCTCATTTAGTAACATATTATTCAGCCTCCATATGTTTGTAAGTCTTCCTTGGTGCTTTGAACTCTTGGTCTCAAGCTTCACTCCTTGGTGGTCTGAGAAGACGCATGGTATGATTTCCACTTTTTAAAATTTGCTGAGGCTTGTTTTATGGCTTATAATATGATCAATTCTGGAGAAAGTTCCATGTACTGATGAAAAAAAGGTGTATTCTCTGTCTGTAGGATGAAAGGTTCGATAGATGCCAACTAATTCCATTTGCTCTAGAGTTTGGGTGAGTTCTATCATTTCTTTGCTGAGTTTCTGGTTTCTTTGATCTGTCCATTTGCATTAATGGGGTATTATGGTTTCCCACTATGATCGTATTGGAGTCTATTTCTCCCTTTAAGCCCGTTAATATTTGTTTCACGTAGCTAGATGCTTTGGCATTTGGAGCGTAAACACTTATTATGCTGATCTCTTCCTGCTGGAGGCTTCCTTTGATTATTATGTGGTATCCTTCTTTGTCTCTTTTGAGGCTCTTCACATCAAAGTCTGTCATCTGATGTAAGAATGGCTACACCTGCTCGTCTTTCTTTACCATTAGCTTGAAATATCTTTTTCCATCCTTTCACTTTCAATTTTTTCTGATCTTTGTTGGTGAGAAGCGTCTCCTGTAAGCAGCAGATAGTTGGGTTTTGTTTTTTGATCCAATCCTCCAATATATGGCGTTTCACTGATGAGTTTAAGCCATTTACATTCAGCGTTATTATGGATAAGGGGCAGTTTGGTCCTGTCATTTTGGCGATGTGTTGTTCTATGACTGGGTCTTCAGTTAGCCTTTTAGTGGGATGTTCTCCACATTTGCCTTTGTTTCTGGTGGTTGCTGTTTCTTTTTTCTTTCATGGGAACATCCTTGAGTATCATTTGTAGGGCAGGTTTAGATGAGACTGAATAGGCCTCTAATCCCAGCTTCTCTTTCTGCACCTTCTGGAACTCCCATAACTCTTATGTTAGACCTTTTAATTATATCTTTTAATTCTTGGATACTTTTTTTAGCTTGACCTAGCTCTGCTTCCAGCTTTTTGCTTGTTTCTTCATGGTGATAGAAACTATCTTCTACTTCTGAAATTCTTTCTTCTGCCTCATTCATTCTGTTGTTGAGACTCTCCAGTGTATTTTTAGTTTGCTCTACTGTATTCTTCATTTCTGATATATCAGCCTTAATTTGATGTATTACTGCTATTTTTTCTTTGAACTCTTGTTTGTACTTGTCATTGTTGACCAGCAGCTTTGCAATGAGTTTTCTGAGTTCTTTGTTCCCCATTTTCTCAATGTCTTCCTCAGTTAACTCTGGGAGTGGGCGAAGCTTTTGCTCCTTTGTTGGAGAGACTTCAGTAACATTCGTAGTGCTTTTGTCTTGTCTTTTACCTTTTGTAGTTGCCAATCTGGTTGATGAAATCATCTCTATGGTGTATTACCTACAGGTCTATAAGTTGATTGTCATGTTCAATCAGTGCCCTGGGTTTGGGGAACACAGCTGCCAGGAATAGTTTCTTCCTCTGTGGCACTGATTTTGTAAGCAGCACTGAGCTTGTTGTCCCCTGCTGGCCAATAAGTCTAAGTACCTCTTGGGGTTGTTTTGGGTGGAGTTGGAGGCGTGCCTTTTCAGGGCTGTTTTTTTCCGTGGAGCTAAGACGGAGGTATTTTTGTCCCCAGGTCAGCTCTTGGGTGATTCAGCTGACCTCCCTTCAGTGTAAGAGCGTCTGCTCCCGTGACACTGTTATCTGAGAGTTGCTGAATTAGCGCATGCGCAGTTTGCCACTCCTCCTCTTGCAATTTATCAGTGTTTGGAGCACATGCGTCAGTCCAAGATGGCACCCGTATGAGGCAACAGTAAAGATCAGGGGGCTGTCGCCATCAACTCCAGGGACCACATAGAACCCACAGGCTGCAAGGCTGTTGCCGTGGGCTCAGCTCCGTGCAATTAACCAGCAACACGCCCACTCTGGATCTCCACTTAGGGTTCACACCTGCTGCCCTGCCACCCAATATGGCTCCAAGTGGAGAACTGCAGCTGCTGTCTTTCAGTTCCACGAACCACACAGACCCTGCAGGGAGCAAAGCTGGTGCTCCCCTCCACCCTTGGATCAGTTCCGTATGAACAGCCAGAAAGGAGCCTGTGTGTTGCTCTGTCAACTCCGTGTTCTGTCTCTCCACACAAGATGGCACCCTCAGTCCCCGAATTTCTCTGCCTGCAGCTAGTCCCAGTCACTCAGCTTGTCTGTCCGCTCCCAGACAACACTCACTTTCCTAGCTCACCACGTGGACACAGGCTCTCACCTGGCGGTCACAACGTCTGTGTGGAGGCCACTGCTGGATGTTTGGCTGGCACTGGAAACGGATTGCTGGAGCATGGATCACAGGAGCCTGGATCATTGGAGACCGGATCACTGGGATTTGAGTTGCTGCTTGCCGACTGCTGGTGGGAACTTCGATCCACTACAACACTGCTGTCTCATTTCCGCAGCTTCCCTGTGTCCAGGGGGGTTCCTGGTAACACTGCTTACTGCCTGACCCCTACTTATCCCCTGTAATCTGCTTATTGTACTACTCCCCGCCTAAAGATTCTCCACCTTATCAAACGTGCTGAACTCTTTGCCGTCATCTTAGTTCCTCAGCACTTGGTTTCAATGGTAGCTGGAAATGGCTTGGGCATTGAAATTCTCCCTTGCTGTTGACTTTTGCATGAATTCTATGAGGATCTCCATCTTTGCCTTGTGCAGTTGCTGAACCTATAAATTATATTATATTGGGCTCAATGGGCATTGGACAGGAAATGACCAAACAAAATTTCCTGGAGACCTGACAGGACAGCTGATGGTATGTGAAGTTCATGAGCCAGGTGGAGTTGTTTTGGCAGTGGAAGAGCTGTGCTGCAGCTTCGGGCAGTTGCCATTCATTAACACATTGAGTTCCTCAAGTGTCATGTCCACTTTCAGAAATATGTGCTGCCAGAGCACTTGGTTGCCATGGCAGCTGGAAAAGGCTTGGGAGCTGAACTCGTCTCTGGCTGTTGGGTTTACATGTGCTCAGCCTGCTTGATTCTCTCCCACTGGGCTCAATGGGCATTGGAACGGAACTGACCAAACAGGGTTTCCTAGATAGCTGCCAGGACAGCTATGGTATGTGAAGTGAATAACCCAGGTGCATTTGTTTTGGCACTAGAAGAGCTGTGCTGCTGCTTCGGGCAGATGCCATTCACCACCACAAGCAGTTCCCCAAGTTCACCTCCCAGCCACTTTCAGAAATATGTGCTGCCAGAGTTCTTAGTTTCCACAGCAGAGTGAAATGACTTGGGCGCTGAAAATCTCTCTGGCTTTGGAGTTTTGAGCTCCTTGAATGAGGATTTCCACCTTTGTTTTTTGTTGGTGCTCAACCTGTTTGATAACATCACACTGGGTTCAATGGACATTGGACTGGAAGGGATCAAACCGGGTTTCAGGAGACCTGCAAGGACAGCAGTTGGTATGTGAAGTGAATGAGCCAGGTGGAGTTGTTTTTTCCTGGATGAGCTGTGCTGCTGCCTCGGGCAGTTGCCATTCACCAACACACAGAGTTCCCCAAGTGTCACCTCCCAGCCACTTTCAGAAATATGTGCTGCCCGAGCACTTGGTTACCATGGTTGCCGGAAATAGCTTGGGCGATAAACTGCTCCTGGACTGTGGAGTTTTGAGCGCCTTGAGGGAGTATCTCCATTTTTTATTTCTGTGTGTACTCATCCTGCTTGATTACATCCCCTCGGGATAAATAGCATTGGATAGGAAGTGACCAGAGAGGGCTCCGGGAGACCTGCAAGGACAGCTGATGATATGTGAAGTGAATGACTCAGGTGGATTTGTTTTTTTCCCTGGACGAGCTGTGCTGCTGTTTCATACAGTTGCCATTCACCAACAAACTGAGTTTTTCAAGTGTCATGACCCAGCCACTTTCAGACATATGGGCTGCCAGAGCACTTGGTTTCCATGGCAGCTGGAAATGGCTAGGGCGCTGAACTTCTCTCTCACTGTGAAGTTTTGAACGCTTTGAGTGAGGATCTTCATATTTGTTTTTTGTGGGTGCTCAACCTGCTTGATTCTATCCCCTGTGTTCATTGGGCATTGGACAGGATGTGACCAACTACGGTTCCAGGAGAACTGCAAAGAGAGCTGACGGTATGTGAAGTGAATGAGCCAGGTGGAGTTGTTTTACCAATGGAAGATGAGCTGCTGCTTCTTGCATTTGCCATTTACCAGCACACTGTGTTCCCTAGGTGTCACATCCACTTTCAGACAAATGTGCTGCCAGAGCACTTGGTTTCCAAGGCAGCTGGAAATGGCTTGGGCACTGAAATTCTCTCTGGCTATCAAGTTTGTTATGCCTTTAGTGAGGATCTCCATCTTTGTTTTTTGCAGTTGTTGAACATACAGATTCCATCAGCTGGGGCTCAATGGGCTTTGGACAGAAAGTGACCAAACAAGATTTCCTGGAGACCTGTTTGGACAACTGATGATATGTGAAGTGAATAACCCATGTGGAATTGTTTTGGCACTGGAAGAGCTATGCTGCTGATTAGGGCAGTAGCCACTCACCAACAGACAGAGTTAAGCATGTGTCACGCCCACTTTCAGACTTATGTGCTGCCAGAGCTTTTTGTTTCCATGGCAGCTGAATTGGCTTGGGCGCTTAACTTCTCTCTGGCTCTGAAGTTTTGAGTGCCTTTAGTTTGGATCTCCATCTATGTTATTTGTGTGTTCATCCAGCTTGATTCCATCCCCCTGGGCTCCTTGGGCATTTGACAGAAAAGAACCAAACAGGGATTCCGGGAGCCCTGCAAAGATTATTGATGTTATGTGAAGTGAATGACTCAGATGTAGTTGTTTTGGCACTGGAAGAGCTGGGCTGCTTCAGGCAGTTGCCATTGATCAACATACTGAGTTCCCCAAGTGTCACGTCCACTTTCAGACATATGTGCTGCCAGAATTTTTGGTTTCCATGGCAGCTTGAAATGGTTTGGGCGCTGAACTTCTCTCTGATTGTGGACTATAAGCGCCAGTAGTGAAAATCTCCATCTTTGTTTTGTGTGTGTGTGCTCAACCTACAAATTCCACCTCCCAGGGCTCAATGGGCATTGGACATGCAGTGAACAAACAAGATTTCTGGGAGATTTGCTAGGACAACTGATGCTATTTGAGTGAATGTGCCAGATGGAGTTGTTTTGGCACTAGATGAGCTGTGCTGCTGCTTCGAGCAGTTGGAAGTCACCACCACACTGAGTTTCCTAGGTGCAATAACACTGCTAGATATATGTGCTGCCACAGTTCTTGGTTTCCATGGCAGCTGAAATGTCATGGCGCTGAATTTCTTTCTGGCTGTGTAATTTGTCACGCCTTGAGTGAGGATTTCCATCTTTGTTTTTTGTGTGTGCTCAACCTGATTGATTCCATCCCACAGGGCTCAATCGGCATTGGACAAGAAGTGACCAAACAGGATTTTACATAAACGTCTTAGAAGGTCTCCTGAAAAGCATGTCTGGTCACTTCCTGTGCAATGTCGTTTGAGAGCAGGGGGAAGAAATCATCCTGCTTGATTCCATCCCACTGGCCTCAATGGGCATGGGGCAGGAAGTGACCAGATAGGGTTTCTGGGTGACCTGCAAAGACAGCTGATGGTATGTGAATTGGAGGAGCCAGGTGGAGGTGTTTTGGCACTGTTAGACCTGTGCTGCTGCTTCGGGCAGTTGCCATTTACCAGCACACTGTGTTACCTAGGTGTCACATCCACTTTAAACAAATGTGCTGCAAAAGCACTTGGTTTCCATGGTAGCTGGAAATGACTTGGGAACTGAAATTCTCTCTGATTGCCTAGTTAGTCACGACTTGAATGAGGATCTCCATCTTTGTTTAGCGGGGTTGCTGGGCTCAATGGGCATTAGACAGGAAGTGCCCAAACAAGATTTCCCGGAGACGTGACAGGGCAGCTGATGGTATGTGAAGTGAATGAGCCAGGTGGAGTTGTTTTGGCACTGGAGAGCGGTGCTGTTGCTTCGGGTAGTTGCCATTCACCAACACACAGAGTTCCCCAAGTGTTGCCTCCAAGCCACTTTCAGAAATATGTGCTGCCAGAGCACTTGGTTTCCATGGCAGCTGGGAATGTCTAGGGTGCTGAGGTTCTCCCTGGCTGTGTAGATTTGAGCGCCTTGAGTGAGTATCTCCATCTTTGCTTTGTGTGTGTGCTCAACCTGCTTGATTCCATCCCCCTGGGCTAAATGGGCATTGGAAAGGAAGTGACCAAACAAGGTTTCAGGGAGGTCTGCAGAGACAGCTGATGGTATGTGAAGTGAAGGAGCGAGTTGGAGTGTCACGTTCATGTTCAGACATGTGTGTTGTCAGAGCACTTGGTTTCCATTGTAGCTGGAAATAGCTGGGGCACCGAAATCTTCTCTGGTTGTGCAGTTTTATGTGAATTCTGTGAGGATCTGCATAACACTGGGCTCAATAGGCATTGGACAGAAGGGACCAAACAAGATTTCCCAAAGACCTGATTGGACAGCTAATGGTATGTGAAGTGAATGACCCAGGTGCATTTGTTTTGCCACTGTACGAACGGTTCTTCTGCTTTTGGGGGCAGTTGCCATTCACCACCACACTGATTTCCTCAAGTATCACATCCAATTACAGACATATGTGCTGCCGCAGCAATTGGTTTCCATGTAAACTGGAAATGGCTTGAGCACTGAATTCTTCTCTGTCGAGTTTTACATGAATTCTGTGAGGATCCCCATCTTTGTTTTGTGAGTGTGCTCAAACTGCTTGATTGTATCCACCTGGGCTCAATGGGTATTTGACAGGAAGTGAACAACCAGGATTTGGGGGAGACCTGCAGGGACTGCTGTTGGTATGTGAAATGAATGAGCCAGGTTAAGCTCTTTTGGCACTAGAAAAGCTGTGCTGCTGCTTCGGGCAGTTGTCATTTAACAATCCACTGTGTTTCCTAGGTGTGACAGCCACTTTCAGACATATGTGCGGCCAGAGCACTTGGTTTCCATGGCAGCTGGAAATGGCTTGGGCACTGAATTTATATCGTGTTGTCGAGGTTGTCACGTGTTGACTGAGGATCTACTTCTTTGTTTAGTGTGGTTGCTGAAACTCCAGATTACATCACATTGAGCTCAATGGGCATTAGACAGGAAGTGACCAAACAGGGTTTCAGGGAGATCTCACGGAGTGCTGATGGTATGTGAAGTGAATGAGCAAGGTGGAGTAGTTTTGGTACTGGAAGTTCTGTGCTGCTGTTTCGGGCAGTTGCCATTCACCACCACACTGCTTTCCCAGGTGTCAGGTCCCAGCCAGTTTCAGACAAATGTGTTGCCAGAGCACTTGGTTTCCATTGCAGCTTTAAATGGCTTGATCGCTGAACTTCTCCCTGGGTGTGGAGTTTTGAGCGCCTTTAGTTATGATCTCCATCTTTGTATTGTGCGGTTGCTGAACCTACAGATTCCATCACACTGTGCTCAATGATCATTGGACAGGACGTGCTCAATGATCATTGGACAGGACATGATCAAGCAAGATTTCCTGGACACCTGCTGGACAACTGATGGTATGGAAAGTGAATGAGCTAGGTGGTGTTGTTTTGGCACTGGAGAGCTCTGCTGCTGCTTTTGGCAGTTGCCATTCACCAACACAGTTTTCCATAGGTGTCACATCCACTTTGTTTTTTGTTGCCAGAGCATTTGGCTTCCATGGCAGCTGAAAATGGCTTGGACGCTGACCTCTTGTCTGGCTGTGGAGTTTTACATGAATTCTGTGAAAATCTCCGTCTTTGTTTTGTGCGGGTAATGAACCTATATTTTACATCACACTGGGTTCAATGGGCATTGGACAGGAAATGACCAAACAAGAAATCCTGGAGACCTGCAGGGACAGCTGAAAGTATTTGAATGAATAAGCCAGGTGGAGTTGTTTTGACACTGGACAAGCTGTGTTGCTGCTTCAGGCAGTTGCCTTTCTCCACGGCACTGATTTCCCCAAGTGTCATGTTCCAGGCTCTTTCAGAAATAGGCGCTGCCAGAGCACTTGGTTTCCGAAGCAGCTGGGAAATATCTTGTATGCTGATCTTCTCTCTGGCTGTGGAGTTTAGAGCACCTTGACTGAGGATCTCCATCTTTGTATTGAGTGTGTGCTCAACCTGTATGATTCTATCCCCCTGGGGCTTAATGGGCATTGAACAGGAAGTGACCAAACAGTGTTACCGGAAGACTTGCTAGGATAGCTGATGGTATGTGAAGTGAATGAGCCAGGTGGAGTTGTTTGAGTCCTGGAAGACGTGTGTTGCTTCTTCAGGTAGTTGACACATACCACCGCACTAAGTTCCTCAAGTGTCACCTCCCAGTCACTTTCAGAAATATGTGCTGCCAGAGCACTTGATTTCCATGACAGCTGGAAAAGGCTTGGGTGCTGAAATTCTCTCTGGCTGCGGAGATGTGAGTGCCTTGAGTGAGTATCTTCATCTTTGTTTTGTGTGCGTGGTCAACCTACTTATTGTACCTCCTGGGCTCAATTGGCATTGGACAGGAAGTGACCAAACACGGTTTCCCAGAGACCTGCCAGGACAGCTGATGGTATGTGAAGTGAATGAGCCAATTGGAGTTGTTTTGGCACTGGAGAGCTCTTCTGCTTTTTCGGGCAGTTTCCATTCGCCACCACATTGAGTTCCTCATGTGTCACATCCGCTTTCAGACATATGTGCTGCCAGAGCACTTGGTTTCCATAGCATCTGGAAATTGGTTGGGGACTGAAATTCTCTCTGGCTCAAGAAATTTATGTGCATTGAGTGTTAATCTCCAACTTCATTTTGTGTGTGTGCTCAACCTGATTAATTCCAACTGATTGAGCTCAATGTGCTTTTCGGCAGGAAGTGACCAAACATGGATATCGGGAGACCTAAAAGGTCAGCTGAGGGTATGGGAGTTGGATGATCCAGGTGGAGTTGTTTTGCAACGAATGCCTGTGCTGCTGCTTTGGGCAGTTGCTATTCACAACCACACTATGTCCCCTAGGTGTCCCATCCACTTTCAGACATATGTTCTGCCAGAGGTTTTGGATTCAATGGCAGCTGGAAGTGGCTTGGACGCTGAACTTCACTATGGCTCTGGAGTTATTAGCGCCTTGAGTGAGGATCTCCATCTTTATTTTGTGTGTGTGCTCAACATTCGTGATCCCATTACCCTGGGCTCAATCGGCATTTAATAGGATGTGTCCAACCAGGGTTTTCCAGGAAACCTGGAAGGACAGCTGATTGTATGTGAAGTGAATTAGCCCGGAGGTGTTGTTTTGGCATTAGGAGGCCTGCGCTGCTGCTTCGGTAAGTTGCCATTCACAAACACACTGAGTTCCCTAGGTGGCACATCCAGTGTTCCACATATGTGCTGCCAGAGCACTTGGTTTCCATGGCAGCTGAAACTGGCTTGGGCATTGAACTTCCCTCTGTCTGTGGAGTTTTGAGCACCTTGAGTGTGAATCTCCATCTTTGTTTTGTGAGTGTGCTCAACCTGCTTGATTCCATCACACTGGGCTCAACAGGCATTGGACAGGAAATGACCAAACAGGGTTTCCGGGAGACCAGCCATAATAGCTGAAGGTATGTGAAGTGAATGAGCCAGGTGGAGATGTTTGGCACTGGAAGGCCTGTGTTGCTGTTTCTTGTGGTTGCCATTCACCACTACACTGAGTTCCCTAGATGTCACATCCACTTTGAGACATATGTACTGCCAGAGCTTTTGGTTGCCATGGCAGGTGGAAATGGCTTTGATGCTGAAATCCTCTCTGGGTCTGAAATTTTCAACGTTTGGAGTGGGGATCTCCATCTTTTTTCTGTGCGTATGCTGAACATGCTTGATTCCATCACACGGGGCTCAATCGGCATTGAACAGGAATTGTTCAATCAGGGTATCTGATAGACCAGTAAGGACAGCCGATGGTATGTGATTTGACTGATGAAGTTAAAGTTTTTCTGGACTGGAAAAGCTGTGCTGCTACTTCGGGCAGTTGCAATTACCACCACACTGAGTTCCCCAGGTGTCACATCCACTTTCAGATCTATGTGCTGCTAGAGCACTTGGTTTCCATGGCAGCTAAAAATGGCTTGGGCGCTGAATTTCTCTCTGGCTCTGGAATTTTCAGCGCATTGAGTGAGGATATCCATCTTTGTTTTCTGTGGGTGTTCAATTTGCTTGATTCCGTTACCATGGTTTCAATGGGCATTAAACAAGGGGTCCAAACAGGGTTTCTGGGAGACATACTAGGACCGCTGATAAAATCTGAAGTGAATGACTCAGGTGGACTTGTTTTGGCACTGGAAGTCCCGTGCTGCTAATTCGGGCACTTTCCATTCACCACCTCACTGAGTTTAATTCTTGTCACATCCATTTTCAGACATATGTACTGCCAGAGCTATTGGTTTCCATGGCAGCTGGAAATATCTTGGGTTCTGAACTTTTACCTGGCTGTGGAGTTTTACGTGCCTTGTGTGAGGATCTCCACCTTTTTTTTAAGTGTGTGCTCCACCTACATCATTCCATCATCTGGGCTATGTATTTGGAACATAAGTGTCCAAACAGGGTTTCTGGGAGACCTGCTAGGGCAGCTGATGATATGTGAAGTGAATGAGTCAGATGGAGTTGTTTTGGCCCTGGAAGACCTGTGCTTCTGCTTAGGGCAGTTATCATTCAATACCACACTGAGTTCTCCAAGCGTCACATCCACTTTCAGACATATGTGCTGCCAGAGCACTTGGTTTCCATGGCACCTGCAAATGGCTTGAGTGCTGAACTTCTCTCTGGCTCTGGAGTTTAAGCGCCTTGAGTGAGGATCTACATCTTTGTTACGTGTGAGTGCTCAGCATGCCTCATTCCATCACACTGTACTGAATAGGCACTGGACAGCAATTGAGCAAACAGGGTTTTCACGAGGCCTGCTATGACAGCTGATGGTAATTGCAGTTCCTGAACCAGGTGGAGTTGTTTTGGCACTGGAAGAGCTGTGCTGCTGCTTTGGACAGTTGCCATTCACCACCAAATTTAGATCCCTAAGTGTCACATCCACTTTCAGACATATGTACTGCCAGAGCACTTGTTTACCAAGGCAGCTGGAAATGCTTGAGCACTGATGTCTCTGGCTGTGGCGTTTTCGTGCCTTGAGTGAGAAACTCCACCTTTTTTTCTGTGTGTCCTCCACCTACTTGATTCCATAACGCTGGGCTTTGAATATTGGAAAGCAAGTGACCAAACAGGGATTCCTAGATAGCTGCCAGGACAGCTGATGGTATGGGAGGTGAATGAGCCAGGTGGAGTTGTCTTGGCCCTGGAAGACATGTGCTGCTACTTTGAGCAATTACCGTTCAACACCACAAAGAGTTGCCTAGCTTATCAGCCACTTTGAGACATCCGTGCTTCCAGAACACTTAGTTTCCATGGCAGCTGGAAATGGCTTGGGAGCTGAACTTCTCTCTGGCTCTGGAGTTATGAGCGCCTTGAGTGAGGATCTCCATCCTTGTTTTGTGTGTGTGCTGAAACTGCTTGATTCTTTTTCACTGGTGTCAAAGGGCATTGGACAGGAAGTGAGCAAACATGGTTTCAGGAGACCTGCAAGGACAGCTGAATTCAATTGATGTGAATGAGGCAGTTGGAGTTGTTTTGGTACTGGAAGACCTATCAGGCTGCCTTGGACACTGGCCATTCAACAACAAACTGTTTCCTAGGTGGCACATCCAGTGTTAAACATATGTGCTGCCAGAGCACTTGGTTTCCATGGCAGCTGAAATTGGCTTGGGCCTTAAACTTCCCTCTGAGTAATTTTGAGCACCTTGAGTGTGAATCTCCATCTTTGTTTTGTGTGGGTGTCTAATCTGCTTGATTCCATTCCATAGGGCTCAACGGGCATTGCACAGGAAGTGACCAAACAGGGTTTCCGGGAGATCAGCCATGATAGCTTATGTTATCTGAAGTGAATGAGCCAGGTGGAGACGTTTGGCACTGGAAGGCCTGTGCTGTTGTTTCATGCAATTGCCATTCACCAGCACACTTTGTTCCCTAGGTGTCCCATCCACTTTGAGACATATGTGCTGCCAGGGCGTTTGGTTGCCATGGCAGCTGGAAATGGCTTTGATGCTGAACTCCTCTCTTGTTCTTAAATTTTCAGCATTTTGCGTAAGGATCTCCATCTTTTTTCTTTGCACATGCTGAACATGCTTGATTTGATCACACGGGGCTCAATTGGCATTGAACAGGAAGTGTTCAAACAGGGTATCTGGTAGACCTGTAAGGAGAGCTGATGGTATGTGATTTGACTGATGTGAGTCGAGTTTTTCTGAAACTGGAAAAGCTGTGCTGCTATTTTGGGCAGTTGCAATTCACCACCACACTGAGTTCCCCAGGTGTCACATCCACTTTCTGATATATGTGCTGCCAGAGCACTTGGTTTCCATGGCAGTTGGAAATGGCTTGGGTGCTAAACTTGTTCTTTGGTTCTGGAATTTTTACCGAATTGAGTGAGGATCTGTTTTGTGTGTGTGCTGAACATGCTTAATTCCATTTCCTTGTGTTCAATAGGCATTGGACAGTAAGTGACCAAACAATGTTGCCGGGGACCTGCTAGGAGAGCTGATTTTATGTGAAGTGACTGACCCTGTTGGAGTTGTTTTGGCACTGGAAGGCCTCTGCTACTGCCTCGGGCTGTTGCCATTCACCACCTAAATGTTTTTCCCAGGTTTCACCTCCACTTTCAGACATATGTGCTGCCAGATCACTTGTTTCCAAGGCAGCTGCAAACGGCTAGGCTTCTGAACTTTTCTCTTGTTGTCGAGTTTTGTGTGGGGGATCAACCTGCATGTTTAATCCCATTAGCTCAATGGTCACTGGACAGAAAATGATCAAACAGGGTTTCTGGGAGACCTAAGAAGAGAGCAGATAGTATGTGACGTGAATGAGGCCTTGGTTTCCATGGTAGCTGCAAATGGCTTGTGCGCTCAATTTCTCTCTGGATATCGAGTTTTGAGCACCTTGAGTGAGGATTTCCATCTTTGTTACGTGTGTGGGTGTTCAGACAGCCTGATTCCATCACACTGGGCTGAGTGGGCTTTGGAAAGAAAGTGACCAAATAGGGTATGCAGGAAACCTAATAGGACTGTTGATTCTATATGAATTGAATGAGCCAGGTGGAGTTGTTTTGGCACTGGAAGACCTGTGCTGCTCTTTCAGGCAATTGCAATTCACTACCACACTGAGTTCCCTAGATGTTGCAGCCGCTTTCAGACATATGTGAGGCCAGAGCACTTGGTTTCCATGGCAGCTGGACATGGATGGGCACTAAATTTCTTTCTTGCGGTGGAGTTTTTGACGCCTTAATGAGGATCTCCTCCATGTTTTCTGCTGGTTCTCAACCAGCTTGATTCCATTGCACTGGGCTCTGTTGTCATTGGACAGGAAGTGATCAAACATGATTTTCGGGAGACTTGTGAGGACAGCTCATTCTATGTGTAGTGAATGAGCCAGATGGAGTTATTTTGCCACTGGAAGACCTGTGCTGCTGCTTCATGCACTTGCCATTCACCACTACACTGAGTTTCCCAGTTGTCACAGCCACTTTGATACATATGTGCTGCCAGAGCACTTGGTTTCCATGGTAGGTGGAAATGGGTTGTGCGTTGAATGTCTCTCTGGATGTCGGGTTTTGAGCGCCTTGAGTGAAGATCTCCATCTTTGTTTAGTGTGTGTGCTCAACCTGTATGTTTCCATCCCATTGGGCTCAATGCTCATTGGACACAAAGTGACCAAACAGGATTTCCGGGAGACCTGCTAAGAGAGCTGATTGTATGTAAAGTGAATCAGACTCGTGGAGTTGCTTTCGCATTGGAAGGCCTGTGCTACTGCTTTGGGCAGTTGCCATTCACCACCACCTAAATGATTTTCCCAGGTTTCACATCCACTTTCAGACATATATGCTGCCAGATCACTTGTTTATAAGGCAGCTGCAAAAGGCTAGGGTGCTGAACTTTTCTCTGGTTCTCGAAATTTAGCGCCTTGAGTGAGGATCTCCTTCTTTGTTTAGTGCAGTTTGATTCTTTCAAATTTTGCTAAATTGGCATTGGACAGGAAGTGACTAAACATGGTTTCTTGGACACCTGCCAGGAGAGTTGATTGCATGAGAAGTGAATGAGCCAGGCAGAGTTGTTTTGGTACTATAAGACCTGTGCTGTTGCTTCAGGCAGTTTCCTTTCACCACGACACTGAGTTCCCTAGGTGTCACATCCACTTTCAGACATCTGTGCTGCCACAGCACTTGGTTTGCATGGCAGCTGAAACTGGCTTGGGCGCTGAAATTCTCTCTGACTCTGGATTTTTTCGCGCCTTGTGTTAGGATTTCCATCTATGTTTTCTGTGTGTGCTCAACCTGCTTGATTCCATCCCCCTGGGCTCAATGGGCATTGGACAGGAAGTGACCACACATGGTTTCTGGGAGTCCTGCTAAGACAGCTGATGGTAGGTGAAGTGAATGAGCCAGTGGAGTTGTTTTCACACTGAAGACCTGTGCTCATGCTTGTTGTAGTTGCCATTCACCACTACACTGTGTTCCCTAGGTACCACATCCTCTTTCAGACTTATATGCTGTCAGAGCCTTGGTTTCCATGGCAGTTGTAAATGGGGAGACTCGCAAGATGGCCAACATAGGAGGAAGACTGTGAGGAAGCTCACAGACAGAGAGGGCTAAAACATGACAAAAGCGTAAGTGGAGCAGCCTAGAACTATAGGGAGAAGAAAGTGAAGTTCCCTGGACAGTTTGGAGCCAAAAAAATCCACACAACTCTGAAGAGCAACCAGGGAAAAACAAAACAAAAAAAAAGCAGGGAAGACGACTTTCCGCTCCTGACCTGCTGAGTCACCTTTGAGTGCAGCCGCTGAAAGCCGCAGACGACCTGCGGACTGACCCGCAGACGCTGTGGCCGTGAGGACCTGCGGTGATTGGGACCCGCTGGCATCTGCTCACCCTGGTCACCAGGACCCACCAGGACCTGCACCCGCTGTGGACATCAGGACCTGAAGTCATCGGGACTGCTGACCCGCGTGCAGGAGGCGTTCCCAGAGAGCTCCTGGAACCTCCACACTCTGCAGTCCCTGACACTGGGGTCACATCGAGAAAGCACCTAGAATCCTTCGAGCCCTGTGATCCCGCACACGGGGTGCGCAGAGAGAGTGCCTTCACTCCCCCACGAACTGTGGTAGCATACCTGTAGGGGACGAGCTGAGAGTGTGCTTTGAATCCGCTGGGCCCTGGAAGCGGCGCCCTGAGGTCCAGTGTTCTGGAGATGCACCAAAAGTGCCTTGAAAATTCCCACACCCTGCTACTCCACGCCTGCAGACTCCGATCTCTACAGGATAGTGCTTGGAGACCCCTCAGCACACTGGTGCCTAGGTCTCTCAAAAAAGAAACACTAACACAATGGGAAGAAATACCAGAAAAGGTAATGATCCAGATGAGAGTGCCAACACCCTACCAATAAAGGATCAAAAGGCAATGTCTATTTTGGAGATGCGAGATGAAGACATAGAAGATCTACCAGACAAGGAATTCAAAAAAATAATGTTAAAATATGTCAGAGACAATGAGAAGAATTGGGAGGACTTCAAGGAATTCAAGAACCACATAGCCTCAGAAATACAACAAATGACAATAAAATCCTTGACTTAGAGCACAAAATTGAGAGCCTAACCAACAGAACAAATACAGCAGAAGAGAGGATCTCTGAAACGGAAGACACACAAAACCAACATATCCAGTTCATTAAACAGCTGGAGACAAGTCTGAACAAAGCCAATAAGACCATACAAGAAATGAAAGACAACCTCAGAAAATCGAATATTAGGATTATTGGCCTTCCTGAAGGAGCGGAAAAAGAGTCAGGAATGCAAATGGTGCTCAACAAAATTATACAGGAAAACTTTCAAAACACTTGGAACATGAACCCAGCCCAAATCCAGGACGGTCAGAGGACTCCAGGCAGATATGACCCAAAGCGATCTTCACCCAGACATATGGTGCTCAAGTTCCACTCCAATGAAGACAAAGAAAGAATCCGAAGACAAGTACGAAGCAGAGAAAAGATCACATACCGGGGAAAACCAATCAGGATCACTGCTGACTTCTCTGAAGAGACTTTACAAGCAAGAAGAGAATGGACAAAGATCTTCCAAATCCTGAATCAGAACAACTGTCAACCAAGAATATTGTACCCATTAAAGATCTCATTCGTATTTGAGAACGAAATCAAATACTTTCACAGCAAAGAGAAATTAGAAGAATATGCCAGCACAAAACCAGCTCTACAAAATCTCCTTAGAAATGCACTAAATCCAGAAAAAAAGGAGGTGAATCATAAGCAAAGATGGCAAACAGGAAGATCTCCCCACTAAAGTCCACACAAGGAAGGGCAATTGCACAGATATCAACACCCACAAAAACAAGTATTGCAGGGAAAAATCACAACCTCTCAATTTTAACTCTTAACACAAATGGCCTGAACTCACCAATCAAAAGACATAGATTAACAGAATGGATTATCAAACAGCACCCAACTATCTGTTGCCTATAAAAGACACATCTAACCAGAAGAGATTCTAAGAAGCTGAAAGTGAAAGGTTGGAAACAGATATTTCATGCCAATGGACGAGAAAAAAAGGCTGGGGTAGCTGTCTTAATTTCAGATGATCTAGACTTCAATCTGACACACATCAAAAAGGACAGGGAAGGACATTATATATTGGTGAAGAGACTGATCCATCAGGAAGTAATTACCATTGTGAACATATATGCACCAAATTCAAACGCACCTAGCTACGTGAAGGAAGTACTCATGGACTTAAGGGGAGACATAGATATACACACAATAATAGTGGGTGATCTTAACACCCCGCTAACAACAATAGACAGATCAACAAAACAAAAAATCAACAAAGAAACAACAGAGCTCATACAAACAATAGAACAACTGGACATGACAGATATTTATAGAATTTTTTACCCTAAGGCCACAGATTATACATTTTTTTCAGCAGTGCATGGCACCTTCTCCAGGATCGACCACATGATAGGACACAAAGCAAACCTAAATAACTTCAAAAAGATAGGAATCATACCATGTATCCTCTCAGACCACCATGGAATGAAACTGGAAATCAGCAATTCAAAATGCCCCAGGAAATATAGAAACTCTTGGAGGCTGAACAATATGCTATTAAATGAACAATGGATCAGAGAAGAAATTAAAGATGAGATCAAAAAATTTATGGAAACCAGTGAAAACTCTGACACAACATTCCAAAATTTGTGGGACACTGCCAAAGCAGTGCTACGGGGTAAACTCATCACAATTGGAGCTCATGTCAAGGCCCAAGAGAGGCGCCAAATACAGGAACTAAACACACACCTCCAGGAATTGGAAAAACAACAGCAGAAGAGCCCCACACACAATAGGAAACAAGAAATCATCAAAACAAGGGAGAAAATCAACCAGATAGAAATAAAAAAAACCATACACAAAATCAATGAATCAAAAAGCTGGTTCTTTGAGAAGATAAACAAGATAGACACCCCACTGGCCCGTCTGACAAAGAAAAAACAAGAGAAAGCAAGAATTAACAGCATCAAAGATGAAAAAGGGCAACATAACAACAGACATTACAACCATTAAGAACATAATCAGAAATTACTATAAAGCACTGTACTCCAACAAATCAGAAGACTACCAAGAAATGGAAAAGTTCTTAGACTCACACAACCTGCCAAAACTTAGCCCAGAGGCAGCAATCAACCTGAACAAACCCATAACTGAAGCAGAGATTGAATCAGTGATTAAAGACCTCCCAACAAAGAAAAGCCCAGGCCCAGATGGCTTCACTCCAGAATTCTACAAAACATTCCGAGCAGAACTGACCCCAATCCTCTACAAACTCTTCAAAACAATAGAAAAAGAGGCAACCCTTCCAAGCTCATTCTATGAAGCCAACATTACCTTAATCCCAAATCCAGACAGAGAATTAACAGAGAAGGAAAACTACAGACCTATCTCTTTGATGAACATTGATGCTAAGATTCTCAACAAAATCCTAGCCAATAGAACTCAAAATCACATCAGACAGATCATTCATCCAGATCAAGTAGGATTCATCCCTGGAATGCAGGGATGGTTCAAGATCCGGAAATCCATAAATGTGATACACCACATCCAAAAATTGCAAAGCAAGTACCACATGATAGTATCAATAGATGCAGAAAAAGCTTTCGACAAAATCCAACACCACTTCCTACTAAAAACCCTAACCAAGGTAGGCATAGATGGAAAAATCCACAACATAATTAAAGCCATATATGAAAAATCCAACGCCAGCATCATACTGAATGGAGAAAAACTGGAAGCCTTCCCACTGAAATCTGGAACAAGACAAGGATGTCAGCTTTCTCCACTGATGTTCAACATAGTCCTAGAGGTACTCGCTGAGGCCATAAGACAACAAAAAGAAATCAGAGAAATCCAAATGGGAATCGAAGAAGTCAAACTCTCACTATATGCAGATGATATGATTCTTTATGTAGAAGAGCCAAGAGATTCAATACAGAGACTGCTAGATCTTAAATGAGAGTTTGGTAGAGTGGCAGGGTACAAAATTAATGAACAAAAGTCAACAGCCATAGTGTATGCAAATAGCCCAAAGATGGAAAAAGACCTAACCAACAAGATACCATCCAAAATAACAGAGAAAAGTATGAAGTATCTGGGAATAAACCTAACAAAAATGTAGGAAACCTATTTGAGGAAAACTACAAACTACTTAAAAAAGAAATTGAACAAGACCTCAAAAGATGGAGTAACATCCGATGCTCCTGGATAGGAAAAATCAATATCATTAAAATGTCTATACTGCCAAAAGCAATATATACATTCAACGCAATCCCAATCAAATTGCCCAAAACATTCTCCATGGAAGTGGAAACAATGATTCAAAGGTCCATTTGGAAACACAAAAAACCACAGATAGCTAGAACCGTTCTCAAGAACAGGAAGTTAGCAGGGGGAATCACAGTTCCAGACCTCTGGACATACTATAGGGCAGTGATTATCAAAACAGCCTGGTACTGGAAAAAAACTAGAGAAGAAGATCAGTGGAGCAGAATAGAAATACCAGAAGGGAACCCACACAAATACAGCCAAATACTCTTTGACAAAAAGACAAACGACAATCCAGGCAAATGAGAAGGTCTGTTCAATAAATACCATCTCCCGGAAGTCATCTCTTTTACACTATGGTGACCCACTTACATGACACTGGACTGCACTAGGGAAACTTCACTGAGAGCCGTGACAGGAAATGGAATGTAAGGTCTGCCTATGGAAATCAGCTTGTCTTGGCTCTTCCACATTACATAGGTTATTCCACACACTACCTCTAATGGAGAACTAGGATTAGATTGGCTCCTTGAAGAGACACAAGGATTCTCATCGACGGAAAATGGAAATGCTTTCATAGTACCGGTGTTGAAAAGGTCCTAGGCTTCACTACATTGTCAGCGGATTTGCAAACTCACATTCAACGGAAACCCAACCCCACACACTCACGCTCTGCTGGCTTCCATGGAGTCTGCACGTCTTCTCTGCTAGGGCCTGTGGCGAGAAGGAACAAAGAAAGCAGAGCTTGAAGCACTCACCATCTTTCTCTACTCCACAGAGGAGACTGCCTGTCACCATGGCTTTTCTAGAAAGCTGAGGCTACAGGATTCCGGGCTGCTATGACCAGGCAGCTGCTGATTGGACAGCTTGTAGGGCCACACAGCCCTGTGAGGTCTTAGAGATGCAGCCAATCAGAATGCTCCCTGTCATCAGGACAGCCACAGGGAGTGACGTGAGTGAAGCAAGAGTGATGCCCGAGCGTGTGCTGGGCAAAATCAGGCTGGACTGCAAGACGCATTGGTTCCAGTGGAAGACAGGCCTGCAAACACAACCAACCCAGCAACTGCCACAAGCAGCTGATCGGGCTGATGGGCTGTGCCGGGCCCTCGACTTGCTAGTATAGACAGAATCTGGACTGGGAATACCTCAGACACAGAGGAGATCTTTGGGGATCTCCCCATTGAAACTGCTGCACTCAGAACCCTAACCATGAGAAGACAGAGGACAGAACAAGTCAATCACCCACTTCAGCCACGTATTGGCAGAGAAAACCTGGGCAAACGCAGACTCTAAGATGGACTGTGTCAATCAGTGTATGTTGCAGAGACCTCATCGTGCTTACAGATGCATGATTGGCAGCAATTCATGACTATCAAAACCACTTGAGAAACAAAGAAACAAACAAGAAACCCACTTGAGCAGGACCCTCGCAGCATGCCCCACATCAGGGTCCTGGGGTCGGGAGGAGACTGGGTGGGGCTTCTTCCTTTATCTACCTCCTCACATACCCCCAGATACACTCAAGGAAGAGGATGTGGAAATAATAGCCTTACTCACTGTCCTGTAGCCCTTGAACCTTTTGACCCAAATCAACTACGTAAAGATTGTCAACAATAGAATTCAACAAAAACAAAAGGAGTTAGGGTTAGCTTTAGGAGTCTGATTTGTGTTTGAGCTAGGGAAGCGCATATTAGCACTTAGTAGTAGTAGTGGAAATCGGGTCATGATTTGGTCTGGGGTATGATCAGGTAAAGTCTAGGGCTTGGCTTAGAGTTACACGAAGGGCTGGCCTCAGGGAAGATTTGTTTCAGGAAGCCGGCTGGTCAGGATGAAGCGAATCTTTAGTGTTGTTTTTGACACTTGGGGCTATGACTCTGCTTGGCTTTCTGTTGAGCTTGAATGCTCCTATTTCAGTTAGATTGTTGTAAAAATGTTGGGATTACAATTGGCGTAGGACTAAGGTTAGGGCGAGGAGTAGAGATGGACAAGAATTAAGGTTAGTATTTGGGACAGGGTTAAGTCAAAGCAGAGGTCGATGAGAGTAGCGCTAGGATCTAAGATTAGAATTAGGGCTACTTCTACAGGAAGAGTTGAGACTAACCCTGCCTGTAAGGCTGACTGAGTCGCTTGACTTTTCATAGATGTCATCAACAGACAGGCTATAGGCCTAATCCTAAACCTCACGTTGACCCTAGTCATAATTTCAAACTAGAGTAGCCATAACTATTTTTGCTTTTAATAATTATGACATTGTATTGGAAAGTAAGATATACAGCATTTACCCAACCCCTAGATCGAAGACTAGCACAAATACGTATTACAACCTAGAGCACACCCAAAGCCAGACAGGTTGATCTCCAACCCTGGCCATCATCCTAACCCGCATGCTGATACTAGCTCTAGCTCTAGCCCCAATCCTAAAAGTGACCCTAGCCCTAAACCCAACCAAATCCCTAGTCCCAACACCAACTCCAACCCTGACACAGATCGAGACATCACTGTCATACTAAGCCTAGCCCTAACACTGAACCCAACCCCAGCGACATTTCTAAACCTAAACCGCAATGCTAATGGGAATCATTACCCTCATTAGAACACTAAGCCTAAATACAACTGTAGCCTAAAACTTCACCACAAGATTTGCACTTAACACTAGATTTGGACCTAACCTTAATCCTACAACAACTTTCACACTAGCATTAGCCCACACCCTAACATGAACTCTAGCTCTAAGCATAATCATTCGGACATAGACTAGAACCTCACCATGATACTCAAACTCACACAAAACAACCTCTTCATCCTCAATGGAGCCACAGCTTTCATCCTAACCTCAAGAGTAACCCTAACTGTATTCTGAATCCACACAGTCCTTTCCACAGTCCTAACAATAACCCTCACTCAAAGCACTAACTCAAACCAAGCCTGAAATAGAAATGGAATCCAAACTCTCTATCCAGCATTAATCCAAACACTATTCTTTACCTATTACTAATCCTCACACAAATCCTACTTCATGCCACATACCAAACCTAAGTCTGGACCTAATCTTATTTGTCAGTTGAACCCTCACCCTCACCCTCACCCTCACCCTCACCCTCACCCTAACCCTAACCATTGGGATAACCATGACTCAAATCTCAAAACCTCACAGTAACCTCACTACTAGACTTGACCTTTAGCATTAGACCTAGCTCTCACCTTAATTCCACCTAAGCAGAATCCTAGCTCTATTCCTACTAGTAACCCAAATCAGAAACCTCAATTGAATCTTTACACTCCACCTTGCCCTAACCTGAAATCTAGGCTTTGACATCACTGCAACCATAAGCTTAGATAGCATTCTAACCCTGATTCCAACCCTGTATCCAACCATGGTATTGATCCCAACCATCTCCCGGAAGTCATCTCTTTTACACTATGGTGACCCACTTGCATGACGCTGGACTGCACTAGGGAAACTTCACTGAGAGCTGTGACAGGAAATGGAATGTAAGGTCTGCCTATGGAAATCAGCTTGTCTTGGCTCTTCCACATTACATAGGTTATTCCACACACTACCTCTAATGGAGAACTAGGATTAGATTGGCTCCTTGAAGAGACATAAGGATTCTCATCGACGGAAAATGGAAATGCTTTCATAGTACCGGTGTTGAAAAGGTCCTAGGCTTCACTACATTGTCAGCGGATTTGCAAACTCACATTCAACGGAAACCCAACCCCACACACTCACGCTCTGCTGGCTTCCATGGAGTCTGCACGTCTTCTCTGCTAGGGCCTGTGGCGAGAAGGAACAAAGAAAGCAGAGCTTGAAGCACTCACCATCTTTCTCTACTCCACAGAGGAGACTGCCTGTCACCATGGCTTTTCTAGAAAGCTGAGGCTACAGGATTCCGGGCTGCTATGACCAGGCAGCTGCTGATTGGACAGCTTGTAGGGCCACACAGCCCTGTGAGGTCTTAGAGATGCAGCCAATCAGAATGCTCCCTGTCATCAGGACAGCCACAGGGAGTGACGTGAGTGAAGCAAGAGTGATGCCCGAGCGTGTGCTGGGCAAAATCAGGCTGGACTGCAAGACGCATTGGTTCCAGTGGAAGACAGGCCTGCAAACACAACCAACCCAGCAACTGCCACAAGCAGCTGATCGGGCTGATGGGCTGTGCCGGGCCCTCGACTTGCTAGTATAGACAGAATCTGGACTGGGAATACCTCAGACACAGAGGAGATCTTTGGGGATCTCCCCATTGAAACTGCTGCACTCAGAACACTAACCATGAGAAGACAGAGGACAGAACAAGTCAATCACCCACTTCAGCCACGTATTGGCAGAGAAAACCTGGGCAAACGCAGACTCTAAGATGGACTGTGTCAATCAGTGTATGTTGCAGAGACCTCATCGTGCTTACAGATGCATGATTGGCAGCAATTCATGACTATCAAAACCACTTGAGAAACAAAGAAACAAACAAGAAACCCACTTGAGCAGGACCCTCGCAGCATGCCCCACATCAGGGTCCTGGGGTCGGGAGGAGACTGGGTGGGGCTTCTTCCTTTATCTACCTCCTCACATACCCCCAGATACACTCAAGGAAGAGGATGTGGAAATAATAGCCTTACTCACTGTCCTGTAGCCCTTGAACCTTTTGACCCAAATCAACTACGTAAAGATTGTCAACAATAGAATTCAACAAAAACAAAAGGAGTTAGGGTTAGCTTTAGGAGTCTGATTTGTGTTTGAGCTAGGGAAGCGCATATTAGCACTTAGTAGTAGTAGTGGAAATCGGGTCATGATTTGGTCTGGGGTATGATCAGGTAAAGTCTAGGGCTTGGCTTAGAGTTACACGAAGGGCTGGCCTCAGGGAAGATTTGTTTCAGGAAGCCGGCTGGTCAGGATGAAGCGAATCTTTAGTGTTGTTTTTGACACTTGGGGCTATGACTCTGCTTGGCTTTCTGTTGAGCTTGAATGCTCCTATTTCAGTTAGATTGTTGTAAAAATGTTGGGATTACAATTGGCGTAGGACTAAGGTTAGGGCGAGGAGTAGAGATGGACAAGAATTAAGGTTAGTATTTGGGACAGGGTTAAGTCAAAGCAGAGGTCGATGAGAGTAGCGCTAGGATCTAAGATTAGAATTAGGGCTACTTCTACAGGAAGAGTTGAGACTAACCCTGCCTGTAAGGCTGACTGAGTCGCTTGACTTTTCATAGATGTCATCAACAGACAGGCTATAGGCCTAATCCTAAACCTCACGTTGACCCTAGTCATAATTTCAAACTAGAGTAGCCATAACTATTTTTGCTTTTAATAATTATGACGTTGTATTGGAAAGTAAGATATACAGCATTTACCCAACCCCTAGATCGAAGACTAGCACAAATACGTATTACAACCTAGAGCACACCCAAAGCCAGACAGGTTGATCTCCAACCCTGGCCATCATCCTAACCCGCATGCTGATACTAGCTCTAGCTCTAGCCCCAATCCTAAAAGTGACCCTAGCCCTAAACCCAACCAAATCCCTAGTCCCAACACCAACTCCAACCCTGACACAGATCGAGACATCACTGTCATACTAAGCCTAGCCCTAACACTGAACCCAACCCCAGCGACATTTCTAAACCTAAACCGCAATGCTAATGGGAATCATTACCCTCATTAGAACACTAAGCCTAAATACAACTGTAGCCTAAAACTTCACCACAAGATTTGCACTTAACACTAGATTTGGACCTAACCTTAATCCTACAACAACTTTCACACTAGCATTAGCCCACGCCCTAACATGAACTCTAGCTCTAAGCATAATCATTCGGACATAGACTAGAACCTCACCATGATACTCAAACTCACACAAAACAACCTCTTCATCCTCAATGGAGCCACAGCTTTCATCCTAACCTCAAGAGTAACCCTAACTGTATTCTGAATCCACACAGTCCTTTCCACAGTCCTAACAATAACCCTCAATCAAAGCACTAACTCAAACCAAGCCTGAACCAGAAATGGAATCCAAACTCTCTATCCAGCATTAATCCAAACACTATTCTTTACCTAGTACTAATCCTCACACAAATCCTACTTCATGCCACATACCAAACCTAAGTCTGGACCTAATCTTATTTGTCAGTTGAACTCTCACCCTCACCCTCACCCTCACCCTCACCCTAACCCTAACCATTGAGATAACCATGACTCAAATCTCAAAACCTCACAGTAACCTCACTACTAGACTTGACCTTTAGCATTAGACCTAGCTCTCACCTTAATTCCACCTAAGCAGAATCCTAGCTCTATTCCTACTAGTAACCCAAATCAGAAACCTCAATTGAATCTTTACACTCCACCTTGCCCTAACCTGAAATCTAGGCTTTGACATCACTGCAACCATAAGCTTAGATAGCATTCTAACCCTGATTCCAACCCTGTATCCAACCATGGTATTGATCCCAACCATCTCCCGGAAGTCATCTCTTTTACACTATGGTGACCCACTTGCATGACGCTGGACTGCACTAGGGAAACTTCACTGAGAGCTGTGACAGGAAATGGAATGTAAGGTCTGCCTATGGAAATCAGCTTGTCTTGGCTCTTCCACATTACATAGGTTATTCCACACACTACCTCTAATGGAGAACTAGGATTAGATTGGCTCCTTGAAGAGACACAAGGATTCTCATCGACGGAAAATGGAAATGCTTTCATAGTACCGGTGTTGAAAAGGTCCTAGGCTTCACTACATTGTCAGCGGATTTGCAAACTCACATTCAACGGAAACCCAACCCCACACACTCACGCTCTGCTGGCTTCCATGGAGTCTGCACGTCTTCTCTGCTAGGGCCTGTGGCGAGAAGGAACAAAGAAAGCAGAGCTTGAAGCACTCACCATCTTTCTCTACTCCACAGAGGAGACTGCCTGTCACCATGGCTTTTCTAGAAAGCTGAGGCTACAGGATTCCGGGCTGCTATGACCAGGCAGCTGCTGATTGGACAGCTTGTAGGGCCACACAGCCCTGTGAGGTCTTAGAGATGCAGCCAATCAGAATGCTCCCTGTCATCAGAAGAGCCACAGGGAGTGACGTGAGTGAAGCAAGAGTGATGCCCGAGCGTGTGCTGGGCAAAATCAGGCTGGACTGCAAGACGCATTGGTTCCAGTGGAAGACAGGCCTGCAAACACAACCAACCCAGCAACTGCCACAAGCAGCTGATCGGGCTGATGGGCTGTGCCGGGCCCTCGACTTGCTAGTATAGACAGAATCTGGACTGGGAATACCTCAGACACAGAGGAGATCTTTGGGGATCTCCCCATTGAAACTGCTGCACTCAGAACCCTAACCATGAGAAGACAGAGGACAGAACAAGTCAATCACCCACTTCAGCCACGTATTGGCAGAGAAAACCTGGGCAAACGCAGACTCTAAGATGGACTGTGTCAGTCAGTGTATGTTGCAGAGACCTCATCGTGCTTACAGATGCATGATTGGCAGCAATTCATGACTATCAAAACCACTTGAGAAACAAAGAAACAAACAAGAAACCCACTTGAGCAGGACCCTCGCAGCATGCCCCACATCAGGGTCCTGGGGTCGGGAGGAGACTGGGTGGGGCTTCTTCCTTTATCTACCTCCTCACATACCCCCAGATACACTCAAGGAAGAGGATGTGGAAATAATAGCCTTACTCACTGTCCTGTAGCCCTTGAACCTTTTGACCCAAATCAACTACGTAAAGATTGTCAACAATAGAATTCAACAAAAACAAAAGGAGTTAGGGTTAGCTTTAGGAGTCTGATTTGTGTTTGAGCTAGGGAAGCGCATATTAGCACTTAGTAGTAGTAGTGGAAATCGGGTCATGATTTGGTCTGGGGTATGATCAGGTAAAGTCTAGGGCTTGGCTTAGAGTTACACGAAGGGCTGGCCTCAGGGAAGATTTGTTTCAGGAAGCCGGCTGGTCAGGATGAAGCGAATCTTTAGTGTTGTTTTTGACACTTGGGGCTATGACTCTGCTTGGCTTTCTGTTGAGCTTGAATGCTCCTATTTCAGTTAGATTGTTGTAAAAATGTTGGGATTACAATTGGCGTAGGACTAAGGTTAGGGCGAGGAGTAGAGATGGACAAGAATTAAGGTTAGTATTTGGGACAGGGTTAAGTCAAAGCAGAGGTCGATGAGAGTAGCGCTAGGATCTAAGATTAGAATTAGGGCTACTTCTACAGGAAGAGTTGAGACTAACCCTGCCTGTAAGGCTGACTGAGTCGCTTGACTTTTCATAGATGTCATCAACAGACAGGCTATAGGCCTAATCCTAAACCTCACGTTGACCCTAGTCATAATTTCAAACTAGAGTAGCCATAACTATTTTTGCTTTTAATAATTATGACGTTGTATTGGAAAGTAAGATATACAGCATTTACCCAACCCCTAGATCGAAGACTAGCACAAATACGTATTACAACCTAGAGCACACCCAAAGCCAGACAGGTTGATCTCCAACCCTGGCCATCATCCTAACCCGCATGCTGATACTAGCTCTATCTCTAGCCCCAATCCTAAAAGTGACCCTAGCCCTAAACCCAACCAAATCCCTAGTCCCAACACCAACTCCAACCCTGACACAGATCGAGACATCACTGTCATACTAAGCCTAGCCCTAACACTGAACCCAACCCCAGCGACATTTCTAAACCTAAACCGCAATGCTAATGGGAATCATTACCCTCATTAGAACACTAAGCCTAAATACAACTGTAGCCTAAAACTTCACCACAAGATTTGCACTTAACACTAGATTTGGACCTAACCTTAATCCTACAACAACTTTCACACTAGCATTAGCCCACGCCCTAACATGAACTCTAGCTCTAAGCATAATCATTCGGACATAGACTAGAACCTCACCATGATACTCAAACTCACACAAAACAACCTCTTCATCCTCAATGGAGCCACAGCTTTCATCCTAACCTCAAGAGTAACCCTAACTGTATTCTGAATCCACACAGTCCTTTCCACAGTCCTAACAATAACCCTCACTCAAAGCACTAACTCAAACCAAGCCTGAAATAGAAATGGAATCCAAACTCTCTATCCAGCATTAATCCAAACACTATTCTTTACCTATTACTAATCCTCACACAAATCCTACTTCATGCCACATACCAAACCTAAGTCTGGACCTAATCTTATTTGTCAGTTGAACCCTCACCCTCACCCTCACCCTCACCCTCACCCTCACCCTAACCCTAACCATTGAGATAACCATGACTCAAATCTCAAAACCTCACAGTAACCTCACTACTAGACTTGACCTTTAGCATTAGACCTAGCTCTCACCTTAATTCCACCTAAGCAGAATCCTAGCTCTATTCCTACTAGTAACCCAAATCAGAAACCTCAATTGAATCTTTACACTCCACCTTGCCCTAACCTGAAATCTAGGCTTTGACATCACTGCAACCATAAGCTTAGATAGCATTCTAACCCTGATTCCAACCCTGTATCCAACCATGGTATTGATCCCAACCATCTCCCGGAAGTCATCTCTTTTACACTATGGTGACCCACTTGCATGACGCTGGACTGCACTAGGGAAACTTCACTGAGAGCTGTGACAGGAAATGGAATGTAAGGTCTGCCTATGGAAATCAGCTTGTCTTGGCTCTTCCACATTACATAGGTTATTCCACACACTACCTCTAATGGAGAACTAGGATTAGATTGGCTCCTTGAAGAGACACAAGGATTCTCATCGACGGAAAATGGAAATGCTTTCATAGTACCGGTGTTGAAAAGGTCCTAGGCTTCACTACATTGTCAGCGGATTTGCAAACTCACATTCAACGGAAACCCAACCCCACACACTCACGCTCTGCTGGCTTCCATGGAGTCTGCACGTCTTCTCTGCTAGGGCCTGTGGCGAGAAGGAACAAAGAAAGCAGAGCTTGAAGCACTCACCATCTTTCTCTACTCCACAGAGGAGACTGCCTGTCACCATGGCTTTTCTAGAAAGCTGAGGCTACAGGATTCCGGGCTGCTATGACCAGGCAGCTGCTGATTGGACAGCTTGTAGGGCCACACAGCCCTGTGAGGTCTTAGAGATGCAGCCAATCAGAATGCTCCCTGTCATCAGGACAGCCACAGGGAGTGACGTGAGTGAAGCAAGAGTGATGCCCGAGCGTGTGCTGGGCAAAATCAGGCTGGACTGCAAGACGCATTGGTTCCAGTGGAAGACAGGCCTGCAAACACAACCAACCCAGCAACTGCCACAAGCAGCTGATCGGGCTGATGGGCTGTGCCGGGCCCTCGACTTGCTAGTATAGACAGAATCTGGACTGGGAATACCTCAGACACAGAGGAGATCTTTGGGGATCTCCCCATTGAAACTGCTGCACTCAGAACCCTAACCATGAGAAGACAGAGGACAGAACAAGTCAATCACCCACTTCAGCCACGTATTGGCAGAGAAAACCTGGGCAAACGCAGACTCTAAGATGGACTGTGTCAATCAGTGTATGTTGCAGAGACCTCATCGTGCTTACAGATGCATGATTGGCAGCAATTCATGACTATCAAAACCACTTGAGAAACAAAGAAACAAACAAGAAACCCACTTGAGCAGGACCCTCGCAGCATGCCCCACATCAGGGTCCTGGGGTCGGGAGGAGACTGGGTGGGGCTTCTTCCTTTATCTACCTCCTCACATACCCCCAGATACACTCAAGGAAGAGGATGTGGAAATAATAGCCTTACTCACTGTCCTGTAGCCCTTGAACCTTTTGACCCAAATCAACTACGTAAAGATTGTCAACAATAGAATTCAACAAAAACAAAAGGAGTTAGGGTTAGCTTTAGGAGTCTGATTTGTGTTTGAGCAAGGGAAGTGCATATTAGCACTTAGTAGTAGTAGTGGAAATTGGGTCATGATTTGGTCTAGGGATATGATCAGGTAAAGTCTAGCGCTTGGCTTAGAGTTACACGAAGGGCTGGCCTCAGGGAAGATTTGTTTCAGGAAGCCGGCTGGTCAGGATGAAGCGAATCTTTAGTGTTGTTTTTGACACTTGGGGCTATGACTCTGCTTGGCTTTCTGTTGAGCTTGAATGCTCCTATTTCAGTTAGATTGTTGTAAAAATGTTGGGATTACAATTGGCGTAGGACTAAGGTTAGGGCGAGGAGTAGAGATGGACAAGAATTAAGGTTAGTATTTGGGACAGGGTTAAGTCAAAGCAGAGGTCGATGAGAATAGCGCTAGGATCTAAGATTAGAATTAGGGCTACTTCTACAGGAAGAGTTGAGACTAACCCTGCCTGTAAGGCTGACTGAGTCGCTTGACTTTTCATAGATGTCATCAACAGACAGGCTATAGGCCTAATCCTAAACCTCACGTTGACCCTAGTCATAAATTCAACCTAGGGTAGCCATAACTATTTTTGCTTTTAATAATTATGACGTTGTATTGGAAAGTAAGATATACAGCATTTACCCAACCCCTAGATCGAAGACTAGCACAAATACGTATTACAACCTAGAGCACACCCAAAGCCAGACAGGTTGATCTCCAACCCTGGCCATCATCCTAACCCGCATGCTGATACTAGCTCTAGCTCTAGCCCCAATCCTAAAAGTGATCCTAGCCCTAAACCCAACCAAATCCCTAGTCCCAACACCAACTCCAACCCTGACACAGATCGAGACATCACTGTCATACTAAGCCTAGCCCTAACACTGAACACAATCCCAGCGACATTTCTAAACCTAAACCGCAATGCTAATGGGAATCATTACCCTCATTAGAACACTAAGCCTAAATACAACTGTAGCCTAAAACTTCACCACAAGATTTGCACTTAACACTAGATTTGGACCTAACCTTAATCCTACAACAACTTTCACACTAGCATTAGCCCACACCCTAACATGAACTCTAGCTCTAAGCATAATCATTCGGACATAGACTAGAACCTCACCATGATACTCAAACTCACACAAAACAACCTCTTCATCCTCAATGGAGCCACAGCTTTCATCCTAACCTCAAGAGTAACCCTAACTGTATTCTGAATCCACACAGTCCTTTCCACAGTCCTAACAATAACCCTCACTCAAAGCACTAACACAAACCAAGCCTGAAATAGAAATGGAATCCAAACTCTCTATCCAGCATTAATCCAAACACTATTCTTTACCTATTACTAATCCTCACACAAATCCTACTTCATGCCACATACCAAACCTAAGTCTGGACCTAATCTTATTTGTCAGTTGAACCCTCACCCTCACCCTCACCCTCACCCTCACCCTAACCCTAACCATTGGGATAACCATGACTCAAATCTCAAAACCTCACAGTAACCTCACTACTAGACTTGACCTTTAGCATTAGACCTAGCTCTCACCTTAATTCCACCTAAGCAGAATCCTAGCTCTATTCCTACTAGTAACCCAAATCAGAAACCTCAATTGAATCTTTACACTCCACCTTGCCCTAACCTGAAATCTAGGCTTTGACATCACTGCAACCATAAGCTTAGATAGCATTCTAACCCTGATTCCAACCCTGTATCCAACCATGGTATTGATCCCAACCATCTCCCGGAAGTCATCTCTTTTACACTATGGTGACCCACTTGCATGACGCTGGACTGCACTAGGGAAACTTCACTGAGAGCTGTGACAGGAAATGGAATGTAAGGTCTGCCTATGGAAATCAGCTTGTCTTGGCTCTTCCACATTACATAGGTTATTCCACACACTACCTCTAATGGAGAACTAGGATTAGATTGGCTCCTTGAAGAGACACAAGGATTCTCATCGACGGAAAATGGAAATGCTTTCATAGTACCGGTGTTGAAAAGGTCCTAGGCTTCACTACATTGTCAGCGGATTTGCAAACTCACATTCAACGGAAACCCAACCCCACACACTCACGCTCTGCTGGCTTCCATGGAGTCTGCACGTCTTCTCTGCTAGGGCCTGTGGCGAGAAGGAACAAAGAAAGCAGAGCTTGAAGCACTCACCATCTTTCTCTACTCCACAGAGGAGACTGCCTGTCACCATGGCTTTTCTAGAAAGCTGAGGCTACAGGATTCCGGGCTGCTATGACCAGGCAGCTGCTGATTGGACAGCTTGTAGGGCCACACAGCCCTGTGAGGTCTTAGAGATGCAGCCAATCAGAATGCTCCCTGTCATCAGGACAGCCACAGGGAGTGACGTGAGTGAAGCAAGAGTGATGCCCGAGCGTGTGCTGGGCAAAATCAGGCTGGACTGCAAGACGCATTGGTTCCAGTGGAAGACAGGCCTGCAAACACAACCAACCCAGCAACTGCCACAAGCAGCTGATCGGGCTGATGGGCTGTGCCGGGCCCTCGACTTGCTAGTATAGACAGAATCTGGACTGGGAATACCTCAGACACAGAGGAGATCTTTGGGGATCTCCCCATTGAAACTGCTGCACTCAGAACCCTAACCATGAGAAGACAGAGGACAGAACAAGTCAATCACCCACTTCAGCCACGTATTGGCAGAGAAAACCTGGGCAAACGCAGACTCTAAGATGGACTGTGTCAATCAGTGTATGTTGCAGAGACCTCATCGTGCTTACAGATGCATGATTGGCAGCAATTCATGACTATCAAAACCACTTGAGAAACAAAGAAACAAACAAGAAACCCACTTGAGCAGGACCCTCGCAGCATGCCCCACATCAGGGTCCTGGGGTCGGGAGGAGACTGGGTGGGGCTTCTTCCTTTATCTACCTCCTCACATACCCCCAGATACACTCAAGGAAGAGGATGTGGAAATAATAGCCTTACTCACTGTCCTGTAGCCCTTGAACCTTTTGACCCAAATCAACTACGTAAAGATTGTCAACAATAGAATTCAACAAAAACAAAAGGAGTTAGGGTTAGCTTTAGGAGTCTGATTTGTGTTTGAGCTAGGGAAGCGCATATTAGCACTTAGTAGTAGTAGTGGAAATCGGGTCATGATTTGGTCTGGGGTATGATCAGGTAAAGTCTAGCGCTTGGCTTAGAGTTACACGAAGGGCTGGCCTCAGGGAAGATTTGTTTCAGGAAGCCGGCTGGTCAGGATGAAGCGAATCTTTAGTGTTGTTTTTGACACTTGGGGCTATGACTCTGCTTGGCTTTCTGTTGAGCTTGAATGCTCCTATTTCAGTTAGATTGTTGTAAAAATGTTGGGATTACAATTGGCGTAGGACTAAGGTTAGGGCGAGGAGTAGAGATGGACAAGAATTAAGGTTAGTATTTGGGACAGGGTTAAGTCAAAGCAGAGGTCGATGAGAGTAGTGCTAGGATCTAAGATTAGAATTAGGGCTACTTCTACAGGAAGAGTTGAGACTAACCCTGCCTGTAAGGCTGACTGAGTCGCTTGACTTTTCATAGATGTCATCAACAGACAGGCTATAGGCCTAATCCTAAACCTCACGTTGACCCTAGTCATAATTTCAAACTAGAGTAGCCATAACTCTTTTTGCTTTTAATAATTATGACATTGTATTGGAAAGTAAGATATACAGCATTTACCCAACCCCTAGATCGAAGACTAGCACAAATACGTATTACAACCTAGAGCACACCCAAAGCCAGACAGGTTGATCTCCAACCCTGGCCATCATCCTAACCCGCATGCTGATACTAGCTCTAGCTCTAGCCCCAATCCTAAAAGTGACCCTAGCCCTAAACCCAACCAAATCCCTAGTCCCAACACCAACTCCAACCCTGACACAGATCGAGACATCACTGTCATACTAAGCCTAGCCCTAACACTGAACACAATCCCAGCGACATTTCTAAACCTAAACCGCAATGCTAATGGGAATCATTACCCTCATTAGAACACTAAGCCTAAATACAACTGTAGCCTAAAACTTCACCACAAGATTTGCACTTAACACTAGATTTGGACCTAACCTTAATCCTACAACAACTTTCACACTAGCATTAGCCCACACCCTAACATGAACTCTAGCTCTAAGCATAATCATTCGGACATAGACTAGAACCTCACCATGATACTCAAACTCACACAAAACAACCTCTTCATCCTCAATGGAGCCACAGCTTTCATCCTAACCTCAAGAGTAACCCTAACTGTATTCTGAATCCACACAGTCCTTTCCACAGTCCTAACAATAACCCTCACTCAAAGCACTAACACAAACCAAGCCTGAAATAGAAATGGAATCCAAACTCTCTATCCAGCATTAATCCAAACACTATTCTTTACCTATTACTAATCCTCACACAAATCCTACTTCATGCCACATACCAAACCTAAGTCTGGACCTAATCTTATTTGTCAGTTGAACCCTCACCCTCACCCTCACCCTCACCCTCACCCTCACCCTAACCCTAACCATTGGGATAACCATGACTCAAATCTCAAAACCTCACAGTAACCTCACTACTAGACTTGACCTTTAGCATTAGACCTAGCTCTCACCTTAATTCCACCTAAGCAGAATCCTAGCTCTATTCCTACTAGTAACCCAAATCAGAAACCTCAATTGAATCTTTACACTCCACCTTGCCCTAACCTGAAATCTAGGCTTTGACATCACTGCAACCATAAGCCTACATAGCATTCTAACCCTGATTCCAACCCTGTATCCAACCATGGTATTGATCCCAACCATCTCCCGGAAGTCATCTCTTTTACACTATGGTGACCCACTTACATGACACTGGACTGCACTAGGGAAACTTCACTGAGAGCTGTGACAGGAAATGGAATGTAAGGTCTGCCTATGGAAATCAGCTTGTCTTGGCTCTTCCACATTACATAGGTTATTCCACACACTACCTCTAATGGAGAACTAGGATTAGATTGGCTCCTTGAAGAGACACAAGGATTCTCATCGACGGAAAATGGAAATGCTTTCATAGTACCGGTGTTGAAAAGGTCCTAGGCTTCACTACATTGTCAGCGGATTTGCAAACTCACATTCAACGGAAACCCAACCCCACACACTCACGCTCTGCTGGCTTCCATGGAGTCTGCACGTCTTCTCTGCTAGGGCCTGTGGCGAGAAGGAACAAAGAAAGCAGAGCTTGAAGCACTCACCATCTTTCTCTACTCCACAGAGGAGACTGCCTGTCACCATGGCTTTTCTAGAAAGCTGAGGCTACAGGATTCCGGGCTGCTATGACCAGGCAGCTGCTGATTGGACAGCTTGTAGGGCCACACAGCCCTGTGAGGTCTTAGAGATGCAGCCAATCAGAATGCTCCCTGTCATCAGAAGAGCCACAGGGAGTGACGTGAGTGAAGCAAGAGTGATGCCCGAGCGTGTGCTGGGCAAAATCAGGCTGGACTGCAAGACGCATTGGTTCCAGTGGAAGACAGGCCTGCAAACACAACCAACCCAGCAACTGCCACAAGCAGCTGATCAGGCTGATGGGCTGTGCCGGGCCCTCGACTTGCTAGTATAGACAGAATCTGGACTGGGAATACCTCAGACACAGAGGAGATCTTTGGGGATCTCCCCATTGAAACTGCTGCACTCAGAACCCTAACCATGAGAAGACAGAGGACAGAACAAGTCAATCACCCACTTCAGCCACGTATTGGCAGAGAAAACCTGGGCAAACGCAGACTCTAAGATGGACTGTGTCAGTCAGTGTATGTTGCAGAGACCTCATCGTGCTTACAGATGCATGATTGGCAGCAATTCATGACTATCAAAACCACTTGAGAAACAAAGAAACAAACAAGAAACCCACTTGAGCAGGACCCTCGCAGCATGCCCCACATCAGGGTCCTGGGGTCGGGAGGAGACTGGGTGGGGCTTCTTCCTTTATCTACCTCCTCACATACCCCCAGATACACTCAAGGAAGAGGATGTGGAAATAATAGCCTTACTCACTGTCCTGTAGCCCTTGAACCTTTTGACCCAAATCAACTACGTAAAGATTGTCAACAATAGAATTCAACAAAAACAAAAGGAGTTAGGGTTAGCTTTAGGAGTCTGATTTGTGTTTGAGCTAGGGAAGCGCATATTAGCACTTAGTAGTAGTAGTGGAAATTGGGTCATGATTTGGTCTGGGGTATGATCAGGTAAAGTCTAGCGCTTGGCTTAGAGTTACACGAAGGGCTGGCCTCAGGGAAGATTTGTTTCAGGAAGCCGGCTGGTCAGGATGAAGCGAATCTTTAGTGTTGTTTTTGACACTTGGGGCTATGACTCTGCTTGGCTTTCTGTTGAGCTTGAATGCTCCTATTTCAGTTAGATTGTTGTAAAAATGTTGGGATTACAATTGGCGTAGGACTAAGGTTAGGGCGAGGAGTAGAGATGGACAAGAATTAAGGTTAGTATTTGGGACAGGGTTAAGTCAAAGCAGAGGTCGATGAGAGTAGTGCTAGGATCTAAGATTAGAATTAGGGCTACTTCTACAGGAAGAGTTGAGACTAACCCTGCCTGTAAGGCTGACTGAGTCGCTTGACTTTTCATAGATGTCATCAACAGACAGGCTATAGGCCTAATCCTAAACCTCACGTTGACCCTAGTCATAATTTCAAACTAGAGTAGCCATAACTCTTTTTGCTTTTAATAATTATGACATTGTATTGGAAAGTAAGATATACAGCATTTACCCAACCCCTAGATCGAAGACTAGCACAAATACGTATTACAACCTAGAGCACACCCAAAGCCAGACAGGTTGATCTCCAACCCTGGCCATCATCCTAACCCGCATGCTGATACTAGCTCTAGCTCTAGCCCCAATCCTAAAAGTGACCCTAGCCCTAAACCCAACCAAATCCCTAGTCCCAACACCAACTCCAACCCTGACACAGATCGAGACATCACTGTCATACTAAGCCTAGCCCTAACACTGAACACAATCCCAGCGACATTTCTAAACCTAAACCGCAATGCTAATGGGAATCATTACCCTCATTAGAACACTAAGCCTAAATACAACTGTAGCCTAAAACTTCACCACAAGATTTGCACTTAACACTAGATTTGGACCTAACCTTAATCCTACAACAACTTTCACACTAGCATTAGCCCACACCCTAACATGAACTCTAGCTCTAAGCATAATCATTCGGACATAGACTAGAACCTCACCATGATACTCAAACTCACACAAAACAACCTCTTCATCCTCAATGGAGCCACAGCTTTCATCCTAACCTCAAGAGTAACCCTAACTGTATTCTGAATCCACACAGTCCTTTCCACAGTCCTAACAATAACCCTCAATCAAAGCACTAACACAAACCAAGCCTGAAATAGAAATGGAATCCAAACTCTCTATCCAGCATTAATCCAAACACTATTCTTTACCTATTACTAATCCTCACACAAATCCTACTTCATGCCACATACCAAACCTAAGTCTGGACCTAATCTTATTTGTCAGTTGAACCCTCACCCTCACCCTCACCCTCACCCTCACCCTCACCCTAACCCTAACCATTGGGATAACCATGACTCAAATCTCAAAACCTCACAGTAACCTCACTACTAGACTTGACCTTTAGCATTAGACCTAGCTCTCACCTTAATTCCACCTAAGCAGAATCCTAGCTCTATTCCTACTAGTAACCCAAATCAGAAACCTCAATTGAATCTTTACACTCCACCTTGCCCTAACCTGAAATCTAGGCTTTGACATCACTGCAACCATAAGCCTACATAGCATTCTAACCCTGATTCCAACCCTGTATCCAACCATGGTATTGATCCCAACCATCTCCCGGAAGTCATCTCTTTTACACTATGGTGACCCACTTACATGACACTGGACTGCACTAGGGAAACTTCACTGAGAGCTGTGACAGGAAATGGAATGTAAGGTCTGCCTATGGAAATCAGCTTGTCTTGGCTCTTCCACATTACATAGGTTATTCCACACACTACCTCTAATGGAGAACTAGGATTAGATTGGCTCCTTGAAGAGACACAAGGATTCTCATCGACGGAAAATGGAAATGCTTTCATAGTACCGGTGTTGAAAAGGTCCTAGGCTTCACTACATTGTCAGCGGATTTGCAAACTCACATTCAACGGAAACCCAACCCCACACACTCACGCTCTGCTGGCTTCCATGGAGTCTGCACGTCTTCTCTGCTAGGGCCTGTGGCGAGAAGGAACAAAGAAAGCAGAGCTTGAAGCACTCACCATCTTTCTCTACTCCACAGAGGAGACTGCCTGTCACCATGGCTTTTCTAGAAAGCTGAGGCTACAGGATTCCGGGCTGCTATGACCAGGCAGCTGCTGATTGGACAGCTTGTAGGGCCACACAGCCCTGTGAGGTCTTAGAGATGCAGCCAATCAGAATGCTCCCTGTCATCAGGACAGCCACAGGGAGTGACGTGAGTGAAGCAAGAGTGATGCCCGAGCGTGTGCTGGGCAAAATCAGGCTGGACTGCAAGACGCATTGGTTCCAGTGGAAGACAGGCCTGCAAACACAACCAACCCAGCAACTGCCACAAGCAGCTGATCGGGCTGATGGGCTGTGCCGGGCCCTCGACTTGCTAGTATAGACAGAATCTGGACTGGGAATACCTCAGACACAGAGGAGATCTTTGGGGATCTCCCATTGAAACTGCTGCACTCAGAACCCTAACCATGAGAAGACAGAGGACAGAACAAGTCAATCACCCACCTCAGCCACGTATTGGCAGAGAAAACCTGGGCAAACGCAGACTCTAAGATGGACTGTGTCAATCAGTGTATGTTGCAGAGACCTCATCGTGCTTACAGTCATTCACCACCACCCTACCTTCGATTGGTGTTATATGCAGGTTCAGACATATATGCTAACAAAACACTTGGTTTCCTTGGCAACAGGAAATGGCTTGGACGTTGAACTTGTCTTTGGCTGTGGAGTTTTGAGCGCCTGAGTGACGAGCTGCATGTTAGTTGTGTTTGGGTGCTCAACATGCTTGTTTCCATCCCACTGGGCTCAAAGGGCATTGGAACGCATTTGCACGGAAGTAACCAAACAGAGTTTCCTAGATAGCTGCCAGGACAGCTGATGGTATGTGAATTTCATGAGCCAGGTGGAGTTCTTTTTGCACTGGGAGAGCTGTGCTGCTGCTTCCGACAGTGGCGATTCACCACCACACTACATTGCATAGATTTCATATCCACTTAGAGACATATATGTGCTGCCAGAACACTTGGTTTCCATGGCAACGGAAAATGGCTTGGGCGCTGAACTTGTCTTTGGTGATGGATTTTTGAGCGCCTTGAGTGAGGAGCTCCGTGTTAGTTTTGTGTGGGTTCTCAAGCTGCTTGTTTCCATCACACTGGGGCCAAATGTCATTTGGACCCAAGTGTCCAAACAGGGTTACCTAAATAGCTGCCAGGATGCTGATGGCATGTGAAGTTGATGAGCCAGGTGGAGTTCTTTTGGCACTGGAAGAGCTGTGCTGCTGCTTCGGACAGTTGAAATTCACCACCACACTAACTTCCATTGGTGTCATATCCACTTACACAAGTATGTCCAGCCAGAGCACTTGTTTTCCATGCCAAAGGGAAGTGCCTTGGGCGCTGAACATGTCTTTGGCTCTGGAGTTTTGATTGCCTTGAGTGAGTAGCTACTCTTTAGTTTTGTTTGGGTGATCAACTGCTTGATTCCATCCCACTGGGCTCAATGCGCATTAGACCGGAAGTGACCAAACAGGGTCTCCTAGCAAGCTGCCAAGAAAGCTGATGGCATGTGAAGTTCATCAGCCAGGTGGAGTTGTTTTGGCACTGGAAGAGCTGTGCTTCTGCTTCGGGCAGTTGAAATTTACCACCACACTACTATCCTCAGTTGTCATATCCAATTACACACCTATCTGCTGCCAGAGCACTTGGTTTCCATGGCAACAGTAAATGGCTTGGGCGCTTAACTTGTCTTTGGCTGTGGAATTTTGAGCGCCTTGAGTGAGGAACTCCATGTTAGTTGTGTTTGGGTGCTCAACGTGCTTCATTCCATCCCACTGTTCTTAAAGAGCATTGTAGAGAAAGTGACTAAACAGGGTTTCCTAGATAGCTGCCAGACAGATCATGGTATGTGAAGTTCATGAGCCAGGTGGAGTTGTTTTGGCCCTGGAAGAGCTGTGTTGGTGCTTCGGGCAGTTGCCATTCACCACCACACTATGTTCTCGGTGTAACATCCAGTGTTCAACATATGTGCTGCCAGAGCACTTGGTTTCCATGGCAACGGGAAATGTCTTGGGAGATGAACTTGTCTTTGGCTGTGGAGTTTTGATCGCCTTGAGTGAGGAGTTCCATGTTGGTTTTGTTTGGGTGCTGAAGCTGCTTAATTCCATCACACTGGACCCAAAGTGCATTGGAGTGGAAGTGACCAAACTGGGTTTCCTAGATAGCTGCCAGGACAGCTGATGGTATGTGAAGTTCATGAGCCAGGTGGTGTTGTTTTGGCACTGGAAGAGCTATGCTGCTGCTTCGGGCAGTTGCCATTCACTACCGCACTGTGTTCTCTATGTGTCACATCCTCTGTTCCACAAATGTGCTGCCAGAGCACTTAGTTTCCATGTCAACGGGAAATGGCTTGGACGCTGAACTTGTCTTTGGCTGTGGAATAATGAGAGCCTTGAGTGAGGAGCTACATGGTAGTTGTGTTTGGGTGCTCAACATGCTTGATTTCATCCCCCAGGTCTTAAAGCGCATTGGAGCGGAAGTGGCCTAACAGTGTTTACTAGATAGCTGCCAGGACAGCTGTTGGTATCTGAAGTTCATGAGGCAGGTGGAGTTCTTTTGGCACTGGGAGAGCTGTGTTGCTGCTTCCGGCATTTGCGATTCACCACCACACTACCTTCCATAGGTTGCATATCCACTTAGAGACATATATGCTGCCAGAGCACTTGGTTTCCAGGGCAACGGGAAATGGCTTGGGCGCTGAACTTGTCTTTGGCTGTGGACTTTTGAGCGCCTTGAGTGAGGAGCTCCAGGTTTTTTTTGTGTGGGTTCTCAAGGTGCTTCTTTCCATCACACTGGGCTCAATGGGCATTTGGACCAGAACTGACCAAACAGGGTTACCTAAATAACTGTCAGGACAGCTGATGGCATGTGAAGTTGATGAGCCAGGTCGAGTTGTTTTGGCACTGGAAGAGCATTGCTGCTGCTTTGGGCAGTTGCCATTCACCACCACACTATGTTCTCTTTGTGTCACATCCACTGTTCCATATATGTGCTGCCAGAGCACTTGATTTCCATGGCAATGGGAAATGTCTTGGGCGCTGAACTTTACTTTGGCTGTGGAGTTTTGAACGCCTTGAGTGAGCAGCTACATGTTAGTTGTGTGTGTGTGATCATCCTGCTTGTTTAAATCACACTGGGCCCAATGTTCATTTGGACTGCAAGCGGCCAAACAGGGTTTCCTAGATAGCTGCCAGGACAGCTGATGCTATGTGAAGTTCATGAACCTGGTGGAGTTGTTTTGGCACTGGAAGAGCTATGCTCCTGCTTCGGGCAGTGGCCATTCACCACCATACTACCTTCCATAGGTGTCATATCCACTTACACACATATGTGCTACCAGAGCACCTGGTGTCCATGGCAACAGGAAATGGCTTGGGCGCTGAACTTGTCTTTGGTTGTGGAGTTTTGAGCGCCTTGAGTGAGGAGATCCATGTTAGTTTTGTGTGGGTGCTCAAGCTGCTTGATTCCATCACACTGGACCCAAAAGGGCATTGGAGAGGACGTGACCAAACAGGGTTTCCTAGATAGCTGCCAGGACAGCTGATGATATTTGAAGTTCATGAGCCAGGTGGAGTTGTTTTGACACTGGAAGACCTGTATTGCTACTTCTGGCAGTTGACATTGAAAAACAAACAACCTTTCTTTGATGTCATAAGCAGTTTCAGACATATGTGCTGCCAGAGCACTTGGTTTATATGGCAATGGGAAATGGCTTGGGCGCTGAACTTTTCTTTCGCGTGGAATTTTTCTCGCCCTGAGTGCGGAGCTCCATGTTAGTTGTGTTTGGGTGCTCAACATGATTGATTCCATCCCAATGGTCTAAAAGCGCATTAGACCCAAATGACCAAACAGGACTTCCTAGATAGCTGAAAGGACAGGTGATGGTGTGTGAAGTTCATGA